>NW_005841888.1:307073-363765 GCF_000455745.1 Alligator sinensis | reverse complement strand
GACGGCGGCCCCGCCGCCCTGGGCGCAGCCCCGCCGGCCGCCGGCAGGAGCAAGCGGAGCCAGCGCGGGGGCCACGTGCGGGCCGAGAGCGACGAGATGCTCATGATGCTGACCTACTCCATGGTGCCGGTAGGAGCCGGGCGGGGGGCGGTGCGGAGCGGAGCGGAGCAGCGGGGCCAAGGTCTCCCGCGGGCAGGCGCCGCCCAGGGCCCGCCAGGCTGTGCCAGGAGCTCAAGGTTACCTGCAGGGCGCTTTCTGCTGGCGGGCCTCCATGTCGTCTTGGTTTTCTTCGCACACCTGTATGTATAAAGGTGATGAGCGATCCCGGTGAGCTACCATACTCGCTCATGCCGACAAGCCTGGCCTTCGCCCCAGCTGTGTGGTTGGGCCAGGAAAAGGTATTGCCCGGTTCCCCCCAAACCCTCGCCTCTCTCCCACCAAGAGGAGGCCGACCCAAGGGACCACCACGTTCTCAGGCAGCCGGCTTCGCCTGTCTGCTTTGGTGGACGGCGGGGATGTGTTTTGTAAGGTGTCTCACACTTCGATTCGCTTTTCCTCGAGGGGGAAAGTAATTCACTCGGTCATGAAACAAATCTCATCTCTGTCCCGGACGCGCAGAAGTTAAAGCAGTGCAAAGACCTGTTTGGTCCAGCCCTGCCAGCGCAGCGATTGTGTTGTTACAAAGCAGGGTATTTCCAAAGACGGAGGCAGAGAGCCCCATGAAAAACAGGCGGTGTTCTGACAGGGTGCAGCTCAACTTGCTTAAGCGACTTGGGTGCAGACTAGACAACAACACAGCTCTGAGCAAGGATTTGGAAGGATTCCAAACTTGTTCCAAAAGAGGAGGCTATCGGTTGAAATGATCCCTTTTGCAGTCTTTGGTTTAATTAAGCCACTGCCGAAGACTTTGAGGTTAGTTACCTGTACAGTAGTATAAGATAGAGCTTTTCAAATGTATCCAAAAAAATTATAATTTGGAAGGGTTTAATGTCTATAAGAAGTGCCAGTGCAAGCAAAAGGTAGTGTACCTGCTACTGTACCCTGATACTGTAGTGCCAGATCCTGAAGCCGTTTGGCAAAACTGCACTACATTTCTCACTCTTGAATGGATTTTGTTTTCTTGGTAGAAGTTCTACTTAAGTGCATAACTATTTCCAGCGCTGAGACCTTAGGGCCTGATTCTTCTGCCTGCTAAGCAAAGCATTGCATCAAAACGTGAGGAAACTTAGTAAGACTTTGGCCCAAGTAAAGACTGAAGGCCCCAAAATAATAATAATACAAGGCAATTCCTGCTCTTTTTGCTGATATAAATAATCCTATTGATGTTTAAGGCTTACTCGCTGGAGTAACACTTTTCTGTGTTGCTCTACTCACTGAGACTATTATATTGCATAATAAGCTTGTACTTAAGTTTGAGCACTGTTAAATGCTGACATGGACAGAAGATGTTGTGCATAAAGTTACTTGTGTGTGTTTACACCTTGGACCTATGATACATCGACTTATTTAGAATACAACCATGTTTTTCACTTTTTGCACTTGAATATTGTGTTTGAAGTTCTTGATTTAAATACACAAGCAAAAAAAGTATGTAGTTACAACAACCTGCTATTTCCCCATAGTACAGATCACATTAAAAAGCCCATGTTTTCAATCCTGGTTCATTTTAAAATTCTTTTTCTGAGCTAGACTTTTTTTGTTTAATATCCCAAGTTTTTGCCAGAGCATTTTGCCTTTTGATATCATAAAGCCATGTTCTAAATTTTATTGTAAATTAGTGATAAACAAATTAAACAAATATGATGCTAATAAATGGAATTATACTGATAATGGATACTTTTTGTACTCTCGCATGTCTTACTGGAATGGATGGTCTCCAATTATTATCATTACTCTGGTAAAATTAAAGTTTAAAAGCTTGTTTTAGGTCACACCAAATCTTTGTTTGACCTGAAGTAACCATTTGTATCAGATTTGGAAAACTGAAATGTTTTCCTTCAACTTTCTTCCATTTCTTTCTCCTTTTTTTTTTAATAGAAAATAGCCATTTTGTAAAATTGAAATAAATTAATAACATATTACAATGTTTCTGAATTTACATTTTTCACAAAAAATGGCCAAAGACATTGCCCAATTTTATTAATAAATCCACTCTGCATTTGCCAACTATGGGTATGTTTTTCTGCTTGGTGTCAATTGCAGCTTTGCCTCAGAAGGATTCATGGGTAAAAATAGCGCATGCTGACTGTCAGAACAGTTTTAAAGAAGAATAGGACTTGATCCTAGTATATGTTGAGTATATTGGACCACCTGATATCAGAGAATTTGAAGAGGCAGCAGCTCAGATTTTTAAAGCATCAAATTCCTGTTGATTTCAGTAGGATTTAGATACCAAAATGAACAATCTGGATCTTAGAGTCTTCTGAGTCTTAGAGGCACTGTAGCATTTTGCAAGATTGAACCATTAGTTACCTAAGGTTAGAAGCCCCATTTTTATTCATAAAACCCCCATGTTTATTAATATGTGCTTCATTTGAGTGTATCCTCCAAAGCATCTCTTGATTTCCTCTTTTGGCACCCATTCCTGAAATTCTTATTGATACAATAATGTACATAAAATTTGCCTTACTCTGATCCCAACACACAAAGTACATAATTATTTCTGTACTCGGGGGATAAAGTCCTTCTGTTTCTCCAGTGAAAGTTCCTGGAAGTCAAGATCTGATGGTCATGTTTTTAATATATTTTGTGTTTTGACTACTTGATATGCTTCACAACATGATCCAAACTTCTTTGGGTCAATGGGATGATCCTTGTTGATCTCAGTAGACTTTGGATCAAGCTTTTCATGCTTTGTTGAATCAGGAGTAGAAGTTTTGCGAGTAGTACCTGACATAGGACATGCATAGGCTACCTTGTGCATATTCGAATTTCTAGTGATCCTGACCTATGCCTGGACCAATAATACCAGATAGGTATAACAATCGATCAGTTTGAGCAGAAAAGCATTAGGATACTAAACATTTTGTGTGCATCTGTGAGAGAGAGATTGTTGGTTTTTGCCAGTTTGTATAAGGCAGCAGAACCCCCATATCTGATCCTAGAGATCAAGATTTTAAAAAATGATGGGTAACCTTGGTCTTGTAAGTAAAACAACAAAGCCCAAAAGTGTGTCCTGAATTGTGCAGTGTTAAATGACTGCATAAGAATGCCCTCGTTCATATCAAAATTGTTTAGCTTATTTTCTAAATCAGAAATATCAGGTCTTGATTTCCTTGCTTTTGTGAGCTACAGCTTTAGTATCCATCAAATAGGGAGGAGGCCAAACTGAGTCTCATACTCTGTCTCCCTGTCCTCCTCCTACTCGTCAAAGAATTCTCTAGCTAAACTGTCTGATCAAAACTTGCAATTCCTGATGTGTTCCCTCCGCACCAAAAATAAAGTCTGTGTTGGTTATATATGCATGATAATGGGTTAGTAAAAGACAGGAGGAGAAAAATACTTTGCCATTCATCCTTAACTACAGCAGGGTAAGTAGACTGAATGGGCACGTATACACGTGCCTGATACCTGTGCTGATGCTTACTAATTGGCATGCTCCAGCAGCCTTGGTGTCATGTGTATTCAGCAACCTTGTATTTCAGAATGGCAGCAGCGGCGCTTTAACTAAAGCCCATTAAATGAGCTTTAGTTAAAACTCCCCCCCCATCATTTTGAAGCATGGGATGCCAAATACTGAAGATGCTGCTGATGCTTTAATCAGAGCAGCTCCTGAGAGTCTCTTTCCTCTCCATCCCCCACACTGGAGCACGTGTAAAGACTCCCACTATGTTAAAGCTCTCAAGGATCATAGACTTTTGAAGAATTGCAATATCACACTGTTCTACATTAGAGCTGCTTGGAAGATATCAACAGTTGAGTTTGGTGACATCTTTTGAGGTTGCAGAATTTGTTGTCATTCTGTATTAGAAAAAAAACAAAATGTTTGAATGTTTTTGTAAAAGTGGCATTGAAACATGCCTTATGGCTTAGGAGCATGGAAAATCCAGGTGTAAATCCCCTCTCTGTCTGAAACAATGATCTCTGTTGAAAAATTTTGCTTTAAATAAAGCAAAGCAGGAACTTGAACCTGGATTTCTGGCTTCCCAGGCCTCAACTCAACAAAATTCCTTGCAATTGAAAATATTTTGACTCTTTCTTCCCTGCTTCCCTATGCATAAAACAAATCACTGCTTCCTAAACTGTTCGCACATTTCCATCCTTAGGAGACAGTCCTGTGAACATTCAGGTATAGGAACAACTTCATTTTCATTAGTCATCCTATTGATTTTATTTTGCTAGATTTCAGTGGAACTACTGCTGAAAAATGTGAGTGATTTTGAAGTTGTTGAAGAAGAGGCTCTGTATTACCCTTATATTAAGGAGATTGCTACAACATGTGATCACTACGATATAGTTGTAAGATTCTGTAGGAAAGCAGGAAATGGTGTTCTTTTGGGTAATCTTTTTTGAAAATCAAAATTATGAAAGTGCTCTGCATTTTTTTCAGCCATTGAATATAGAGAAATGAGTAGTTTTGCATATACTATAGTAATTCAAAGTTTGGGGAGGCAAGATGAGAAGGTGTTTTGACCAGCTATACGAAAAGTAAACATTAATTTTGATTCTTGCAAAATAGACTTTATTAGACCCAGTCCTTAGCAGCCACTAATACCAGAGCCATGAAAACTGGCTTGCTTTTCTCTCTCTCATTTTCTGATTGGGTCTGGTAGGCAGAGTTAATGGTTCCATTTGATATAATGCTTTGTGTTACTGAATTCTTGGCATTTTCTATTGTTATCAGTTTTGTCTTTTAAAGAAAAAATGCTGCTCTCAGGCAACTTTTTAATGTTGAAACCAGGTGTTCACTTATATCTGTACCTCTCATCTTCTAATTTACCTTGAGTGAGGCAGCAGTTCATAAGCTGTGAAGAGCAATAGGCTTCTAACTTCATCATGCTATATCCAGCAGTTCCTCTGTAGATGCTATTTCCTGTGGCATACTTGCTTCTTGTGCCATATGTGGTTACACAGTAACCAAGATTACATTGATTTGCCAAAAATACTCTGTTGAGGTAATTAGATGCAGTGACTTTAGCAATCTCAGCAAAACCATTCAGATTAAAATGCCATTTGAACTGAAAAATATTTGGAATACTTGGCATGCTGTAAATTACAGTATGGAAATTGAGTTTTAGGAAAATTCAAGAAAATTCTAACGTGGAAAAAATATTAGCTATTCTTAGCTAAGCTGAATTAATGTCTAAACCTCTTAAATATAAAAGCTGTATTAATACAGTTGGTTGAAATTCAGTAATCGAAATGTATTTAATAGAATTAATGTCTTTGAATGCTTATGCTACATTCTGTGATGTCATGTTGCCAAAATAATTCATTTACCTAAAACAACTACAGTAATCATTCATAGTGTTAATGACGAATGAATTAGAAGGTAAAGATTGTAATCAATTTACCTTAGTTGGTAAGACTGAGTCACAACCTTCCTTCACCTTTTAGATTGACTTCTACTTGTTAGAGCTGTTCAAGTGTCTCTCATGTTGCTAACTGCTTGAAGTGTTGATGTAATTCTTGTCCCATCACATCCTCCCCCCCCCCAATCTTTCCTAGTGAAATAAGAAGGGGCCGAGTAAAGAGGGCCAAGTAAAGAGGGAAGATGACATCCTTAGCCTTGCTCGAGATGCCTCGGTAGATGCATACCAATGTTTGATTTGCTCTGCCAGCTACAGCATTGCATTGGTGGCTCATGTTCATTTTGTTGTCTATCACAACACCCAGGTCTTGTTCAGATGTGGTGCTAGCAAGTGTAGTACTGCTGAGCCTGTAAATGTGTTGTGGATTATTTCTCCCCTGATGGAATACTTTACATTTGTCCATATTAAATGACACCAGGTTGTTGTCTTCCCATCTTGTGAGCCTGTCTAGGTCAGCCTGTATTGTCAGTCTGTCTTCAAGTATGACCACGCTCCCCCATAGTCTGGTGTCAGCCTGTCTTCAAGTGTTGCTGTTGGCAGAAGATTGTAACAAAGACTTGGCTTAGGCATTTTATGGCTGATGGTTGCTGTTCATGGTACTACAAAGTTTTAGCTGACCGTGTGCTTGTCTCTGGTTGTCTGAAAGAAGGATGGGAGAACTGTACAAGAAGACTTAGGAGGTGATGAAAGATGCTGTATAGACAGGCTTACAGACTGAAATTCCCCATTTACACAAGAGGTGGAGCAGAGAAAATGGATGAATAAGTTTCCTCATGCGCCTCAGCTACAGAATCTCACCTCTTGAGTTGCGAGGGATCGGATAGTTGTAAATCCTCTGTTTCCCTGAATGAGTCTGCCTAAAAGAGGGCTCACTACAGCCAAATTTAGTGGTAGTTTTTAACATGTCTAGTATGAGTTGCATACAGACCCCAATCATAGAGGCCTTTGAAAAGATAGCATGTAGTTATAGCATTTTCTTCATCAACGATCTGGAAGATGAAATGGAGTGCAACTTCATCAACCTTGCAGATGACACTAAGCTGGGGGGAATAGTAGATACACTGGAGGGCAGCTAGGATTCAGAGAGACCTAGACAAATTGGAGGATGGGACCAAAAGAAATCTAACGTGGTTCAATAAAGACAAGTGCAAAGTCCTGCACTTGGGACAGAACAGTCCTATGTACCAGTACAGGCTAGGCACTGACTGTCTGGGCAGCAGCTCTGCAGAAAAGGACCTGGGGGTTACAGTGGACAAAAAGATGGACATAAGTCACCAGTGTGCCTGTGTTGTGAAGAAGGCTAACGGCATCCTGGGCTGCAGTGGTAGGTGTGCTGCCAGCAGATTGGGGGAAGTGATTCTTCCCCTGTATTTGGCACTGGTAAAGCCACATCTGGAGTACTGTGTCCAGTTTTGTCTCTCACATCCCCCCACATTACAGAAAGGATGTAGAGGAGTTGGAGAGAAACCAGCGGAGGGCAACAAAAATCGTTCGGGCCTGGGGCACATGACTTCTGAGGAGAGGCTGAGGGAACTGCACTTATTTAGTCTGGGGAAGGGAAGGCTGAGAGGGGATTTAATATCAGCCTTCAACTACCTGAAGGTTGGTTCCACAGAGGATGGAACTGGACTGTTCTCACTGGTGACAGATGACAGAACAAGGAGCAATGGTCTTAAGTTGCAGCAAGGGAAGTTTAGGTTTGATATTAGGAAAAACTCTCACAAGGAGGGTAGTAAGGCATTGGAACAGCTTGTGGAATCTCCATCCTTGGAGGTTTTTAAGACCTGGCTAGACAAAGCATTGGCTGGGATGATCTAGCTGGGGCTGGTCCTGCTTTGAGCAGGTGGCTGGACCATGTGACTTCCTGAGGTCCCTTCCAACTCTAATTTTCTATGATTTTGTGGTTCCATATGTATGTATATTCATGCATGTTGAATGGAGGCATTGTTTTTCACCAGGATCAATGAAGGATGGAGGTCAGACTGTGTCTCCTTTGGGATTTCTAAAAAAAATCTGCATGCAGTGGATGAGACATACAGTGGGAATGTTTGGTAGCTGTCTATGATCCTGCAAGATGCTGAATGCTACATGCTACCGTTAAAATGTATGGGTTTTGAAAGAGTTCAGCACGTCACAGGACTGAATATGTTACTAGGATGATACTCATCTGTTTTGAAGTAAATAAAGGAAATGTAGAAGAGACCAATATGCACCAGTGGGCATACCTACAACTTAACATTTTACTAGATATGGTTTTCTTAAGGTAGTAAATGTTACTCCTGTCTAGAGTACAAACATCAGAACAAATTTATTTGCTCTGTTTTGGGATGTATGTACCTCCCCATTATCATAGCTTCTTAGTGCCAGGAACGGATGAAATTCTAGTGCTTTCAATCCTGATTTATATTGCTGCCCCCTCTCATATTAAATAAAGCAATTATTAAGGATCACTTTATATAGCTGGTAAACAAGATGAGCTGTTGTGTGTTGGTATAATAAGGTGTCAGACTTAATACTCTGATTACATCCAGAGTTGCAGTATCTTTGAAAAATATTTTCATATCTGTTAAAATGGTACAATGCACAGGTTCTGAAAAGTAGAATTGTTACAAGAGACGCATCTAGTGAAGAACGTAATTAATGCCTAAATATTTCGTTCTTATTTTAGAAGGGTTGTAAAGTGTTAAAACGTAGTTCTAAAGCAGATAATTACTTTTTGCATTGTGGTCACATACAGGAATGAAGCAGACCAGAGATGTGGTGTTTGGTTTTCCTGTGGTAACTGATATTGTGTGTATTGTTGTAAACTTTACTTTCTTTGCTGTATTAGGTTCGGGTGATGGTGGATTTATGTAACAGCACAAAAGGGATATGCTTAACAGGTATGTCAGCAAATACTCCTGTAAACATTGCACGTAATCCTGTTTTTCTGTTGAAATAATGTATTTGGGAGAAATAAGCTTGAGGAAAAAAACAGTTTGAAATACCAAAGAATGATGCTGACAGCATGGCTACAAATATACAGTATCTTTGGTTTTATACTTTTTAAGGAGATGAATAAGAAATACTGTAGTAATAGCAATAATACCTACCTGTTGTAGATGCAAGAACTTAAAGTCCCTAGAGACATTGTTACTTGAGGTATGTTTTTGAGTCTACCCCTTCAGAGCTTATTACAGAATTAGGGATTTTGTAAAGATACTTAACCCTAAATTGTTCATAATGTTGGCATCTTTGTGGTGTTATATGAGCACTGATGACAGGTCTCTAGATCAGCATGAGACACACAGGGAAAAGGACAGGGGTTTCCTGTCACTATTGCAACTGCCATGGTTCAGGTAGGGTGGAGTTGGTGGACTCTGAAGGGCGATGTTTTCAGTTCTTGAGCAAATTGGTTTCTTGGGAATGCAACAGGGGTCCAGAACTCCCATTGATGCAGCAGTTGGAAGACATGAAAACTTTTTATGTACCCTGGGAAAACCAGAAACTAAGAAGCTAACCAAGAGCTGAGAGCTGCATCTCAGCTTTGCTAGCCAAATATACAGTTGGCAGAGTCACTTGTGCTGACTGACGTTTGAAAATAAGAGAATGAACCCTTGGGGTTTATTCAGCAAAATGGTTAAAGTGATTTGCAGTCTGGTCTGAACTGCAGTTCCATTGCTTTAATACCCATTCCCAGGATAGAGAAGATGCTAGAGACAAAAACACCTTGCAACTGCAGATGGAATTTGCAGGTGGAATTTGACTCTAACAAAGACTGTGCTGCAGACAAGTACATGTTAAAGGCATCTTGCTTTGGGTTTCAGAGTTCTAGCAGGCACAGAGCAGTGCAAATACAGGTCCCTTTGCATGGACGCCCTGTTCCTTCATTATAGATTGAATCATACTCCACTAACCTCATTAATTTTAAGTTTCCTACACTATAGATTTTGGTTACATGAAGTTTATTACTTTTGAAATACTTTTCCCACTTATATTACTATGAACAGACATTCAGGATTCTCAGTGAATTCAAGGTGATTTAGAGCACCAAGAGAGAAATTGCCGGGGGTGGGGAGAGGGAACAGGCACTTCTGGCAGATTGTCTGAAGGGATTTACTATTATCTACCAAGATGGGTAAAAACTGCAA
This sequence comes from Alligator sinensis, assembly GCF_000455745.1. NCBI lineage: Eukaryota > Metazoa > Chordata > Crocodylia > Alligatoridae > Alligator > Alligator sinensis. The sequence goes on along the minus strand of NW_005841888.1, from coordinate 354,104 downwards.
GCATTAATTAACTACAGTGTTAATGTTAGTCTGAAACATGCTCCACTCTGCTAAGCAGTGGGTATACTGAACTTCTTAAAGCTGTCAGGTATAAAGTGAGAGAATTAGTTATTTTCATAATGCTTATTTAGGGGGCTTTTATTAACAATTTTGTAGGCCTGTTACAATGTATAATGAATATGGTTCTTTAATTACAGCAGTAATCTATTGTATTTCTCCATACTTCCTTGTTTTTGGTTTGCTTTGTTTTTTGTTTTAGTTATATATATAACATGTACTAGAAATCCTGAAGGATAAATAACATGCCACTTCTTATACCAGTGTTTTTATGTGAATAATTTACTTCTGCCAGGTAAGAATTATGGGCTTGCATCTCATTTACATTAAGGCCCTTTTACATTGCTCTGTCAGTTTGAAGACTCTTTAAAGTACTTCCGAGTGCCACCTATTATCATTTACAGTGTTAAAGGAGATAGCAGAAATATGGATGGAAGATGGATGATAATTTTTATTTACCCAGAGGAGAACTGGCTTAGACATAGTCAAAGTTATAGAGCAGAATTGGCAAGCTTTCCCTAGTTTCCCTTTATTACGTATGTTCCTTGAATAACTAAAAGCAAATCCAGTATCTAATATTATCCAGTAGGGAATTTCTGTGAGCAAGTAAATCCAGTCCAGAAGAGAAAGTGATTTAAATGTAAAATAAGCCATTTTTTTGGCCTGTAGTTTTAAAAGCCTGTTTCAAACATCTGAATTCCTTGTGAAGATGCACACAAGTGTGTCCTTTTACTGAATGTTTTCTAAGGGATTTTTTTCCTCATGACATTCACAACACTTCTCTTGAAGTATAGAGTCATTTTATCACTGCCCCAAGTATGGAACAACAATTCCTGGATTATTTTGGTCCATATTACCGGAAAGGCATAGAAACCTCTCTAATTAATTCATTCAACTGCACTGAGATTATACTGCAGAGACTGTTCTTTGTCAGATCTTTATCAATGGAAATTTGAGATATAACTGGTCTTGGGATGCAAAAATGGGTATTTTATAATTGCTGTAGTCATAATCTTTCAGCAAGTATAGCTGGGTCTGCACTAATGCCACAGTAGTTATTTTAATACAAAATAGTTAGGCCCATAGGTCCAAGATATAATGTTAATCCGTTGAGTTTAGCTTTTGTTTTACTTCTGTTGTTATGCTCATTTTGTTTCTCTCTCTTGTGTTCTTTTATTTGTTCGTGCTTTAGGCCCCCCTGGCCCTCCAGGTAAGATACTCTTTCAGCTGTAATACTATAGGCATATTGAGACGGTTACTGGTTTAAAAATAAGCATATAGAAAAAATATCTGTGACAAAAGTAGTTTTGCATTACTGAATAATATAAGGGAGGAATGAATTAATACATTTCCTGAAGACTAGCCCTTTACTGTGATTTAATTAACATTTCTCAAGAGAGAGAAAAAAATACTTGAATGCTGGATATTTGGAAGTTCTTGTAGCTTGACTGCAATGTGGCCAGAGGTTGTAATGTTTGTGTAGAGGAAAATCAATTCTGCCCTTTTTTTCTGTCTATTCTTATGAGGCTCCTGTCATCATCTAACCTGTTCTAGTGATTTTGCTTTAACTGCCAGCTGATCTTAGGGTGTCATGCCCATCCACTAACACATTACTTTCAGTATTTTAGCTATTTCCATGAATTAACTGTAATAACTTAAGAACTTCAGATATATGCTACAGAAGTACAAAAAGTGCTTTGCAAATGTTAACAACTTCACCTTTGTAACCTTTGTGCAGGATAAATGGTTGTTTTCTTTTTCTTAGGGCAGTTCCATATTTCAGTTAAAGTCATTCTGGTCTAAATGCTTTGAATTTTAAAATGTAATGCCTAAGTTACTTTATGCTCAGCAGTTTGCTTCACTACTTCCTTCCCAATAAGGCATGCAGCACTGGGCTCTGGGAAATAGCTTTCTGTCTTGTACAGGAAATCTGATTAGCTCTTCCATGCAGAGGCTAATGGCAGTATGAGGGCTGCACCAGACCTTTGCCTATCACTGTTGCCTGGTCTGGGCTGCAATAGTAGCAGTCCAATAGAAGCAGAGTGAGGACAGCAACGACACCAGTTCAGAAGGTGAAAGTGAAGGTGTGTGTGGAAAGCATGTTCCACACTGCGGGCAGAGGGACAGCAGTCCCATTTTTGTATTGATTACCAGGACACTTAACTATTTTATAGAGGGGGAATCTGAAGAGGTTAAAAGGTCCAGATTTTTAAAGGGGCTTGCTAAACAGGCAGAAAAGAACTGAACTTCACCATCCAGCTTCTATTCACATTTTCAAAACCAGAGCTTAGGCAACTCCTAAGTCCCTTTGATGCCTAATTTTGGCATTTTCAGTCTGACCCTTATTCGTGCTGCCACCACACAGCCAGTGAGCTGCTTGGAGTGGAAGATGAAGATGGGCTCTGAAGCAGTTCTCGTAAACTATGCAAGGGAATGTCTGCCTCACCAGCACGTCCCAGTCCTGCAGAGGTGCTCTGTGCATGCCGCAACCTGCCCACACCTGGTTTAAAAGTGTGACCCCATACCTGCTTAAATGTATGGGAAGGGTTGCCTCTAAGGGGACAGAGCCCAGTAGAGGTTCCTGTCCTTGGTCTATCAGCCAGGTACCATGCTATCCTCTTAGGCATGTAAGCTGGGCTTCTCTCCACGTTTTCTTCCTGGTTTGTTTGGGCAGTTTTTTGCTCAGCTAGGGGACTTCTGAGAATTTCTTTACTAGGCAATTCAGTATCCTCAAGTACTCTCTGGTACTACCATATTTGGGCCTGAAAATCCTACTAGGTGTTGGGCCACCTAGGATTTAGGGGTTGTTTAAGGTTGTTGAAGCTCTGATAGATCTGAAGTCTTACTCTTCCCTTTCTGTTGAGTGTGTGGGGGATGGGGGCAGAGAGGGGAGCTCATTCTAATCTTATTAGTCGAGTTTCCCTAGAAGACTTTAGCTTCCTGAATGCATATATATTTTTATGCATGCCTGTGTGCTACTTAACTAGGTAACATTTTTTAGTTGGTAGCAATGCAGTACTACCAAAGTGATACAAAATAATTGGAATATTCTGGTGATTCTGGCTGTTTTAACTTCAACATATTGTTATTCTTATATGAATATTTCTGACAATCATGTAGAATCCTTCAGCCATTTATTAGCAAATACACCCACTCCAAACAATAAGGTGATTATTTCAATATTATGTTTTCCATCATAAAATTATTTTTTTCAGAATAAAATGAATGTTAGATCCATAAGGCATTAATTAAGTACTAAATATTATGAAATGCATAATATAAGCTACAGGGGTTTAGGCTGTCTGCCTAATATAAGCCATACACATGTCTGCATGTGTTTGCACATGTGGCAGCTATTATTTATGTTATTCATTTCAAGTAATTAAAACTTTAATTAATTTAATTTGTTCATTGTTTATTTCATCATCAAATCTTGACGAATGCTTTTTTTCTACTGGAGAATTTCTTTTGTGCTCAGCTGGTCTAATAAATGGACATACAATATGATGCACTACTTTTTCATTTAGAGGGATTTTTTGAGGTACCGGTATGTATTCTTCGACATTCATGTCCTTCAACACCTACCTTTCACAATAAACAGGGATGGTTCTAAGATGGTCAATTTGTTTATGTGTAATTGCTATTTAAGGATGGTTCCTTTGGTTCTGTACATGTTTTTTTCACATTCGGGTTCTGATTCAGGGAAACAGTTAACTTATTTAAGCCCTGTTAGGTCAACAGGAGTAAAGATGTGCTTAAGGTTAAGCATGTATTAAGCACTTTTTATAGACAAGGATGCATCCCTGAATCAGGTCCCTAAAATTATGTTCAGTTTAGTTTCATAGATTTCATAGATTTCATAGACATTAGGGCTGGAAGGGACCACGGAAGATCATCGAGTCCAGCCCCCCGCCCAAAGGGCAGGAAGTCAGCCGGGGTCACAGGATCCCAGCAAGATAAGCATCCAGTTTGCTCTTGAAGGTGTTCAATGTAGGCGCTTGAACCACCTCCGGTGGCAGGCTGTTCTAGACCTTGGGGGCTCGGACAGTAAAGAAATTCTTCCTTATGTCCAGCCTGAAATGGTCTTGTAGTAGTTTATGACCGTTCGACCTCGTCATCCCTTGGGGCACTCTGGTGAACAAACGTTCCCCCAGATACTGGTGGTCACCCCTGATAAACTTGTAGGTGGCCATCAGATCACCCCTGAGCCTGCGCTTTTCCAGGCTAAAGAGCCCCAGGGCTCTCAGCCTGTCATCATAGGGTCTGCTTCCCTGACCTCTGATCATGCACATGGCTCTTCTCTGGACTCTCTCAAGCTTCTCCACATCCTTTTTGAATTGTGGAGCCCAAAAATGGACGCAGTACTCCAGCTGCGGCCTCACCAAGGCCGAGTACAAGGGGAGAATGACGTCCCGGGATTTGCTTGAGAAGCATCTATGGATGCAAGTCAGCGTTTTGGTCGCTTTAGTTTATTACAGCAGAGGTCCTAACACTGGTATAAGAAACAGGAGGTACGAAGTCTAGATCTAATGATAAAGCTAGGGATGGCAAAATTCATGCCGTTGAATTTAAACTAGAACCTTCCTTCCTCCAAATGTATGAATATCCTCTGTAAAGTAATGTGTGCAAAAGCTGAGGGATGGGAGGCTTTAGAAACAGCAGCTTTGAGAATAACTGTGGAATCTTTGAAGTTCAAATTCCCTCTGATTCCAGTCAAATGCGATTTGTGGGCTGCTGCGTGTGTTCCATTTTATTCCCTTGGTAGTCTCAGAAGTAGGGCAGGAATTAGGTTCAAACAGGAATATTTATTGTTTGCAGAGTGCAGGCTTCCATCTACTGAAAAATAGAGGGTGCTTAATCACGTTTTCCTTTAAACAGTGGTTTAAATGGGAGCAAATGTTTGGTCTAACTTCAAAAGATTTATAAAATCCATAACTTAAGAAACAGTTATAGTTTCTCACATTGTTGTGTTTTCATTTTCCTAGTAAAAACCAAAATGCTGGTCATCGAAGCAAGGTAGAGTAAGTGGGCCTTGAGCATGGGAGCAACACACAGTTTAGGTTAGGCAGTTGTTTCTCTTCAGACCCATGGTAGAGCAAAGAACACCAGCACAAATGCAACTATGTCCCATGGGCTGTGATAGTAGCCCCTGCTGTGGCATGTCCCCCATGTCACTGGTCACCCCTCTTTCCTCAATTCCCTTGTCCCATGCAGAGGGTGGATAAGGAGCACTGCTGCACGTTACCAAATGCTTGTGCAGTTGTATTGTACTTCGCCTCCTATTCCACGCTCAGCAGAACTGCTCTGGTTTTATTGTATTTTGGGGACTTGTAGTTTCAGATTTTACTCTCAAATACTGTCCTTAATCAAAGCATTAAATGGATAAAATAGACTTTTGGCTTTGGACTTTTGACTTCTTTTTCTTATGTCCCCTTATTTCATTCTCTATTTCCCTTCTCACTTGACTGACTTCCAGCTACAGGGGCAATTACTTGCTGTCTTCTCTTGCTGCTTTAATTGCAATTCTTTCTTGCCGCCTTTCCTCCTATATCTGGCCAGCTGCAGCTTGGCAGTACCTAATCGTTCTAACAGGTAGGGAATTGTTATCATCACTTTAGTGAGAGGTTAGTTGATGCCAGAGAAGTTACAGGAGATTAGTCCAAGACCACACAGTTAGGGGCAGAGACAGGAACAGATTAGAACTCCTACTTCTTTCTTGGTGGTTCTCAACCATCTTTCAGTGACAGCTTGTTAGAAACAAAAACAGGCCTGGCAACCTTATTCCATAGTTTTAGAATCCTTCTCCCATCCAGCCAAAGATGGTCATGTCCCCCATGTATTTTAGACCCTCATTTTGCAATCCCAGGGACCAGAATCAAACTGTCTTTCTATTGAGCTTTCTTCAAAATGTATAGCACCAATTTGTCAGTGACAGTTTTGTGAAATGATTGTGATATCTTAAGGCATTTATACACATGCTTTGGGAGTGAGCTTTACAGTGGCTCATGGAGGCTTGTTTTAAGTACAGCTCATTCGATGAGCATCCCCACTGCCATTTTTAAGTGAGGGGATGCTGATACATGAGACACTGGAGTCTGCTGGAGTGCAGTAATTACCATGTTTCAGCAGACTTGATTAATTGTACATTCCACACTGCCAAAGTGCCTCACTTATTTTGGTTTACACATTGGTGTCAGAAAATGGATGAACAGAATTTGCAGTGGAGGATATGCCATACTTTGAAACCCAATAATGGCAGGTTCTAGACATCTGCTATATAATAAGTGCAGCAACTTTAAGGATGGAAAAATGTTAATGGTTTTCAATTGCTGTACATGATCTTGTCCTGTTGGTTTGTTCAGGGCCCCCTGGACTCGACGGATTACCTGGCTACAATGGAACTGATGGAATTCCAGGCCTCCCAGGGCCTAAGGGGGAGCCAGGAGTAAATGGAAGAAGAGGAAAAATAGGTACTTTGACAGACAGTGTAATAAAGCCTTCTTAATACTGTACATTTGTATTGTAGGTGCTGGACAGAGGAAATGAAATTCAGTATATGGGGAATTTTGTTTATAGACATCTAATAGGGGAGAGTTCTGCCCTTGCTGACATAGACATAGTTTCCACTGACTTTATCAGCTTTAAACCAGTTTGACTTCATGGACTTCTGTGATGCCATCACTCCAGATTTATGCTGCACTGAGGCCATAGCAAGCATAGTATAGTATACTCACTAATTAGAGGTGCACAATAGGGTCCAAAACATGGTTGGGGCTCTAGGCGCTACCATAATGTAAATTAGTGGGGCTGACCTGCACTCTAACAATACTTTGCACTACTATATGCCATTTATGAGGACCCCAAATGTGATTGGAAACATTCAGCTTCCCAAAACAGCAGCATGAATGAACATGTAGTAGAGAGGTTATATGTTGTTAAGTGTATACATGACCATGGCCAAGCAGGGAATAGTGTCCCAGCTTCTTGCAGTGACCTGAATTCTCCAGTGTGGCCTAGGAGCACTGGACCCAGAGACCCTGATGTATTTACTGTGCTGATTGTGGAGGGTGGGACCAAAAGGTCCACTGTTCACATCAGAACAAGTGTGTGAAAGCAATGTTATTCATCTCCTGTCTACCTAACGCAGTAGTATCTACTTAATACCTACCATTAAGAAACACATTTAGTTTGTTTAATCTTATTTGGCAGTATGGGCCCAAAGCTGACATGGGCCCAAAGATGCGACTTAAAAGCTGGGCTGGTTGGGAGGTGTACATTTCACACTGCCAAAGTGCCTTGCTCCCAGAAACAGCCAAAGGAACCAATACTAATGGAGTTTTTTGTTGGCTGACCACAGCAAAGCGTTCATGATTCGGTGGCTATGGTGGCTGAACTGTCACCTTTGTGTGCCCTGTAGAGGCTTGACAGTGGGTTGGATTGGGGAAGTTGTCTGCTACAACCTAGTCACCACAAGTTTGGAGGATAAGCAATTGGCTTGAATCTCCAGGAATGTGATTTTAATTCTTTCAAACACCATTTGGGGTTAAATTTAGAAAACAGGGTGAATCCTGCCTCTATTAGATATAATGGCAGTTTACCAATGACTTTAGGATTTCATCTCAGAACTCCTAGTATATTTTGTGTTTCACTGTTGAATCATTTTAAATAGTTGAGTTGCATGTAAAAAAAAAAAAAATGGTATTTTTATACCCAGTATCTACCAACTGGTTGAGTGATTCACACTGGCATCAGAACTTTGCAGCTCTACTGGTAGCACAATTGTTTGCTTTTCTGTAGTTGCTAACATCTTTGTGTTTTGGGAGAGAGAGAAAAGCAGAAAGAACAAAGTTTTGACACACAAATTATACAAACACATTTTGTTCTTTTTCATTTTTTTCCCCTTACTGCATAATGTGCTGACGGAGGTTGCTTGGAGTCATAAGACTCAACAATGCAATGTGGTGTTTAACATTTTACTAAGTGGTCAGCTGCATAAAGCATCTGGACCGGTCATTCTCATAGCTAGTGTGGAGGCAGGATGAAGAGGCAGCATGAGGACATTACTAGGAAATGAAGGCTGCACGCTATCATGATGTCAGAAAAATAAAATGTTAAGAACACAATAAAGGTAATTTTACTAGAAGAGGAGATTTTTTGTTTTTCTTGGCTCAAGTTATCATGCTACCAACAACGAGTGCAGTATTATCTTAAAAGACAGCCAAGTGGAGTTGTATTGATGGCTGTTTTTTTTTTTCTTCATGTTCTACAAAATCATGGACAGTATCTGAAAGCAAGTGATTGTGAATAACAGTTCCCTCAAAATTTGTTTTTAAATAGCATTCAGGAAGGTTTAATTGACTAGCAAAGAAAAATAAAGGAAAGCCGGCAAAGCAGCCTATGAAAAGTTTTGTGCTAAAAGTAATAAAGCAGTAAGTGTTTTCTGGTGGCTGGTGGGTAGATAGAAGTCAGAATTCTTGTGTTCTGAGCTGATTCCCTAGTGGCACATTTTTTCTCACTTTTTTCCTCTTTCCTCATAGTGGTCATCTCCCAGAAACACTCATGTTGGTGCCAAGCACTTCAGACTCCATTTCTAAGCATCCCATGCCAGGCACCCAAAATTACAGAGCATTTGTTTAAAGACAACCCCCCCCCCCCCGCCCCAGTGACCTGTGCATTATACAAGTATTTTGAAACCTTACTATTCGTCTACAGAACTTTTTGTTTTTTCTTCTTGATCATAAAAAATAATTGGAAGCTACAACACTGATAAACAGCATGTCAAATAAAATGACTGGTTTAATACTGCATAAATAATATGTGCTGGGTATTTACCATTAAGACAAAAAAGGAAGGGAAGGTACATTTACTTTAGAAATTATTTCCTTATAAATATATTTATTCACAGTCATGGCTAACATGTTGTTCTTGTCTAGGTTTACCAGGACCGAAAGGTGATCAAGGAGAGAGAGGAGAAAAAGGAGACCCTGGTGAGCTGGGTTTACCTGGCAAAGATGGGGTGCCAGGAGCAAAAGGCTCAAGAGGAGCAAAGGGTGATAAAGGGGATGCAAACAACAACGTGATATTGGAAGGTAAGAACAAACATTTCTACAACGTCCTGTGACACAGAAATACACAATCCAATAAAGCTGCCTGCCCTCTACAGCACTAAGGTATTCTGCAAAAGTAGCCCCAAGCACTTCAGTTTACTGTAATAATTTAAGCTACTGCTAAAGCAATGCCATTAGTACTTTCTTTGGCTTAAACATTTAAAGTCACTTACAGTGAAATATCCAAAGAGGTGCAGGGGCCACAGAAAGTCCCGAGAGAGAGGCACTGCAGCAGTTCTGCTTGGAAAATCATACAAGGGTGCACAGGTAGGGTCTGACACTATACAGTTGGGCTGGGCTTAATCCCAGTTGTGGGTAGCTGAGCATATTCGAGGGTTTGGAAGCAGCTGGTAGAGCCCCCCTCCCATGGGATTATGCTCCTCATCCTGGTGTAGCTCCCCACAAAAACTCTTTTACTCAGACTTTGGACAGAGAGATGTACGCATTTCCAGTCCATTTTCATTCAGTAACTTTCCCCTTCATCTTGCAGTTTTTCCTATTAGAAAACGATGGGCAGGTTTCCACCTAGGAATGCATGGTGGAGGCCTCTTGCCAGCCACAAATAATTGCTGCCTAAAATTACAGCACTGGAGCTTCAGACTCTGAGGTCTCAGAAAGCAGGAAGGGTAGTCCTGCTTTTAATTACAGCCCCATGTTCTCTTTGGTTGCGACACAGCCACAATGCCAAAAGGATAGGATAAAACAATTTAGTTGTGATAGTTTGAAAAACACATCAGACTTTTTTTTTTTTTTAAAAACCTGGCTACAATTAAAAGCAATAGCTGTCACAAATAGGTCAGGAGCCTGCTACTTTGTTATTGAGAACCACAGGGAAAGCAGTGAAATATGTATCAAATCATTTCTGTTATTGTTATACATTTCCATTTGTTTGCTTGCTCACAGATGTGGGGAGGTATGTGTTTGGAACAGACATGTGCGTAGCTTATTCCTGTAGTAAATATCATTGTATTGCACCACTTCGTTCAACTCTGTGCCTTCAGACAGGGCCCATGTGTGGGAGCGATCACCAGGCAAAAGCTATATTAGAAGTACCCGCAAGCTTCTTTTTGTCTATCAAATCCAACGCATATAGGAAGCCAGCTATGTAAGGCGCATTCACCTCTACTACCTTAATCTCTACTCTGCTTTATGCCTAGGTACCAAAGGTGAGCCAGGGGCCCCAGGGCCACCTGGCCCACCAGGGCCACCAGGTCCTCCAGGTCCTCCCGGTCCACCAGGGAAACGCAAAGCAAAAGCCCAGATTCAAGAGAACATGTACAGCAGCAAGTGCACAGGTCGGTGCTGGTGTCTGGGATTTGTGCATTTACATTTTTGCCATTATGGCAGGTACTAGGTTACATTTGCTATGAGCCTCTGATCCCCTGAAGCACTCAAGCATGTACTCAGCTACGTTGGCTTCAATGAGACTACTCACAAGCTTGATCTCAAGCCTGTGCTTAAGAATTTTGCTCTATCCTAGGCCAGTGAGGTGGCATGCAGTCCCTGTTAATACCTCCTGCTTTTACATTTGTGGCTAAACATTTCCATATGATGTTCTGTGCTGGACAGGGTGAGGCTGGGGAGTAAATAGGTTCTCTGAGTTATAAGAGGATGTAGGAGGGAATTAAAAACAAGTCCTTTTGTGGAGTGGGTAAAAAATAATTGCCAAAGAGAATAAAAAATCCTTAAATCCTAAAAGACAATGATATTCATGCAGGGTACCATGGCATCCTGGGGTGCCTCAAGATCCTTTCAGGGGTGCCTCAGGGTGCAACAATGTAAGTATTATTAGAGGTATAAACATGATTCACAAGATAAACCAGATATTTCAAGTAGAAATCCATAGTTATATTTCTGAATTCTTTGCAATAGAAAAACTGCCCTTTTGTGTTTCTGTGGGCAAAAATTAGCATACAAACAAAGAGCTAGCATTTTCCCAGGGGTGCCTCAAGTATAGATCCAGTGGTGCTGTACATCGAAAAATATTGAGAACCAGTGATATAAGGGATATTGTAGTTTGCTTGAAGTATTTGGGGAAAAGAATGACTGGGATTGGGAGTAAACTTGAATGAAAGGAAAACCGGAAAATATTTGCAAATACTTTTTGAAATCTTTACTACTTTTGCTGGTAATCTTTTAGTTTTTAACTGCTAGACTTTAATATCACTGCAGTGTTTGTCTGCTTTGTAGCAAACCTCCCAGTTAGCTGTGGAGCTGAGCTGAATTTGCCATGTCTTTAAGAACTGGAGGAAGGAGAGGAGGTTAGTGTCTCACGGAGAGAATGCATGTTCAAAAGGAATGAGCCATCGAGTTTGGACCCAGGAGCCTCCTGAGTTTTGTTTCCACCTTTTCTGGTTGCTGGTGATTAAAAATACATTATGAATGTTTATTTAGTCACCACAAGAGACTTGGAGACATTGCTGACTCCATTTTCTAGTTCAGTAGTGGGAAATATCATTACTTTGCTCTACAAATAGGAAAAGTGAGGTCAGGTGTGATGAGTAATTAGCCAGAAGTGCACTAAATCACAGTGTTGTCCTGTCAAATAGTTTTTGGTTCAATTCCAGGAGTGATGAGTGCTTCCAGATCTCATTGGTGGTATGGGTGCTCCCAGGTCTGAAGCAGTGCATAGAGTTGACACAGCCCTACTCTTACCTGTGTAGCTGACTGATATCCCTTGAATCCTAAAATCATAGAAAATAAGGATTGGAAGGGACCTCAAGAGGTCATCTAGTTCAACCTCCTGCCCAAAGCAGGACTGTACCCAGCTAGATCGTTCCAGCCAGGGCTTTGTTGAAATGAGCCTTAAAACCTTCCAAGGATGGAGGTTCCACCACCCCTCTAGATAACCTGCTCCAGTGCCTTACCACCCTTCTAGTGAGAAAGTCTTTCCAAATATCTAGCTTAAACCTCCCTTGTGGCAACTTGAGAGCATTGCTCTTTGTCATCTGTCATCACTGAGAACAGTCTAGTGCCATCCTCCTTGGAGCCCCTTTCAGGTAGTTGAAGAATGCTATTATATCTCCTCTCAGTTTTCTCTCCTGAAGACTAAATAAGCCCTGTTCCCTCAGCCTCTCCTCAGAAATCATGTGCCTCAGCCCTCAAACCATTTTTGTTGCCCTCCGCTGGTCTCTCTCAACTTGTCCACATTCTTTCTATAGTGGAGGGCCCAAAACTGGACACAGTACTCCAGATGTGGCCTCACCAGTGCAGAAGAGAGGGGAATCATTACTTCTCTTGATTTGCTGGCAGTTCTCTTACTAATACAGCCCGGTATGCTGTTAGTCTTCTTGGCAATAAGGGCACCCTGCTGGCTCATATCCATCTTATTGGCCACTGTAACCCCCAGGACCTTTTCTGCAGAGCTGCTGCTTAGCCAGTCAGTCCTCAGGTTGTAGCAGTGCATGGGATTCTTCTGTCCTCAATGCAGGACTTTGCACTTGTCCTTGTTGAACCTCATGAGATTTCTGTTGGCCCAATTCTCCAATTTGTCTAGGTCACTATGAGTCGTAGCCCTACCCTCCAGTGTATCTACTACACCCCCCAGCTTAGTGTCATCTGTGAACTTTCTGAGAGTGCAATCCATCCCATCTTCCAGATTGTTAATGAATATACTGAACAAAACTGGCCCTAGATCTGACCCCTGACACAGTCCATGTGATACCAGCTGCCATCTAGACACTGAGCCATTGATTACTAACTGTTGAGCCTGACAGTCCAGCCAGCTTTCTGTTCACCTTACAGTCCATTCACCCAACCATACTTCCTCAGCTTGCTTGCATGGATGCTGTGGGAGATGGTATCAAAAGCCTTGCTGAAGTCAAGGCATATTGTGTCAACTGCTTTCCCCATGTCTACAGAGCCATTTTTCTCATCATAGAAGGCAATCAGGTTGTTCAGGTATGACTTGCCCTTGTTGAATCCACGTTGACCGTTCCTAATCGCCTTCTTCTGCAAGTGCTTAGAAATGGAATCTGAAGGCCTGCTCCATGATTGTTTTGGGGACTGAGGTGAGGCTGACTGGTCAGTAGTTCCCTGGATCCTCCTTCTTCCCTTTCTTAAAGATGGGCACTATATTTGCCCTTTTACACTTGTCTCCGCCAATCGCTATGAGTTTTCAAACAATAATCATATCAGCCAACTCCCTCAGCACCCTCGGATGCATTGCAGGCAGCCCCAGGGACTGGTACATTTCCAGATTTTCTAAATAGTCCCTAACCTGTTATTTTAGCACTGAGGGCTGCTCACCTCCTCCCCAAACTGTGCTGCCCAGTGTAGTAGTCTGGGAGCTGACCTTGCCTGTGAAGACCAAGGTAAAAAAGGCTTTGAGTATTTCAGCTTTTTCCTCAACATCTGTCACAAGGTTGCCTCCCCCATTCAGTAAGGGACCCATACTTTCCCTGACCTTCCTCTTGTTGCTACCATACTTGTAGAAACCCTTCTTGTTACCCTTCACATCCCTTGCTAGCTGCAACTCCAATTAATTGCGCTTTGGCCTTCCTGACTTCATCCCTGCATTCCCAAGCAATAATCTCATACTCCTCCCAAGTTGTTTGTCCAAACTTCCACTTCTTGTAAGCTTCCTTTTTGTGTTTAAGCTCACCAAAGAGTTCTCTGCTAAGCCAAGCTGGTTGCCTGCCATATTTGCTATTCTTCTTAAACATTGGGATGGTTTGTTCCTGTGCCCTCAGGAAGGTTTCTTTAAAAGCTTTCCTGGTCTCCTGTCCCCCTCAGACTGGCCTCCCAGGGAAAGACCCAGCCCCACACAAATGCACACGCAAGCCCATAGCTGACAGGACTGGCACTGGGACTTCTGAGGAGTCTATCCATAGTGACTGTGCTTAGACCTGCCAGCCATAGTGCCTGTGCCAGGGTAATCTGCCCCAGGCAGAACTGTTAGAGCTGCTTTATGCTTCTTTGGCCCTTTCCCCTGCAATTCAGGGGCCAGAGAAAGGGGTATGGATTTCACCGTCCATTTGCAATCCCTTCAGAAGGTGCTGCTTAAATCACAGATTTGATCACAGATCTGTAGCAAGGTTATTTCATTTTATCATTTTAAGCTCTACATTCCTAACTATTGTTTTTTCTGCTCTGTAGGGGAGAAACCCTTCGCTGTGGTAGCACATAGTAAACAAAGCTTTTAGCCATGTTATGCAAGATGCTCTTTTTTTTTTTCCTCAGTTAAAAATAGATTGAAATTATGTCTCAAAGCCAAAGTATTTTTAAACCACTGGAAAACTCCTCTCTGCTATGTGGAGCAGTATCATATTAATTAGCATTCATTTATCCTCTTTTCCATCAGACAATTAACTATACAAAACTTATTTTCTACACCACAGGAGTCTTTTGTAAAACATTAGAATTGTAATGCGTTGAGCATTTTGCTACCCTAGCACGAGACTTAAGTATTGAAATTTGTTTTACCTAAGCACTTCTGTGGGAGAAAGATTTGGTGCTTGGTATTCATGCATGCAGTAATATTGTAGCCTTTTAAACATGAATCAATCCTTCTATCTTTGCCTTTATTATAGATGCATTTCATTGCAACTTTTTTGTTAGATTTGAATTTCTTCTTGTGACAGGCAAGTATTTCTGTGGGTGATTATCTTTACTGGAGTCACTGTATGGTTAGACTTAGATGAGCTTAAAGGTAGCAAATTCCCTTCTTCAGGTCTCTGGGAAAAAGGCAGATACAGCCTAGGTTATATAGGAGATAGAACAAAAGCCCGTACAGAACTCGATATGTAGATAAACACAGGATATAAGAGATGTGGAAAGGATCACCTATAAGTGAAAGAGCGAGACCATTCAGGAGGGTTGTTATCACCTGAGGAGTGCAGAGATTGGTGGGCATCAGATAGATTATAATGGTTCATGAAGTCAATATCTGCATTAGGTCCCTGATTGTTAGTGTTCAGTAAGCTAATTAATTTTTTGTTTCTGGGCTGTCTTTTAAAAGTGTTTTCCTAATTTCCCTTGAACATAAGGGCTGTGAGGTCAGATGGGGGAGTGGTTTTTCTGTGAGAAATATTCACTCTGGTGCATAGTTTTTTGTCTAGTTTCACCCACATAGTTTCCATGAGGGCATTTGGTGCACCAAATATACTGTTATCTACAGTCAGCACTGCATCTGTTCTGGGGAGGGTACTCTTAACACCTATCTTACCAAACTGAAAACTCCCTTTACCCTGCAAGGACACTCCAGCAGAGCAAGAGACTGTATCTTCGAAATAGCCACCTAAATACCCAGAACAGCCTACTACAATACAAGCAGAAAACTCCCACTGACTGCACACCCTTGGATGTCAACTCCCATTCCACATTTGAACTGATAAGCAGGATCATCAAACAATTACAGCCTGTGCTTGGAAATGACCAGACCTTGAGAGAAGTATTCCAATCTGTCCTTCCCACCTCTCCCCTCCCCTCCCCTCCCCCAGCTTTCAGACAGCTCCCGACTTCACCCAACTCCTCATCAGAAACAACCTCACTGCTTATCAGCAGGCACCAAATGGGACACAACTGTGCTTTAACAAGAAACACAAAACCTGTCAACTCATCTCTATTGATACAACAATCAGCACCCCACTCCATGAAACCATCAGAATTCATGGATCCTATACATGTCTAGCCCAAAATTTGGTACACCCATCCAATGTACCAAATGTCCTTATTGCTTCTTCTCTTCACCATTTACCAATTACAGTGGCCTTTGACATGGGACCTCTGTAAGTGTTATGGAACCATGCATTTAAAAGGTAATTTGATTTTATGTACCTCAGTTTTTGGGAACCTAATATGAGACGCCGTATAGGAACATGCTGCTCAGAAAGTGTTGAGTTGTTTGAGCTCCTGGTGTCCTCTAGGATGTCTCAATTTGGGTGTCCAAAATCACTAGTGTTTTTTCACAATGAATACTCCTGTAAATGAGATGGTTTTAATTTTGTCATAAAACAAAGAGAACTTTAAGGAACAAGTTATAGAAATGTCCATGCCTGGAAGAGGAAATCCTTATTTCACCTTGTTAGCAGAAGTGAGTGATGAGGAGGACAGTTAAGAAGACATTGTACTGCAGTCAATCTTAAACTCAGATTATTGGGAAAGCCATTATTAACTGAGATTGCAAGCATATTTTCCCTACTATCTTCTTCCCCCTACATATGCAGTGTGTCCATTGAAGCCAATGAATGATCCATGCTTGTGGTGACAGTTGCAATCTCCCTAGGGAATGTGGGAATAATTTGCCTACCCAATGAAGTCCATCTTTCTGACAACATCACAATGATCCAGCACAAAGTCTGGCAGAAGATAAATGCTGTACATATTATCTAGAGATGCTGAAAAAGTCAATTTAGCAATGCCTGATACAGTAACTAAAAGGTTCAGTAAAGTGGGCTTTCTTTTGAAAATTAGGCTCATTAATCAGTATATCAGAGTTGAACATCACAAGAACTAGACATTGATAACACTATAAGCTTCATGAGAAACATCTCATCATTAAGAAAGTGTCAAGATTTTATATTCTGTTAGTGGGCATCAAAGTGAGAACACAGAACTTTCTTCAGCTTTCAGAGCAGAGGTGATTGGAGAGGACACCTCCATTCTTACTGGATCAGTTCAGCTGCTGTAGCCCTTTGCCTAGTGCTAACACTGTGTGCTTTGTCTGCAGTGTCTAGCATCTAATTTATCTAACAAAGGGAAGATAACTGTCGCAGCTGATAAAACCAGCTATTAGTGATGTCAACCTCAAGTTATAGGCGCTTCTAGTGAGCCAAGGCTAGGACATACTTTAGAAACACATGCATTTCATTACTCACAATGAGTTTGTAGAATTTGCAAAGTGAAAAACTAGTTCTTATTCTGTATTTCTTTGAATGTAAGAATCACTTTTTAAAGCATTAAAAAATAGCCTGTCTTAAATTTGAATTTAAAAAGTAAGAAAAGAGTAAGAATAAGAATAAAAAGATATAGTGGCTGCATCTCTAGTAGATCTTTTATTTATTTCCTAATAAATAAAAGAGAGAAAATATGGGTTCCCTTCTAAATTCAAGGGTATCTTATAATGGAATAAATATGGAAATAAGTTGCCATTATAGGTTGTTAATAGCAGTTTGTGCTAAGCCAAGCATTATCAAATTCACTTAGTACTAATCATGGATCAGGCCCCACTGTGTTAGACACTATACAGAGAAGATCTATAAAGCAAAGTCATTGCCTCTGTGAGCTTTGACTCAGTGTCAGACAGGAGGTGACAGTCAACTGGGTTGAGAGGGTGACGTTCATAGATTCATAGATGGTTAGGGGCTGGAAGGGACCTTGCAGATCATTGGGTCCAGCCCCCCTGCTCTAGGCAGGAAGACAACTGGGGTTAGGTGACCCCAGTCAGGTGACTGTCCAGTCTCCTCTTGAAAACCTCCAGGGTAGGTGACTGCACCACCTCTGGGCTCTGGAGGAGTTTTTCCTGGTATTAAGCCTGAAGCGGCCTTCCAGGAATTTGTATCCATTGGTCCTGGTCTTCCCTGGGGGTGCCCTAGTGAACAGTTGTTCACCGAGCTCCTGATGCACTCCTCTGATATAGTGGTAAGCCACGATCAAGTCTCCTCTCAACCTTCTCTTCTTTTAGGCTAAAGAGGCCCAGGTTCCTCAGCCTTTCCTTGTATGGCTTGCCTTGCAAGTCGCTGATCATATGTGGGGGCTCTTTTCTGGACCCTCTCAAGTTTTTCCACGTCCTCATTGAAGTGCAGCACGCAGAACTAGATGCAGTAGTCCAGCTGCGGTCTCACCAGTGCTGAGTACAGCGGGAGTATCATTTCCTTAGTTTTACATGGGATGCTATGGTTGATGCATGCCAGCGTGTTATTTGCCATTCTGACCATCGCCTCGCACTGACAGCTCATATTCATGTGATGGTCAATCAGTACCCCTTTCTGCCATGGTGCAAGTCAAGCTGTCACCACCGAGCCTGTATGTATGTTGAGGGTTGTTTGCCCCCAGATGGAGCACCTTGGAAGCATTAAACTTCATTTGGTTCCAGTGTGCCCAACTCTCGAGCCTGCCCAGGTCTGCCTATATCTGCAACCTATCTTCTAACGTGACCACACTGCCCCATAACTTGGTGTCATCTGCGAACTTGGCCAATGAGCTTTTCACTCCCCCACCCAAATCATTGATAAAGATGTTGAAAAGCGCTGGCCCAAACAGAGACCCCTGAGGGACACCACTGGCCACTTTGTGCCAGGATGATGCAGATCCATTCATGAGAAATCTCTGGGCCCTAGCCTGTAGCCAGTTTCTCACCCACTGAACCATTGAGCACCTGAGTCCACAGTCTTCCAGTTTTTCCACAAGGATATTGTCGGCTACTAGATCAAAAGCCTTTTGGATGTCTAGGTATATAACGTCTACCTCATCTCCCATGTCCAGGTGGCGAGAGACCTGTTCTTAGAAGAAGATGAGATTGGTAAGACAAGACCTACCCATGACAAAAAGTCATGCCAGGTTACAGTAAAAGCAAGGTTACAGTAAAAGAACAGAGTTTAGCAGGAGAGCAGAAGTCTGGCCTTTTTTGAAATAGAGAAACCCAGAAATTGGCAGGCTAAATCATATTTGTAATATCTTTTCATTCATTTTTTTATCCTTAACTGTTCTCAACCTCTCTAATTTCATGTGGCAGAGAATTCCATAGAGCAATTTTGCATTATGTAAATATAATCTTTGGCTTCATTTGGAACTCTTAAACCATAACACTAAAGTGCTTTTTTCCCTTTTTATTAATGCAATATGAAATATTAGCACTAGGATTCAGAAGAATTACCTTATTTTAATCCACATAGTGTTTCTAGTATAACATTAGTCCTCTTGATTAATTTTATAAAATATCTGTTCACACTGCACTGGTTATCTGACCATATTGTACATTGAAACTGAAATGTCTGATCCTGCCACTTCGTGCTGACTTCTGCTTTCCACGTTTTTATTTTTAGTGCTATAGGTTTTCACAGTGCTAAGTACATACAATAAAAAAGCCCGAGGCTGAATTGATTCAGTCTTTGCAGGTTAGTTTAAGATGCAGAGAGTAAATTGAAACAGAAGTGAAGAGACATTTACCTTTGATTCAAGAAATGCAGCCACATGCCTACAGTGGCTCAGGCCAGCTGCCGAGGGGTGCTAGAGCACGGCTCTCTGGTACTTAGCCAGCATGGGCTGTGTGTTAGCTTCCTCTTCCTGCTGCCTCTGAGGTCTCTGGGATTTGCAGTCCAAAATCACAGCAGCAGGATTCTGCAGGGTTGCTTATCGCTTCCTTTTCCTACTTTCAGGTGCCTCTGGGATATGTCCACAGTCACAGCCAGCAGTAAATTTGAGTGGGGCAAGGGGTGTTTAACCTACCTCCCTGGCCTCAGACCCCAGCTGGGGTTTGCCTGGTGGGGGCAGTCCCATTTCTTCCCCCCTGCCTTTTCTGCCTGCAGACTAGGCTGCATCCCCAGCCGGGCTTGCCCTCCCCACTAGTCAGCCAGCCTTCACTGCTCCAGCTAGGGACCAGAGATGTAGCGCCAGTCCTGCTCTCTGGAGCAGACAGCACAGCACAGCCCAGCCCTGGGCTGCAAAGCATGCTGGGATGCTGGGGGACTGTGATTTAACTTGAACTAGGAAGGGGTCTGGGACAGAATTCTGACACAAATCAGTTACCCTGGTTTGACCCAAATCACTTAAACCTGGTTGAATGTAGTATCAGACTTATCTTAAACCAGTTTCAGCCATTTTAAAACTGGTTTATGTGCACTGAGCTTCTGTTCTGCAACAAGTTTAAACCAGTTTCTGATCACTTAAACCAGTTTATGTGTAACTTCTGTCTCTAGCCGGTGTGTCTGTGCATGTAACACCATGAAAACTTAAGTCACAGGATCCATCTGTTCTACTATGCAAAACTCTATCACCCATTTGACTGCATTCAACATCATTTGGATATTTTGGGTAGTTCTGTGAGTGGTCTGAAATAACATTTGTTTTAATTTTAACCTTAGGAGTTCTGAATGTTTAGCTCCTATCCTTTCTGGATGTTGAATGTTGAAGTTGAAACCCAACTTCCAAATGAAAATTATATTTAACATATTAATTGATGGGTTTTTTTCAGATACTGTTTACACTTAGTGAACAAAAATCCTATGTTTTTTGATTCCTCTTTGGGAAAACTAAAGGCTGTTTTGAAATTCAGATGATCATGTCAGATGCTAATACAGATACAAAAATCAATCTCCTTAGCTAGTGCTTCAGAGCATTTAAAAAGAGCATTTTTTAAGAAGAAAGTAAGTAAATTTAGGACTCAGGTATGTTTTCCACTATTGGTGTTGCTATTATAGAGATTTCAAGCATAACTCAACCAAACCCATAGGTTTAGTATTCTATAAACTCATCAGCTCCCAGCCAAAATATTTTTTAATGAAAATATGCAGGATGTTAATGTTTTTGGCAAGAAAAGCTATGAAATTTTCAAGTGGTATATCGCCAGGCCTTGATTTATTGCCTACTGAGAAAAATCTTTTAGCCATAGCTGCTTTCTGTTTCTTGCAGCTAAAAGTTCACAGAGGATGCTGCAAATACTCTCAAACCCAAATACTGTACTCAACTTCATCAGAAACACTGACCTGGTCCTTGACTGTTCTGCAGTCATAGATAAAAGGCTGTCTGGGAGAGCTGTTAGTACATTTAACTTTGTTAATTGGAATTAGTCTGGGAAACATGAGCTTCAGGAATCAAATGTCTTAGCTTAACCTTAGCTTTTTCTTCTAATATCTTAGTGGAGAGCTGTAATGGATGACTATGTATTATATAGTTCTTCTGAGGAATTGGGAATATAAAATACAGTTTCAATCAAAAACACCATTTTGTTTTTTTGCCAAGGATTCAGCCAAGATAAATGTTTGCATCACTTCTTGGGTTGAGAAATTAAAATTATTTATTAGCCTATTTAGACCAAATAAACTAGTCTTGGAGGAGACCAAGGCATTGATTCAGGTCTAGTGGTTAAAACAATAGGCTTTGAGATGGATATATTCTGCTTTTGTTTTCCTCCTGACTTGCGGCATTACTTTAGATAAGTACCTGAATGTGTTTGCTTTTGTTATTCAAAAAACACCGCTTCAGTTTAGGGCAAAGTAAACCCCCGTGTTGTGTACAGTTATGTCTTAACCTACCTCTCCGGTGGCGGGGAGGGGAGGGCGAGCTGCCAGTGGGCAGACCAGTCCCTGGGCTGGGGGGGGATGTGAGGGGCTGGCAGTGTGTCCCCCACCCCCCAGACAGCACCCACCTGCAGGCACCCAGCTCAGAGGGAAGGACTGGGCCTCCATGTAGCTCTTGCAGGCAGGCAGGCTCCAGGGGGGGAAATAAAAAAAGATCAGGCTTGCTGCTTTTTTTTTTCCTTCAGTGGAGCCTGCCTGCATGGGCTGCCTGCACAGCCCCTAAGCCACACAGGGCCCGGTGCTTTGCTCTGTGGCTGTAGGGCAGCAAACTAAAACTCCTTGGAGTATTAGTTTGCTGTGCCCAAAAGTCAATTAAGACGCATTGTGCTGCTGAATGTGGTACAGTGGCTAGAATTAATGTGCAATACGCCACCAGTGTGTGCAAACACCTACTTCATTAAAGTGGTGCAAAAGCATTTAACCCACTTTAAAGTGTCTTGCACACATACCCAGACTTAACTGATTTGGGTTAAACTAGTTTATGGAACTTCTGTCCCAGACCCCTTCCTGATTTTAGTTAAATCACAGTCCCCCAGCATCCCAATATGCTTTTCATCCCTGGGCCAGGCTGGGCTGTCTGCTCAGAGCTCCAGCTGGCTGAGAAGGGGGTGGGGGACTGCAGCCGAGGTCTGCCTGGCAGGGACACAGCAGCATTTACCAGGCTTGCCCCTGCCTTGCCCTCCCCTCACCACTCACTGCTCAAGCAGGGATCCTACTCCCACCCTCACCTCTCACACATGGACCCCAGCGGCATGGTTACCCCCATGTTCGCTAAAGCTGACAGGTGTCTGTGTGTGTGTGTCTCCAATTTCACTGGAACAAAGGCAGACAGAACAGTATCTGTTTAAAGTTTTTTTTTTCCTGAGCAAGCCAGTGGCTTGCAAATGCTTTGCAAAATGTCTGTACCGTGCGGTAAGAAGAACTTGAACTAATGAGGGAGAGGCTTTTGTTTTCTTGATGGGCTAATAAGCTTTGTGTTATGATAAGCTCTCTGCTGGCTGCTGGCTTGTTTCAAAGCCAGGGGCATCTCACACCCTGAAACCCTTATATCAAAGGAAGTTTCACTCTGCAGTGATTAATAATGTTGGTGATTGCCTCTACGCATCAGTTATTGAGCCTGGTTAGAGCGTAGTTTCCCCATCCCAAAATCTGTCAATGTTCAACAGGGGACAGAGAGAGGTGTGAGAAATGACCTAGTTTGCAGTGAATGGGACCGGTCAGTGCTATCAGTCTGAGATTTAGGCAAATACGAAGCACTAGCTAGCAGGGTAATACAAATGCATACAGTCCACACAAGCAGTTTCACCTTCCCCTCCCTCCTCCACCCTTTGCCTCAGAGTCCTAACCACGGCTGGGGTCTGGCAACACTCCTTGCCCCTTGAGCTGCAAGTGGCGGAAAAGCCGGGTGAGGGCTTGCTTCCCCTTCCCCCTCCCCCTCCAGGCACACCCTGGCTGAGGACTGTGCAGGCCAGGGTGAGATTTTAAATCCTTCTCTAAGCAAAGCATTGTGCTGGGACCTGGCCACACCCTCCTCTCAGATTAGTACTGTGGAAGGGTGGGCTCACTGTAGTGCCCCCTGGCTTCTGGCCTGAGCCACTGCAGGGATGTGCCTGCATTTCCTGAATCAAAAGTGAATGTCTAGCCACTTGCAGATCGGTTCAATCTGTACAGGTTGGACTAAACTGCAAAGATTGAAAGAATTCAGGCTCAGGCTTTTTGAATGTCTGTCCCTAGCCTTTGAGACTAAAGGGACATTTAAAGATTCTTAGAAGCTGGTTGGGCACCCTTATCTGCCAAATCACATTTGGATTGTCCAGTTGGGCTTCTGTTGGAGGTAACTTTTATGAGTGCTGAAGGGTACACAACTGAGATAAGATCCCCCTAGAACAAATTTTTTGTGCCCACCATTTTAATGGATGAGGTGAAATATCATTTCATTGTCTTCATTTTGGAATACAGTTGGTCTGTGTTAATGTTGGATGAGTTAAGAGATAAGAAAGTCATGTCAGAGGAGGCAGGGAAAGGGACAGCAGGAGCAAAAGACTGTACAATCTATTCCTTCTTTCCTGAGTGTTAAGGTACCCCTTCAGCTGTAGTTCAAGAACCTCAGTCAATTATGTTTGTATTGCAGTAGTGTCCTGGATCCTTTAATCAGGGAACATGTCTCCATTGTACTAGGTGGTATAGGGATAAAGAAAAAAAACATATCTACTCAGAAGAGCTTGTACATGACTGTCAGCTAGGATGATGCAGGTGGATGAAACAGTGAAGTGGGGTGGAGAGGGTGAGTGAACAGCACTGCAGTGGAATCAGGTTTCTTCCAGCAATCTGAAGTAAAACAGAACTGGAAACTGTTTATTGAGAACTGTTTACCAAAACCGTAAATTTCTACTGAAAAAGTTTCTGTGGCTTTGGGGAGGAATCTGAAGAGTCCTGGAGCCCTTATAAAAGAATGTAAACAATTTGAAAAATCCTCCACAAAATACTTCCAAGTCTTTGGAAAAGTAATTCCCAGCCTTTTTCATGGTATGTGTTTTCTTTCAGTGAACTGCTTTTCAGAGTTTATTGGAAGGATATGATGTATAAATACCCTTTCTCCTCCTGTTTACGGTTAGAAAGGAAAAAGCAACATAAGAAAGACATGGGTTCCAACAGCATTAAACCACAGGAAAATTATGCATGAATACATGCTTGGCACTAAAGGCAGGGATAAGACCGTTCTTCTTGCCTATGAAGGACACCCCGTCTTGGGGTCATAGAAGTTTTACATGTGGTTTGGAGTCTCTTTAATAGCCTTAATTAAATTCTAAACCAAACATTTTTGGTGACACTAAATGGCAAGTTGGATAGTTTCCTGATATCTTACTCATGTATTTTTTGTACTTGCACATTACTTATTTCCTTTATGATTAGGTAATGCACAGGCTCCCTATGCTACTCTTGAGCAGTTAGACTCTGCTTAGCAAAATGATTTGTCAAACTGGACTGAAAAACCTGAGTGGGAGGTTGCCAGTTAGAAGGGGAGAAAAAAAACCCACATCCTGAAATCCTTGTGTCATCAGTGGAGGGGGAAGGGTGTTGAGAGCAAACATCTTTCCCATTTCCAGTTCCCTTTCTGTCTGTAGAATCTCTACTTTGTCACCACATGGGGACTGTTAGACTAGAAGAGAGGTTTAAATACAAATAAGTAGATAGTGGCTCAGAAGTGTATATATCCAAAGTATTTTGCAAGCACACATGCAATGTCACCTACCTGAAAAAAGAAGCTATAGCTCTGTCCACCGATAGCTGAACATATGGCTGTCCTCAAGCCCATGCCCCTTGACTACTTACACCAAAAAAAGAGCTCCTGAGTTCAACCCACAGCAGTGATCCATTTCATCTGTGGAAGCTCTGCTGAACTGCATAGTATGAAGTTGAAACCTCCACTGACTGTGCTTTCTAGCCTACCACTCTGTGAATGTTTAGAGCAGGGGCGGGCAACTATTTCAGCTGGAGGGCCACTTCATGAGTTTTGGTGAGCTACTGCGGGCCACAGGGTAGCTCTGCCTCTTGACAGGTGCCCCGCCCCCTGGTAGCCATCTTGGTACTGGAAGTCCCTCCCCCTAATCTTTGTCATCGGAAGTCCCTGCCCTTGGCCCAGAAGTACTTCTTTTTCAGAAGCGGGTTTGCCATCTTGGAACCAGAAAAAAAAAATTATCTCCTAAAAACCTAACATCCACAATAACATATTTTAATTTTATTTAAAAAAAGACTTTTTTTTTGTCCTGGTTTGTGTGTGTTTGCATTGTGTATATAGAGGTGATTTCATAATAGCTCAAAATGAAGTCTTACTCTTGTACATTGCGGGGGGACAGGGGTATGTGTATGGGTGGGTTGGTGAGTATGGGGTTTGTGTGGGGCTGTGGGTGTATGTTGAGTGTGGGGGAGGGTTTGGTGGTATATGTGGATGTGGGTGGGTATGGAGGGTTTGTGGGGGGGTGTTTGGGGATGTGTGGGTCGGTATGGGGGGTGCAGGTGGGGGAGAGTGTGTTTGTGGGTTTGCAGATGAGGGTTTGTGGGTATGGTGGGGTGTGCATGAGAGCCCCCCTGTGCACCCCATAGTGAGTCAGCACCTGGCCCCGCCCCACAACAGCCCACCGCCAGCAGCACAGCCCCAACATGCCCCACACCTGCTCCGGACTGACCCCAGCAGGAGTGGATCAGGCAGATGTATGCATAGCCCTGACTTGGCTCCCACCCCTGCTCTGCACTGCCCACCTGTGGTGTACCCTGCTGCCCCTGGGCACACAGTGGGGCTGGAGCAGCTCTGCGCTGGACTGCCTTTCTAGGTAGCTGAGGCGGCAGCAGTTGCTGGCCCTAGCCCTGCAATTCTGGCGGGGACCCATGTGCAGCACTGACCTGCCCGGCACCTGCTGCAGACCCAGCTGCTCATGCTGAACAGCTGCAGCAGCAGTGGGGCTGGTAGGGTAGTGCATGCTCAATGTGGGGGAAAAGCAGCCCGTCGCCCTCACTGCTGCCCAGTGCTTCCTGTAGCAGCCCTGCGGAGCCTGCTGGGCTGCCTTGCGGCTCCTCTGCACTGCCCCCACTGCCGCACAGGGTGGCCTGGAGGTGGGGGTGACAGCACAGGGCAGCTCAGTGCAGGCTCCGCATGGCTGCTGCAGGAAGCACTGGGCAGTGGTGAGGGGAAGAGGCTGCTTTTCCCCTATGCCAAGCATATGCTGCTGCACTGGCGCTGGTGTTGCTGCAGCTGTTCAGTGTGAGCGGGTGAGTCTGCAGCAGGTGTGGGGCAGGTCAAGACTGTGCATAGGTCCCTATCAGTACCACTGGACTGGGTCCAGCAGCTGCTGCCTCCTGGGTTGCCTAGAAAGGCCCCAACCCCGCTGTGTGCCACTGTGGATGTGCCACTGTGGGACGATGCCCGGGCCAGACAGGACTGAGGGACCCACCGTGGTCCAGACAAAGCCCCTCCACAGGCCAGATCTGGCCCACGGGCCAAATCTGGCCCACCCGTGGTTTAGAGCCTACTTTTGTGCTACAGGCCTTGTGCTACAGGAAGTCTACCAAGAGCAGCGTCACAGCTTTCTGTCCCTAACTGCCTACCTTAGATGTTAGGATGAAAGAGGCAAGGCAGGAAGAAAAGGCAAAGTTTTTGCTTTTGTCAAATAACAAGAAGCACAAGTGTACCCCAGAAGGCCAGACGGTCAGTACTTAATTTTTTTGTCCCCCAATTTTAGGTGAAACTTGTGCTGTACCAAACGATGATACATTGGTGGGAAAAGTGGATGAGAAAGCCAGTGACCACCATCCCAGAAAAGCTGGTAACCCATTTTAAATATGATGCATTAAATAGCTATTATTAACCAATTTAGGTCAAGGATAAGGCCAATCTGTCTTTCTCTTTTAGAATGTATCATCAAGTCAATAGGAAGCCCCGTTCAGATGGCTAAGATACAGCAAACATTTGGAACTTGGATGCAGGAGCCTGCAAACACAAGTGATGAAAGAATTTGGCTCACAATGCATTTTTTGGGTACGGCAAATACAACTGCAGGGATCAAGTGGATTAATAATTTTGTCCTGTGTTTGTTCCCTTTTACTCTTTTAGTCACATCCATGTACTTTAGAAATATCCTATGTAAAATTGACTGAAGATGCACTTTTGTGGGAAAGGCTGTTGTCCCACATGGAGAAATGCCAAAGATGTGATTGCAATGTGGAGGTCACTTTTTAAACCCACATATCAAGCATATATTTAAAAACAATCATTTGCTCTCAGAATATAGCTGGACATGCATCTTGGTTTCCTAAGGAGAGTTTTAGCTGGTGCTGGCTGGAAAAATTCTCTCCAAGGAAATTTTACGTGTTCCATCAGCTAAAAAGTTGTTAATTGTGCATTTATTCATGGACAACACTTTTAAAAAACAAAAACAAGTGTAAAGTAGACATTTTTGCAGAAAGAAAAAAACAATTTTAGTTGAAAACCCAGGAAAAAAGTAGGAAAATTTTTCTTAGTCCTAGTTGGTGGGATTCCTGGTTACTTGCTTAGGTTTTTTTTTTTTTTTTTTTTTGGTATCATTTTCCCCCTTGACTTAGTTTCCTAAACTGAGGTTGCTGTGGTTAAGCAAAACAGCACGAGAGAAAGGAAAAAGCATGGGAATGGCCTAGGTTCTGAGTGAGGTGTATTTAATGTAGAATCCATTTCCAATCTCCAGTTGAATGGTATCAGTCTTCCTGCAGTATACACATTGTACAACAAATCTTGATTTGGATTTAACAGTGTTTAGGCACCTACCTCCCACTGAGAACAATGGAATTTAAGCACCTAAATCAGTTTTAAGGATTTGGATTTTGTTTCATGCGTGTTCTAGCTCTGAGGCATGTTGAAAGCATGGCTATAATTTTTAATACGAGTCGGGAACTTGATTGTCACGATTTTAGTTGAAGCAGGGTAGATGGGGCAGATAAATAAACCAACCAGAGGACTTTTCTTCCCTTCCCTTAGGAAACTTTATAAAAGAATATGAAAATTCAAATGCACTGCTGAATGACAGCTACAAGATGATTAACCTCACGGGGATCTTTTATGGATGTGGCCATGCGATATATAACCAGTGTCTGTACTACCAAAGAGGAGGAACCAATCTCATTGTGAAGTAAGTCCATCTTAACCTGGTGGAGGTGTGGCATTCCCCATAGCCATAAGATATTATTAGAGGAAAAGCATGTATATAGGTTAGCATGGTGGAGATTAACTTCAGGTGGCAAAGCAGCAATAGTTTATGTAATGTTTTATGTTTCCTTTGGGGTTATTGTGGGCAAAAATGAGAGGAATGGTCAGTGATATCTAACTTGGTATCTGGTACTAGAAATAGGTCACAAAAACCCAGGGCTGAAATCTTAATCTGTAGTCCAGATGTTTAGTTCCTCCTGATCTTGTGGGGGTGGGAGAGGTTTAAGGAATTATTTTAGGCACCTCTTTTCTTGGCGTGAAGTTGCATTGCACAATTTTTTACAAAGTTTTAAGCTACAGACCTTTTGGGTCCCTCCCTCATCTAATAATGGTGATGTTTAGAGCACCTGGGCTGCAAGACTGATGATGTCACGTGCAGAGGTGGAATTCGTGATATGTAACTAGAAACTCAGTTGTTAACAGGCTTTTGTCCTATGACCTGTACTGTTCTGAATAGTATAGTCCTCAAACCTGCAGTTTGGACTCTTGCAGTGAAGTCAGAAGTGGAAACTAAGGACTTCAGTACATTTGAGGATTTTAGTGGCTTTCCTCTTGGTGTTTTTCCTCTTGCTGTGCATAAACTACAATGGATAAAGTAAGGCATCAAATGAATGCAGAGTGACTGCATGAGCTGGCAGACGTCCTTGAGGAGTGCTGGCTTCATTATCTCAATGCATGTCATTAGCAAGTTCTGGGGTTTTTCCACCACATCTGAACCTGGTGAGGCTTGTGGAGATCATGTTTATCTTTTCAGCTTTTATTGAGGCAAGCAGGCAGCCAGTGCAAATCAAAAGTATAACCCAAGTATGTGGGAAGAACCAAACACACAGGTGAAGGGTTAGTTTGCACCTGCTTTTTATTTGAGTCTAGTGTCAGAGCCAAAAACATCACCAGGCTTTGTTACTTCTTTCCAGGCAGATTATAGTCTCTTCTTACTAAATCTACTTGGGTGCCAAAGAATGAAAATAGGTTATGGGGATCACACATTGTTTCTTCTGCCAGAGATACTTGCACTTAAATTCCATCAGATCCTGTTACAAGAATCAAACATACTTCTCTAAGCAGTGTAATATGATATGGAGCCTAGTGCTAAAGCTTTCTGTTCTAAACTTACCTTTTCAGATATCATTTAATCTCTCTAAGAAATTTTCCTTCTTCAGTGCAGAGGAGAGTGTGATCAGTGGGGACAGACTTCATGAATTCTCATGCTTTTCTCCAGTTTCAGTTGGAATAAGCTCTCCTAAGGGGAGGTTTTACACTTGTTTCAAGTAAAGAGCTGGGGAGTAGGCTCAGATGTTTTGTTCATAATGTGAATATTGTTTTGGTGATGCACATTTGTGAAGGATGAAGGTTTTGCAACAAATCTGAGTTTGGCTGTTTACCTCTGGCAATTCTCTCCCAGGATCACACTGCCTACACTGGGAATGCTTTATTTCTCTTTTGTGCTTAATTGAAGAGAATATTTGCAGATTGCTCTCATATCAGGCTGATTAAATGCTGCAGCGTATCATGCTATGGATCCCAAAGTGGAAAGGTTTTAGGAACTATTCCAGTTATACTTGATATTGCTTGGCTAGATTAGATAATCCCCTACAAGGGGAAACTCCACATAACGGAGAGGGATGTCCCAAGTTTTGTTCAGTTTCCACATCATCGTGTTGTGTTTGTGGGGTGGGAAAGAAGCAGAAACAGGCAGTCTCCATATGCAGGCCTTTTGTAGGTCTGCCTCTGTAGAGTTTGTGTCCTCCAGCTCTGTATGGATGTATAGCTCCTGCAGAAGTTGTGCTTCCCTGAAGTGGACTTCATGTTCACCTAGGCAAGGAGATCAGCATGGCCTGTTTTTAGGAACAGAGAGAAGTAAGTTGATGATGGATGATCATTAGTGTGTGCATTTCCCAGAGGCCCTTCACCCATGGAGCAGTTTCACAGGAAGCTCTCACATTGGGGGCACCTATACATATGCCCAATGCCTGCTCCAATTCATGCTAATTGGCTCCAGCAGCCTCAGTGTCTCATGTATTCAGCATCCCATGCTTCAGAATGGCAGTGGGGGTGCTTTAACTAAAGCTCGTTTTATGAGTTTTAGTTAAAGTGCCCCTGCTACCATTTTGAAGCATGTGAATCTGAATACGAGAGACGCTGCAGGAACTTTAATAGAGCGGCTCCTGAGAGCTGCACTAATTAACCCCCTCCTCCATCCCCCACCTCCAGAGCCTGTGTAAAGATGCCCTGGGAGAGCAGTGCACCTCTCGCCCAGATCAGCATGGCCTCCCTTAGAAGCAAAGGGGAATCATCCCATCTTCCTTTGTTGTAGGACTTGGAGTCATTCTAGGTTCTTGTGTTGGATGTTGCAGCTACCTGCATACTTGGAGAAATGATGTGGGCAGTATTGTTAGGTATAAGTCAGACTATCAAACATATTCCTGGTATCAAACTTATTAATCAGAGGAATAAAACACACATTGTGCTTGCCAAAAACGCTATCATTCAGTGGTTAAATACAAGGTGAAAATGTGTCTGAGTAAAAGTTCATTACCCTTTTGGATTAGAGGAGCTCTAAGCAAGTTGCTGAGCACTGTTTGCAGATTATCATTTTATCATCAAGGAATTTCAAGGAATAAAAACAGTTCAGTGCTTCAGAAATGAGACAGTCAGGCTGCCTTGACAGAGGCTGGAGTTGGGTCAGAATGTTGGCTGCAAGTCTGGTCTTTAAAAGAAGAGGTTTTATTCCTTTGATGTGCTTTGTTGATCAAGAGCTTTTCCAAAAATCATTCTGTTTAAGTAGGGGGGAGTTGCAAGGCTGGTGGCCAGCCCAGATAGTCTGCTTAACTCTATAACATTTTCTTGCTTCAGTTCCTCCTCAGCAGAAAACTGATTCCTGCATACGGTTTCCTATTATCAGTTTGTGGCTTCTCCCAGCATCATTTGCAATTAACTTGAGGGACCATTACATTTCTCCTGCAAACCTCTTCTTCCTCTCCCGAGCTGATTTCTTTCATTTAGATAAAAGGAAAAGATTTTGTAGGCTAGAACAAATCCTTTCATAATCTTCCATGTTGTCACACAATGTGGGTTTTGTCTGTTATGATGGTGTTTCTGGCTATTTTCTTTGCTCCTTCTAGCTTGGAAGGTGTTGTGAGTGTGTGGAATTGCTCCTGGGGCATATCTCAGGGACTGTCACTCATTCATTCCCCTTGACCAAGATTCCCACTAATAGCTGCCCACTTGCAACTAATATAACCAGCCACCAGGTATAAATAGAAGGCTAAATATTTATGGTTTCATTTCAGATTTGAGCTTGATACAGGATTGTTCAAAACACTGAAAATTGAAAATGCTTTGCATCATGGTCGCAACTACCTCTTTTCTAACTCCAAGACCTATTTCAATATAGCAGTGGATGAAAAGGGTCTTTGGATCATCTATGCCTCAAGAATTGATGAAAATATCAATGTTGCACATATCGATGAAGAGAAGTTCTCAGCCGTTCGGCATGTCAACACTACGTACCCCAAGTCCAAAGCTGGCAATGCGTTCATAGCATGTGGAGTGCTGTATGTTACTGATACTAAGGATATGAGAGTAACTTTTGCTTTTGATTTGTTGAAAGAGAAGCAGATTGATGCAAGCTTTGAATTACGATCTTCACAATCTGGTCTTGCTATGCTTTCATACAGTCTCAGAAACCAAGACTTGTATACATGGGAGAATGGCTATTTAATGACATACCCTGTGCATTTTGACAGCTGAGTTAGTTAAAAATGATATATCATGCATAGTGAAAAATGCTATTTAAAGCTCTGCGCTATATACATGGGTCTCTTTCCTTAGCATACACAAATCCCCTGTTGGTCAGTGGCAGTTTGTGCGTGCTTAAAAGGGAGATTCAGACCTCTTGTTACTTAAATTATATAGGCCATTTTTGGCTTTATAGAACAAGGGTTTTTAATATTAAAAGTGATACACTATGTGTTAGGACAATTTTTTTTTGTGTTTTTTCCCTACCATGCAGGTTATAATTACATCTAATATACAGTGATTATTAATATACATTAATTATACACTACTGTATCCAGCAGTGCCTACTTTTAAGCCTAAATTGCAGCTACTAGAGCTACATCATTTTCTAGTCAACAGTTATAATCAAGTAGAAATGTCTAAATAATGAGCTCGTGCACACATTTGTTTTTCTATCATTAATACCATGCATTGACTCTATGTAAAAGTTTTCTTTAAAATGCCTGGACATTAATTTTTGTACTAATGTACATATCACCATGACCAAAGTTATACTTTATTTAAAATGGTCCCATAGTTATAGGTCAAAAATCAGCAAGAAATTTTGAAATTTGGCAAATCTGGATAACTAGTCAATAACAGAGATAAATAGCCCAAGCACAAGTTATGTAGATGGTAACGTTACTATACATTGCTGAAATGTGTGAATCTATGTGCAGGGGGAGGGAGAGTCTGCTTTAATGGGAAATGAACGTGGAAGTCATTTTGGTTTCTTGTTTGGCCATAAACCCATCCTTCCCACTCACTGCATGTAAATTATACTTCTTTGTGGAAGTGTCATGTGTTTGCCTTATTGCACCTTCAGTGAATCTGGCCTCAATTTATGGCATACTTCTAGTTAGAAAAAAGAATATAATTTTGTATTGCTACAAATACAGTTGTGAAAATGTTTTTGGAATAGGAATAAATGTCCTGCTCACAGCGCTTACAGACTGCATCCTGTCACTTTATATATTTTGTGTTGGATTACATTGGAGTTGATAACAACTGCAGCTGAGCAATTATAGGTGGGAACTTTCTGACCTCAAAAGCTGGCCATTTTCAGGCTGTATTGAGGAGGGGCCTTAGGTGCTGATTTGCCACTTCAAATGTCCAGATCCAAAATTTAAATCTGCAAAATCTGTGCCTTACTCTGAAGGTGCCTTAATTTCTGCAAGTGAGGCTCCAAACACTCCACTTTGCAATCTCCCTTCAGCTAAAGGCAGCGTGGAATTCCCTAGTGGAGCCTGTTATCATTGCTCTACAACTATGGTAGTACAAAAAGTTGCTCAAGTGTGAATATGTAAAAAAACCCAAACAAACCTAATTTTTCAATCAAATTGGGTAGAACAGTAAGCATTCTCACCTCCTATGCTCACATATTAAATAGATGGGTTTTTATTAAAAGCACTTGTATAGTCATGAATTATTAGCAGTGATCCAGGTTTTCTGTTTCCCAGGCGTAAAATGGAGAAAAGTGTGGATTTTCCCTTTACCCAAGGAAAACAGATTTTTTTTATTTTAGTGGAAAAATCTGTGGATCGTGCACTTTTGCAAAGAGCTCTCTGCAGGTGGCAGAGTTCCAGCCTGCCAGGGGCTGGAGGGAGCAGGAAGAGGGCGGTTAGGCAGGGGCACCATGTGCATGTTCATGCACATGGCCACCAGGTAGCCTGGAGAGCAGCTCCTGCAGGAAAGTCTTGAGAGGGTTGGTGGATTGAGGCCCCCATAGGGAGGGACTTGGGCAGGGCTGGGGCTAGGGAGTGCGTGGCGCTTGGCACCCAGGGCTGGAGTGTGTGGCTGCAGGGCCCGGGTGGGGAGTGGGAAGGGGCTTGTCCATGGGGCGGGGCATGGGGCTGGCTCCCCACTGCCATGAAGATTCCAGGGGGGCTGGGGCGACCTGTTTGTGGGGCAGGGGCAGGCTTCCCTCCACAGCAGCCCCTAAGCCCTGGCTGCCACCTATGGCTGCTACTGCAGTGGAGCAGACCATGGATCCTGGCTCCCCCTCACGCTTGCTGCTTGCCTGCTGAGGGCGTGGGCAGGGGATGGAGCTGGCTTCTTGCTGCTGCACACACTCCCAGGAGTGGCAGGAGAGACCTGTGCCCCCCCAGATTTGTGGGCAGAGCAGGGTTGGGCTGCTTGCCCTGTTGCCCTCCCCTGGGGCCTCTGTAGCTCAGCCAGGGAGGCCTGGCAGAGCAGGGCTACGCGGGAAAGCTCCTTGCTGCTGCAAACTCCATGCTACCCTGATGAGGCATCCCCTGCCCACATGGCAGCAGTGAAGGGCACAATCCTGCACTGCTGCTACACACCCCTATCCCCTGTCCCACTCCTGCCCAGGTCCTGCGGCTGTACATTCCAGTCCCCAAGCCCCAGACCCCAGCCCAGCTGGGCAGCAGCCCCAGCCCTGCCCAACTCAGTCCCTCCCCCCCACCCAAAGACTTACCTGCAGGAGCTGCTTTCCAAGCTGCCTGGTGGCCATGTGCATGCACATAGTATCCTTGCCTTGACCACCCTGCTCCCCGTCAGCCCCTTGCAGGCTGGAACTGTGCTAGCTTGAAGAGAGCTCTTTGCAAGAGCGCAAAATGCGTTTTTCCATTAAAATGAAAAATCCGTATTTCCCCTGGGTGAAGGGGAAAATCTGCATTTTTCTCTGTTTTCCTGTGGGAAACAGAAAACCCAGATACCTGGTTAGGCTAGGCCTGGGAGGGCTATGGCTTGGGAGTCAGGGGCCTGGACCTGCATTCTTCGAGCTAAGGGGCAGGGGGAACTCTGATTTTCCATTATAAAAACCCAATATCAAATACCAAAATTTATAAGTATTTAAAATTTATTTTATTATTGTGATTGAGGCACTGGTAAGCTTCCAAATTGCTTTAAAATGGTAAATGTATCACATGAATAACCTCTTCCTTTCTCATTGTAGAACATTAGTATTGCCACCGCTCACCTCCTCTTAACTGCAGAAATGGCTGCATTCCAAATGGTGGGAGTGATCTCTATATTTTAAAGCACATTTAATTCTTTCTTGATGAAGGATGGTACCTGTATTGTACAATTTATGATTTTTTATTAATACTTGTGAACTCTTGAGTTCCTTTGCTTCTATGAGTTTTAGCTGAAAGTTCTCTTCACCTAAGCACAATGAATCTCTCTATCCAGACAAAGAGTGTTAAGCTACTGTTATAATTGCTTAAGTGTGCATGCACGCACGTGTGCACACACACACACACACACCCTCCTTTTCCCTCCCCACCCCCGCAACTCGCTTTGATTTATACCAGATTTTTCCATTTTAAGTTTTTTTTATATTTTTAAAAAATCAGATATACTGAATCTGCTTAATTTAGCTTCCACTAGAAATAACAGAGACTTCTTTTTGTGTTGCTCATTGTGACTTCATGAAAACTCTAAATTTCACATGATAGAGCCTTTAAAAAAATGGACCCATGGATTTTTGTGGGGTATGAAAATTAGAGGTAGGAATTTACTTCTCACCTGTAGGACAAGTTTAATGCAAGGCAATAATGGCAACATTTGATTTCTGATGCATATCAAAGGAATGTGTCTCCTGTTTTCATCAATGACAATGCTTTTATGGGTAGCTTCAGCAGAGAGACCAAGTACTGACCAAGCAGGACAATGAACTCTGAACACCGTCCTAGTGCCAGGAACCATGTTGCTGGAATAGCATAGGATATGCGCACTACAGAACCAAATTTCAGTTCTGTTAACTTTGCACTTTTCCAGAGCTTTGAGAAACAAAAGTAACTGAACTAGCAAGCCTCCCTTTTACCAGTGCTTGACCAGGTACACATTTTACTTGACCCATGGAAGGCTCAACAAGTCTGTTTAACTGCAAGACAAGGGAGAACACAGAAACTAACCTATTCCATGAAATAAAAGAAATTTATTTAACTTACAAAGGTAAAACTAACAAATGACGTTTACTTTTCCTTCATATACATACTGCACATCCTGCAATTAAAATCACCTCTGGAGAAAGGTGCTTTTTATCCCATTATATTTTACAATACAGCACAGACACCAGACTTCTCATTGAAATAGTAAGACGATGTAACATTTAAATACACAGACATCTGTTCTAGTATCTTAAGAGCACGGTTTTTGTTTACAACAGGGAAAAATACATCTAAGTATGACAACAGTGGCTAGTATATTACAAGCAAACAATATTGAACTCTGCATAGTTTATACAATACATTGTGGTAATAATTTTGATTACCAGTTTTTATCAACTATTTACTAGCTGGCCACATGAAGCCTAACATTCATCTGAACTGTGGCACTGGATGTTCTATTGGTTTTCTCTTATATAGCTTCATTTAAAGAAGTCTTTTAAAAATGTTTTCTGAACAGACAAGAATTTCAAAACTAAAAGCAACTACAAATGTGTTTCTCTTCACTACAAACATTTAATGTTCACATCGCATTGCTAATGTAAAGGCAGGCCTCAAAATATAAAACACAGCTGTCAGAAGAAAGAAAAAGCAATGTGCAAAATAAAAAACCTTAAATTTAAAAATGTGTTTATGTGCAAGTTACAGTGTCAACTGCATATTAATACTTACTGGGAAAACATCAACATGAAATAATACATGTCTCATAGTACATTGTTCATTGCACACTGTTCCACAGCTTTTGCATCCATTACACTTTCCTTCCAGTCATCTATACTCAGATTATACTTCATTAAAACCAAACTATGTTTAGAATGAGAAGTTGTAGACATGCTTCAATTAGTGGCAAGAACTGGAAGAAAAATAAAACCTGAATCACATTAAAAACTATTTACTGACTTTGAGCCACTGTGCTTGTACCTGACTGACAACTTTTAGCATCTTTACAGTACATTTGCTAAATGAGTCCTGCTGTAGGTTACTGAGCAATAACCCACTTATGACCACGATGGGTTTTATTTTTTGTTTGTACAATACAGTACATGCATTTCCATCCCATTGATCCATGTAGACAATGCTCAAAATAATATACCTGTTTTACAAGTCATTGTCTGTGTTTCACATAGTATTCAATGCTGCAATAATTGCTTTGCAAGTAACATACGGTAATTTCATTCCTCAATGAACAAATAGCTAGTTGTGTGCATTTCCTTAATGCACATTCAGCTATTTGACAGAACTTTATATAAAAATAGGAGTAGCTCGCATAAATCTACAGGAGGTCAAAAATGCCTATGGGGATGTTGAAAGCATTAGGTAGAACCCTCATTTTCAATGTGCCATCCGCTCCACAGGAGAAGATGCGATTGCCTTGCACTGTTTCGATCTGCATGACTCCAGCACCGATATTTCTGAAGATGGACTGTTTGGCATGTTCGTTTTTAAATGAATGAATTAGCCTATAGCCTGTTAGTCTCCATACCTGTATTAAAAGAATAAGATATAAAATGGAAAGGGAATAAAACATTCAAATAAGCCCATTACATTTTGGTTTGGTGTTTGCTACCAGAGGCAACTGCAGTTCCAGGATTCTCTAGATCAGAAGTTCCCAAACTTTCTTATTGTGTACCTGCTTCTGATTTACCAGCTTCCCGCATTCCTCTACCAGCATGGTTCATATGTTAACCCCTTAAATGCCAATTATTATAGTGAAAATTAAATCTGTCATTACAGTTTCTCCCGTGTAACTGCCACATGTTTTGCATTCCCCCCAGGGGTATGTGTACCAGTGTGGGAACCTCTGCTCTAAATGCTCTTGCACTGGCACAAATTACAGCAATTTAGGGTCTGCTTTACTGTACAGCAGCTGGCTTTCATCTTCAGTCTTACTTTATACCAGATGAGACTTTTTCCTTTGCCAGGGGAGTCCAGAACAGCAACAGAGGACCTGGTGCCTAATTAACATGTATAATACAAGTTTCTGACTTCAAACCAATTCCCCAAAGTGTGGAGAGCCTGAAAATCCTGATGAATTCAGGATCAGGCCTGAAGGCCAGGATATCATACAGCTCAGCTAAGCAGCAAAAAACTTGCTCTCATTCTCTCTGTTTCCTTTCCTCTTGCATCCGGGACCATGATTAGCTGCTTCTATAATTCCAGTAACAAGTATTCTTACTGGGAATTTGATGTTACTGTGGCTACTATACAGTACAATGAGCTGTGTGTTCATTTGAAAAAGCACTGTTGCAGTGAAAAAGAAATACATGGGGGCAAAAAAAGCTCAGAATTAGGGGTGCACCAATAAACATTTTGAAGGCTGATACCAATAGCTGATGTTTAAGGAGGCATATCGGCCGATACCAATCTGATATCTGATACAGCTGCTATCAGCTGGTAGGTCCAGTGTGATGAAAAGGGAGAGGGGGGGAAGGCAGGGGCATGGGGTGGCAGATCAGTGCCCCCTGCAGTGAGGGCAGGGGCAGCCGCTGCCCAGCTGAGGGGCGGGACAGAGGTGCGACTCATGGGGTAGAGGCAGCTCCTGTCACTGCTTG
Source organism: Alligator sinensis (assembly GCF_000455745.1). Lineage (NCBI taxonomy): Eukaryota > Metazoa > Chordata > Crocodylia > Alligatoridae > Alligator > Alligator sinensis. The sequence continues at coordinate 315,728 of NW_005841888.1, read as the reverse complement.
CATCTGGGGGGGAGGGGAGAGGCACATGCCCCCAGATCTGTGCGGCGTGGGGTGGGCAGCAGCTGCGGGGTGGAGCAGGAGCCGGCGCTGGCCAGGTGGTGGCACATGGCTGACAGCGGAGCTGTGGTGAAATCTGGGGTGGCTGCAGCCTCCTCCCAGTGCTGCTAGAGTCAACTCTGAGCCCAGCCCCTGGCAAGAAAAGCCCCATTCAGTGCCAGCTCTGGCTCCAGCCCAGGGGTGCCGCCCTCCCCATGCCACACACATGTGGGGGCATGCCCCCCCGCTTGCAAGCAGCGGTGGAAGCCTCCTCAACCCCACAAGCTGCGCCACTATTCTGCATCCCCCACCCTGCACTGGCAGGGCAGCGCCTGCCCCTACCCTTGCCCCCTCCCTCACTGCAGGGGTCGTTGATCTGCCCCCAGCTTCCGACTTACCAGCTGGAGGCAGCTCTCCATGCTGTCGGCTCTGCTCCATGCTGTGCTGCATCTGTAGCTGTGCACAGCATGGGCATTTATCAGCCAAATTATCAGACCCGTAGGGCTGATATCCGATATAGACAATTGTCTTCATATCAGTACCGATCTGATGCATCAGTGCACCTCTACTCAGAATGTTTATAAAGGATAATAAGATAGTAAATACAACCTAATGTGTTGTGCTTTATCCATATACAAATGCAGACATTAATTCAAAAGGCATCTGAGAGTGGCTTTTTACTAGAAAAAAGACGAAAGTTAGAAAGAAAATGAATTTTATTTTTAAATTTACATTGTAAATTTGGGGAAAACATCTCACATACAAAAAAATAATATAGCCAAGTTTGTTTTCTATGTTATCTACCTATTCATATTTGCTTGTCAACACAGTATTGTTTGTATCAAGTACGTACATTGTTCTACTGGATAATTAAAATGTACCATTAAGGAGTGAAAAAAGCTCAGATTCCAATGCTGATAACCTTACCTTCATGTTACCTTCCGCTGAGCCTGTAGCAAAGTATTCTTCAGAAGGGTCCAGCGCAAGGGCTTTAACAGCTGACTCATGGGCTTGGAACGTATGAAGGATTTGTCTCTGTCTGATGTCAAAAATGCAGATATATCCCTTCCTACCTCCAGAAATCAGTAGTTGCTGTTTTGGTGCATACTGAAGTACTGTGGCACCATGATCATGACAAGTGAAGGCTGAGCGAGAAGAAACATTATGAGCATGGCTGTAAGTAGCTTTCCATTTTAAAGTACATTTCAGCTAGGAAAGGTGACTTGACATTTTCTAGCTCCATCGATCTGGTAAGTATACTGAGTCATGCCGCTGACATTAATCACAAACTTTTTTTTGCTTTTCTTAGAGCTGCAGAGCCAATGGGTCTTAGAGCGCATTAATATGTTTTTAATAATGTTGGTAATTTTAGCACGTATCCCTGCAGCGTACGTGTAGTGTATTACCAAAAATATTAAAACTGCAGTCAGGCGAGTCTAGCATCTCTCTACAGATCTTCTTCCCACCCCCAACACCCACACAAAAATCCTACCTTGGTTCTTACATTTCTTAAAAAGTCACATTTCACTGCAGTACTTACCGTGTATGAGATTGTTACCAGATGATACCAAAGTGTCCCATAAGCACACATTTCTGGTGGAAAAACAAAAATCATTAATGGTCCTCTGCTAAACAATTGAGAGGGGGAGGGGTTGAAAGCTGAACAGAATTTGCTAAAGTTGTCAGAGGCTTGCAAAGCAAAGCTGAGCAGGAACCATGGAGTTGATGCAGTCATGGGGGCAACTTGCAAAGGCACAAGTGAGAGCAAAATGCTAAACTCCCACGATTTGGGGCTAAGACATATGTGCCCTTGAAAATCTTCCCCGTGGTCCCCAGTGGGGGCTATGTTTGATTACCTCCCTTGAAGATTTAGTGCCAATCCTAGAGAAGTATTGGGGAAAATGGACAATATACAAGGCACTCGTCTCAGAATCTCAGCCTGCGGAGACAATTTGGATTGAACCTGTATTTACTAAATATGCTCCTCACCAAAGCTGTACAAACTTGTTTAGCTCAACAAAGTGAAGACTGCAAGGGGGTACGATTACTCTTGACAAAAAATAGTTATGGGGTGAACAGTAGGGGGAGAGGAAAGTTTTTAGGCTGAAAATTAATAGCAGCACAATTTCCAATGGCTAAAAGTTGGCTATGAATAAATATAGACAAGTGGTGCTCAACCTTTTCATCTGGCAGGCTGCATGGTCATTGCCTGCTTTGTCTGTGGGCTGGATCCAGGCAATGGTCCCAATCTGGCACCTGGGGCATGCATGGCAGGGCATGGGATGGGAGACAACCCCAGTCCTGTGTGGGGTGGGGGACATGACCCAGCCCTGATCCACCACATGAGGAGGGGGCGTGGTCTGGCCCCAACCCAGCCCTGTAGTGGGAAAGGGAAGAGCCATCCCTTGGGTAGGGAGAATCAGGGCAACCGCCATGGACCCCATGCTTTGGGGGGCCCGTGAATCCGGGAGGAGAGGCCATGGCCCATCCTGCAGGGCCTGCCTGGAGTTGGCTGCTCAGCCCCGCGCCGCGCCCCCCCCAAGAGCGGCTTGTCAGGGGAACACAGGATCTGCTTGGCTCTGGGTGCCAAATTTCATTGCTATGGCACTGCCATCCTTACCCTTTGCAGGGGTCCCATGGTCCTGCGCAGTGTTAAAGGGGCCCCGCACCCCCCTAGGGTTAGCTCTGGGAAGGGGACATGGATTCATTAAAAGGTCTGCACCCCTCCAGCTGCACAGGGGGAGATGACGTGGCCCAGCCCTGTGGGAGGAAGGGACCGTGGTCCAGCCCCCTACCCAGCCACACAGGGAGGGGCCATGGTCTGGCCCTGCAGAAAAGGGGGTATAGCTCAGCCCCAACTGGGCCATGCATAGGAAAGGGGTGCGAACTGGCTCCAATCTGCTGTGTGGGGGAAGGGGCTGTGGCCTGCTCTGACCCATCATGTGGGTCTTGGCACTTTGGCAGCAGGGGCAGGGAGTGGTTTGGCAGTGTTACCTGCTGTGCTGCCAAATTTCCTGACCCATGGGGAGCCATGTGGGCCAGATGCTGAGGCTCCAAGGGCTGGAGGTTGAGCACCCCTGCTACAGACTATCAGAAAAGTGAAATTTTGGAAATGAAGTAGTGTGGGAGAAGAACTTGAACTGCTTTAAGACTAAACTCCATGAGTTAAGAGAGGGAGCTTTGACTGAGGTAGGCTTAGTTGATGTTTCTGCCGATGTTCAAAAAGCTCATAAGTTTCTAGAAAGTGGGCCTTGCTTTTCTGTTCCGGTTCATGCTAATTGCTAAATCTGGGGTCAGGAGGGAAGATGTCCGTCCCTAAAGTCTGAGTGGTGCAGACTGGTGGGTTTTACCTTCCTCTGTGGGTCACTATCCTATCCCTAGGATCCTTTGAGCTTATGTTATATTAACCAATTATTTCTCTGTCATTGTAGTGCTTGTCTACCTGTTTTTACCTATGGCACATTGTAGGGCAAGGACTGGCAACCTACAGCTCATGGGCAGACTGGATCTGGCACCTGATAGGGAAACGTGGCTGACCTGCCTCAGACAGAGCTGGGTTCTTTTAGCTCATTGCTCTTGACATGGTGTTGGCCACTGCTGTAGGGTGTTCTGGGCATTTCTGGTTTTTGACTCTTGCAGCTGTGTGAGGGTTTGAAATGGTGATATTTGGAGAATCCTTGGTTAAGTGCACAAATGCAGAGGACATCACTCAATGGCCCAGGAAGCCCCTTTCAGCCCTGGGTTCCTAACTGCACCCATTAGAACTGGCTGCAGTTGGGAGAAGCTGTTATTAATCCAAAGCTAGAGACTGAGACTGCTGAATTATGTACAAATTATCAGACATAAAAAAGCAATAAAAAGCAGAGGTGCTTAGGCAGTAAGACCTCAATGCTCCAGGCAGTTACATCTTCAATATATTACAAATACACATATTATATCACATGTGCGCTTGTGTACATACACATACAAAAATGCTAACCCTGGACAATCAAATAAAGGGGAAAAAAGAAATAATTTAACACTTAGTTGTAAGGAGTTTGAGAAGCCAACAGGCTAATGGGTGCCAACCTGCTGAAAGAAAATAACTGAAGGTGTGACATGCAAGCAGACAGCAAGATTATAAGGAAATGCAGTAGCGCACAATACCGAACTTTAAAATTTTGGCTAATGATCAACCACAGGCACAAGATCCAAATAGCAGAGACCCGTTATGATGGGTAGCTCTAAAACTGAAATTGTTTCTCCTTTCCTAGCTTAGAAAATCCTATCTGTTTCTCTCTCTTTCCTCTTTAAATATACCTGTTATCATTGGACTGTCCAGATGTAGCTACTAGACTTGAAGATGTTATGAATGCAAAGTCACTGGTGGTTTTACTGTGGCACTGCCAGGTCTATAAAAAAAACAACACAATGAGGTGCAGTTTTATCATCTATACAATACATCTGTTACCAACAACAAAATAAGAAAAGAGATGAAAAAGGAAAGTTAAATAAATATATTCCAAGCTTGAATATTAAACAAAAGATTCTAAAACCTATAGTAAGTAACGAATTTGGATTCAGAAAAATTCCTCTCTAGAAAGAAAAAATAATGTTATATTACTTACCAGATAGGGCTTAGGATTCGATGCAGTTTGGTTTACTTGCCACACACTTAAAAACCCTTCTCCATCAGCAATGCCGCACTGCAAGAAAGAAATTTTTTTCTATTAACAGTGATTCTTCAATGGTTCCCATTTAAATGGGCATTTTTATGTCTTCACTTGTTTTAACAACATTTTGAAACCAGCAATTTTGTCTACAAGTATATGAAATACTACTGCAGGGAACCAAGACACCTGAATCCTATTGTCACAAGTGACTTGGCTAAGTCTACACAGTTAAGTCTCTTTCAAAATCAGTATTCCTATTTTTTAAAAATGATGTGGTCATTTAGGATTATGCGGAGGCATAACAACCCCGCCTTGTACCCTGGGTGCAGCAGTAGTACCTGCCATTCTTGTGCCCCCTATAAGTGCCATGTGCTAATGCCTGGTCACCTGGCTACTGTGACTAAGGTACCTGCAATACTTTCATGCTTTTGAAAAATTTCACACTGTAACCTTGAAACGGGTTATTTTAAAAAATGTCAAAGCATCCAGCAGGAAACAACATTCCAAGACTTTTCTAAAATAAATTTAATAAAACAAGGTACATGATGGACTGCTATAAGAATGATTATGGAATAACTGCAAATACTACGGCTGATACAGACTGACTCAAATGAATAGGAACAAACTCTTCATTTGATGTTGTTTAATTTCTAAAAGTTTTGTCTGAGAAAAAAATCTTAGAAAGCATTGAGGAATAGCATAAGTGACACATTTTAAAACTCTTTCACTTTCCATCTGACTCCATAAGCCCTGCTTGAGATATATCTGCCTACGGGAAACTTGATGCTATAGTTTAACAACCAATAAAAGTTTCCTGAAACGGACTGCAATCTTATGGCCTGTAATAACGTAATCTATCAGGCCAGGAAAAAAGGGCTTTATATAATCTAAAAAAAAGGGGTCTAGAGGGGTGGTTTTAGGTTTCCAATTGTCCCTAAATTGAATGACTGCCTAAATTCCAGGCCAATACATTTGTTGTCCTATGATAATCTTGGAGAGATACCAAAATATCCTTGATTTGTCACACGTCACTTTTATTACCTTATGCTCCAAGCCAGTGCTCTAGACTCCTCATAGGCTTGATTCTGGATAAGCTTCATTTATCTTGCTCTCCCCTTTGAAGCTTTTTCTTTTTCCTCCACTGTGCAGAGGGGCCATTGTAGGCTAACAGTCCCAGATTGCCTCTGCAGAGGTCATTGCCTGAACTACACTTCTCTGCACAGATGGGCTTAATGGGCACCTATACACATGATGGACCTCTGCTCTGACCCATGCTAATTAGCATGGGTTGGAGCAGAGTTGACGGAGTCTGCTGCAATGAACTGAATCTGCTAATTAGCACACTCCAGCAGTCTCCACATCATGTGTATTCAGCGTCCCTGTGTTTCAAAATGGTGGCGGGGCACTTTAACTACAGTTTGTTGAATGGCCTTTAGTTAAAGTGCCCCTGCCACCATTTTGAAGCACGGGATGCTAAGTACATGTGATGCTGTGGGCACACGTGATGCCGTGGGCTCTAATTAAAGTACCCCCCCTCCATGTGTATAGATGCCCAATGTGTTTGTTAGGTCAATCAAAGCAGAGCAAAGAAGGGCAGCCTCAGCCTTCTCTAGTTTTAACCAAGACTACTTCTGCATAGTGGATGGAATTAACACAATCACATTTTCTTGCTATCCTTACATTAGGGTAAGCGGGGTGGATGAGCCCTTGTATTCCAGGACAGGAAGGCAAAGGTTTAAAATGCTGAGAAATCTGAAGCTTGCGGGTATTCATTTGTAAAAACGAATGGGTCCAATTATTGTTAAGGGTTGTGGCTGCTCTCAAGAGATTTTTGTGGATACGTAAGACTTAGGTGCCTTCAGCCTGTGGGGAGTTTGCACGAGCTGGAGGGACACTTGGGCTACTTTTCCAGGTAAGTTATGAGGGAATTCTCTGGCCAGGTTCAAGGGAAATTTTATATTTTCACCACTGCTAACCTGTTCTCTTTTCAGCTGTCATAGACCTCTTCTGTTTACCCAGCTCCCAAGATACATCTCCACCTCTGTGAGCCTAATCCCTCTCTTGGTCCTGACTCAGGTCATTTGCTCATATAGCTGTTTATATCTTTAAACCTGCCCTCTGTCCCTGGTGTATGACTGAGTACTGCCCCTCTTTGTAGATTAGTCAATTAAAAGTTAAAGGGCTAGAATGATACCACATTTGAGGTGAAGGGAAGCAAAGTTCATTTGGGGGTATAAAAAAAAGCAACAATTTTTGAAGTTGCCTTATGATAAGAAAAGAATTGGTAGTCCCAGTGATTTCTAGAAGGACAGAAAATGGGAAGCAGGGGACCCACACCTATCACCACCACTGATGAGGTATTATACCAGTTACTACCACTTTGACATTGATATTTAAATGATTTTGCTGTCACTCCGTAGAAAAGCTTCGAAGACCTGTTTTGATAATTTCAAAGAAATATTCAAGTGTAGCTTTTCTGAGTTCTCTACTCCTTTTCTGCTTGCGTGACAAATACAGGAAAACAGTATACATCTCGGCTGGCTATACGATTACCAACTCTTACGGTCTTTCCCGATGTGGAGTCCTAATCCTCTGTAATATTATATTTTCCACAATACTCAATCACAAGGGGGAATTATTTCTTTGTGAGAGGATCCGCTGGAGAAAATTCTTCAGCAAAGATCTTGTTTTTATGCTAATATGTCTAATGTGACAGGCAAGGAGAACAGAGTTTGAGAGAAACAGAATGGCTTCTGTATACTTTGGGCACCATTCTTTAACTTTTACTTTAAGTCAGTAGAATTCTACTGAAATCAGTGGCATTACCCTGGCAAAAACTCATAAGCCAGGGTGGAGAATAATGCTCAGGGTTTTTTCAAACTCTTTCATAAGCCAAAAAAGAGTCAGTACATTAATAGCTGTGTCAAAAACACTGAGAGCAGAACAATGGACAAGTAAGTCATGGGCCAGATTCAGGGGAACACCACAGCTTTGCTGGATTTTACCTCTCTTACACACTGCAATGTAAATGCCTGATTAAAGCTATTTTACATCTGTTTAGATCACTGACATGCCAAAAAGCAATCAGAACATACACCCAAATCTATCCCCTAGTCAGATTCACTAAAAAGATCTATTAATAACAAATGAGGAAAAAATACAGAGGGAGTCAGCTCATCAATAGAAGGCAAAACAGCATGAAGTCTACTCTGAGTAATGACTGGTAGCTTGTGGGGCTAGGAAGCCATATAGGTAGCTGTTCAATAACTGGACTCAGGTGGGTGCTGGGAATCGCAGTCATATATCCAATAGGCTTGGGTAGTAGAACAAATGTAGTGAAGCAGAGAAAAGGGACAGTTAAACCAGGTTTACAGTTGTCATGACCCAATGATTGTGTGTGCGCTTCGGCACTGCAGAATTATTTCCCGCCACATGGAGCTTTCTTTGCACGGTGCAATTCTCAGCTGCAGAGAGAAAACCCCGGTGCAAAGGAGTTCCCGCCACCCGTATGTAACTTTGTTTCCCACTATTGGCTGTTTCTAAATTATTCCCACGTGGCGGCTAGCGATTGGCTTGCTAGTCGTATAAGAAGTTTGAGCAGTTTCCGCCCAAGTTGTAGAGGACTCCACAACCATCTCGTGGGGACTCTGAGCACGCGGCAGAGTAACAGAAACTTTGTGGGCGTCTCAGAGGAGTTCGGCGGCCTGATCAACCACCAACCTCTTCCCGTCTCGTTTGTTAAATTCTTAAGATGTATCTACGGTTTTTTGCGCGCTCGTCAAGGGTATCCAGAGCTCTGTTGTGTTTGTTGTTGCGGAGCCTAGCAAACTCCGCTCGTGTGTCTTCAGTGGAGCCTAGCAAACTCGACCTGTGTTTGTCTGTAACTGCAACTCAAGAAAGTTTTCCTGCTTGCACCGCGACCACCTACGGTGTAAGTAAAACAATCTTTAATTAACCGCTACGAGTC
>NW_005841888.1:304847-305370 GCF_000455745.1 Alligator sinensis | reverse complement strand
CGTTGCCACAGAGAACACCAGAGGAGCGATTCATGTTTGGATTTCTCCTACAGCGTTCTGGACTCAATAAGCGGCAACTTCGGATTTTAGGGGACGCAGGCCAATGGCAACTGGCCTATGAGTTAGGTTTTCATTATTTAGAAGAACTGGATGATGAATCCTCAACGCTTTCATCTTGTTGAGTGTACAAGAGAGGGTTGTCCAGAGTAGAGTCGTGTTCAAACACCTGTATTATATGTTTTGGAAGTGATAGTGAGTTTAACTGACCGCCTTGTTGTGCGGTTCCTTGTGAATTTTGTAATATTAGTGAAATAACTGTTTTAAGAGAATTCTTTTCACAGATCCGGAATTCAGAGTGCGTGGCGGAGAGAAGCCCCAAGAAGGACAACATCATCGAAGAAGTGAGGGCTTGACGCGCGACTTCACCATGACGCCCACTGAAGCCCTAATAGTTCAATTCTTTATTATGAATATAATTATGTGTGTATGTATTTGTGCCGGCTATTATTTGATTCGATCCCTG
>NW_005841888.1:275368-304225 GCF_000455745.1 Alligator sinensis | reverse complement strand
CTCCGGGGGCGGCCTCCCGGCCACAGCCCGCCGTGCGCCCCCGAAAGCCTCGGACCACTCCCGGCCCGCACAACAGTGTCCTTTCTCAAGTGGAGCACTGTAAATAAGTCAAAACCTAGATGTTTCTCAAAGTTTCTACAAATCAATACCTTGCAAGAATATATATATTGGACTACAGCTTTTCTGTGGAGAGACTACACTTTGCAAAATGCGCTTGACTACTAATATTACATGAGAGAGCAAGAAAAATGTAAATCCAGTACACTATTTATGCCATTCTCCTAAAAAATATCCTCGTGGGATCTATTAGTGGGATAGTTAAATACAAGTGCTAACATCTCTTTCTGCTTAAACTGCAGGATGGAATATCATCTCTGTTGAGCATGACTAACTACTATGAGGTATAAATAACAGCTAAAATTCCTGAACAGACGTTATATGTATAGTACAATGAAGAGAGAGGCTGTGTAACAGTGTACATTTGTTCTATAATATATGTAACCAGGGAAGCTGTGGCTGTTTGCAGCTTTGATCTTCTTCAAACTCCTGATTGGGGCAAAATGTGAACCTTTGATTCATTTTGATATTTGGGTGCTCACCATTGAGAGTAGGTAGTTCATAATCTATCCCACAAACAACAAGGCTTTAGCTATCAAAATAAGAGCCTGTCTGCCTCCTATTACTACCGGATGTAGATTATTCATGGTATTAAGTTTATAGGACATGTCATAAAGGTTATAGGACCAGATCCAATCCAACCTATTAAACATGTAAGTGGACTTGGAAGTGTGCTTCTGTTCTCCCCCAAACATTTATTAACACATCTAACTTTTGTAACACATCATATTGTCGTTAAGACATGAGTCACAAAAAGTAATGACAAGGAAAAGGACCCACCCACCTTCTGTAGGACTTGAGCAGGTGGAATAGAACTGCATATAGGAGCCGAAGTCCCACTTGCATGCCTAATGGATTCTAGTGGACTAGAATCTGGCCTTAGAGTCTGCACAATGGTCATTACTATGAAAACTGAAAGTATTTCATTCAATATAGATTAAGGATGTATTTGACTGGTGTTTTAGGTTGACTGTTCATATGTAGCTTTAACGGACTGCTGGATATGGACAGACAGATATAGCATGTATGTATAATAGGAATTAAATTGGGGCAGTTTATTGTGGCATAGAAGCAGATGCACAAAACAGTTGTACTGAATGAAAACCTGCCCCCCCCCGGGTGAATTCCTGTACCCTGTGTTTGCCAAACTATATTCCTGGTTTTATATTCTGCTGTATTCTAGTCCTTCTTGTGCTGGCTTAGTTTACAGCATCATTAAATATTTATTTTAAAAAATACTTTGAGGTTACCAACCTTGTTGCCTTGGGAATTGAAATACATTCTAGTAACCCTTGCATTGCCAGCTTGCCGAAAGCATACCAGTTGCTGTGGTCTCGTCCACTCAAACATTCGAACACTGCCATCTTGGGCTCCTGTAAGATCTGGGGTGGGGGTGGGGGGGAGGGAAGAGAGGGGTGCAGTAAAGAAAGGAAGAAATATGTAGGCGATTATCAAATCAACAGGAGAACATTGTAAGATTTACTGTTTGTCCATTTGATGAAGAATATTTAACATGATAAATAGCAATTTACTTACAATATTGATGGACTGGATGTGAAGCCATTCTCTTAACATTATTCAGATTTCTTTTAATGAGCTTCATAGAAAAGAAAAATGGGACATTCAATTTCTAAACTTCTAAAATCAAACAGTGTTTGGATTAATTTTGAAAATATAAAAGGCTACTGTATGACAAATGGACTGCCTTTGGGTCCCCAACCTTAGAGACTGAACATCATGTTCTTATCTAATTAGTTTCAGGTGCAACACAGTAACTAAGCACCTCAGTTTAGAAAAGGACTCCTTTTTTTAGAGCAGCATTAAAGTATGTACTAATGTCCCAGTGAAGTCAATGGGACTTAAAAGAGTACTTAAGGACATGCTTCTAATCTAGTACCTGAAAACAAGAGTTTAAAATGGTATTTTCCTTAAGAAGGGAAAAAAAAAAAACACCAAAAAATTAGAGGTCTTATTAAGGAACAGAAAGCAAAAGCTCCCAGAGAAAAACAACATACTTCTAATATTATTTTAGACTTCAAAATTTAAATTTAGGAACATGGCAGATTCAGGTAATTGTTCTAAAAATAATTTCACAAGTTCTTTTTCAGTAGGGGGTTGGAAAGGATTCCATATTTTTTCTTATTCAATGTTTAATAAAAAAATAAGATTTTTGTGCCTGTACAAAATTATTAATGTAAGGGAAAATATTTAATTGGTTGAGCATCTTTTGCCAGCTCATAGTATTTATGGCCCTCTCATGAAAGGCACTGAAAGGATGCTTCTAATATTGTTGGCCTTGGTATTAAATATTAACAATATCATAAAAAATGAAATACATACTACACCAGCTCCAGTGCTCGTTTGTCCACTGCCTAACCAGGGCATAGACGAAGATGGCTGAATCTGACTCACTCCAAAAGATGATGCAGTAGACTGAGTGAGTGTTGTGGTAGACCCACGGAAGTCAATGTCATCTGAACTGTAAAAAGATAGCAGTGTTATTCTTTTGAACTGAAATACCGTGCTGTTTACAATAGTACCTGCTTAATGCTTTGCTAAAATTCTGGGAGTTAAAACGGCAACAGGAGGAGTGTCAATTAATAATTTCTGCACTTTATTATAGGACCAGGCAAAAATGAATGGCCATACCTGATTCTTACCAAGTTAAATTTATAGTAACTTAGTTCAGTTGGGTTTTTGCAGGAATATGTGGCTGTAATAGGACACATGCTAAACACTCCTACACCTTTGTCAAGTACTGTGAGATTCATGGATGAAGAATATATAGCAGCAATAATAAAAAGAACATGAACCTTCTGGACTACGGGTACCAGTGTGTAATTTCAAAGTGAAACATTACTTTAATATAATTGCAAAGAAAGAAAAACTCACCTCTTGGATTCTCTGTCGTATTCCTCCCCAATCCATATAAATGACTGAGCAGCCAGTAGAGCTGAAATATCAAGCTCTTGTACATCATGTGTGGACGCTAAAACAATTTCATTGTTGTTTGCCTATGCAGTACAAATAGACCGTTCATTGTAGTTTAAATTTTAGATTAAACAACAATGTATTATATCTATTAGTAATAATGTTTATGGCTTTTACCTTATTTACAGCAAATGCCATTATCATATCAGACTCTTTGTGAATGATTTTTGCTTTCCCCCCTGGGTAGCCGAGATCTGCTTCAACCTACAAAATATTCATCAGTGAGTTTTAATTGATAGGTAAATTGCTTACGTAGTGTTATGTACAGACTGCAAAGTCTGTAAGTCATGCAAAAAAGTTCAGTGGCCTCAGTACTGGTTAGGAAGCTAAACTTTAGACATCTTGTCTTCTTTGTTCTAAAAGCCAGAAGGTTTGTGTGTTTGAAAATCAAAGCATAAATGCATGTGTAACAGAATTTACAAGGTGTTTGCTCACATCCCAGTTATGGAACATCCAAAATTAATGCCCTGGTTAAGCCTGTTGCACAGAGACTACACAGAACACAGAACTTCTGTTAGTCATATTAGAGAAAGAAAAGCCAGTCCCACAGAACTTTTAAGAATGTGCTAAAGGTTTGGGAGAAGCGGTACTACCTTGCTTTTGTCATCTTCTGCTACGCAGTTTTGTTTGACCTGCTCCGCACGATCTTCTACAGACTACATAACACCACACAGTCACCAACACAACACACATGCACAAACAAATATAAAAAAAAGAATGAAACATTCCACACTAGATTTAAAAAGGCCACCCTGTCAGTAAGTGATGACAAATGTATTTGTAACTTCTTATAAAAAGGCACAGAAACTACGACAGGAATCTAAACGAACTCAGTTAAAATGTAATGCCTCCTAGATGAACACAGAATGTATGGTATAAGCAAATAAACAGGAGCAATACACACACAAACTCCAGACTTACAGGAATTTAAGATAAATAGTGTACTTGTTTTGATTTTTAGTTATATATCAAGAGTTTAATTTTAATTACAACTCATTTCAGTTGTAACTATTGTACTGCTCATAAAACCCATATTATATATTATTATATAATATTATTTGGTATATGTATATATTACACATGCATATATACATATGCGCACATTTAAATAAAGCAGTTTCTGATTTAAATGTATGTGTTATATGAAGCCACAGAGAGCGTTTCCTGTTAACCTATACATTATTCATTTAGAAAGTTAAAATGTGTTTAAATATATTGATTATTTGTAAGCCGACTTATGCCTTGTTACAAACCTTTATTTCAGTTTGGGTTATACTTCAATAAATAGCATGCTATCATTCAGATTTAAAAACACTGCTGAAGTGAAAGTTGAAATGCCAACCAAAATGAAAAAAGAGAAATAAAAATAAGAGATATTTAAAAGATCAAGGAAAGTTGGTTTTAAAAAACTTCAAACTCTATTATTATTTCCTTTTTTTTACCTCACTTTGCTTTCTTTTCTTAGTGAATATATATCTAATGAAGGTCTCTTGAAGAAGCTCTTGTTTCACAAGAAAATGCCATAATCTCTTAGCTGGAAGTGCTGAATAATCTTTTGATCTGAAAGAAAAAAAAAAAAAAAGCATTTTCACATAGAAAACTTGGATAAAAGAAAATTGAATCCAAATCAATTTAAAACACAATTCAAAGTGAAACAAAGTCATGATCTGCAGGCTTTGTATGCAATCCAAGACAAATCTGTTTGTTTTTTTTTAAAATTACATGACAGAGCATTAGTGAATTCTAAAGGACTGAGGCAATAACTTGATTTGCCTGATTCACATTTACCAAAGTTCTGAGTTCTAAGAATCAATCTCATATTGCAGTTATAGATAGTAGTGCTGTGCGAAGCTTCAGTCGCTGATTCGATTTGATGGAGATTTGTTGGCCTGAACCTCCAAATCTAAATCGAATCAGGAGACCCTTTAATCTCTCTGAATTGAACTGGAAGCCTCCGAATCATTTTGGAAAGATTCCACGATTCGGACATAGGCACAGCTTTATAGGCTCGTGAATACTGAGATGGTGGGGCGGATGGAGCATCCCACAGGATTGCAGCCCCCCTGCACACTCAGCTAATAGCTAGAGCTATGCAAAGCTTTGGGTGCTGATTCGATTTAGAGGAGATTTGGCCTGATTCGGCGGCTTAATCTCTGAATCCAAATTGAATTGGGACACCAATAAAAAGGTCCAAATCGATTCGAAGCTCTATGAATCAAGTCGGAAAAGATTCGGAGAGCTCGATTTGGAGATTCGGGCAGTCCCCACTTGCTGCCGTAGAGAGCTGGACCCAGACTCTATGCCAGTAAGTAGGGGCAGAGGGGAAGGCTGAAGGAGGGGGCCATGGGGGGACCCCCGCCAGGCCCCATCCTCTGCCTGCGCACCCAGTCCCCTTGAGCACCCCCCTGACTCAAAAAAAAAAAAAAAAAAAAAAAAAACGAAAGAAAGAAAGAAAGAGCTGGGATACTGAGGCTGGGCGGGGCAGCCATTGACAGGGCTTAGAGAGCAGGCGGGGGATGGGGCCTGTTTGATTCAGAGATTTGGCCGATTTGGCACCAGCCTAATCTCCAAATCAGATTCGGCTGAATTGATTTGGGACAGTGATTCGAATCACTGTCCCCTGAATTGGCCAAATCCGAAGTGAATACTAGCTGCTTTGCACAGGCCTAGTTATAACATCAGGATCGCACAAATAAACCCATAGAATAGTTTTATGCTTTTCTCCCAGAACACAAAATACCTTTTCAGGATTTTAATTAGCTCACATGCGACTCCAAATGAAGTGAATGCTACAGATTTTAAACAGATGCTATACAAACGGGAATGCATGTTTATAGCATTAGAAAGGACACTGAACTGAAGTCTTATGGCAGCATCAGCCATACAGATCCCAAGTAGTATGACAGCATAGATCTCATGCAGTCTCCGCAAAATTCTCAAACTATTTTTAAATTCATTTTGGCTCAGATCTGCCATGGACTTCCGCTGAAGTAGGAGCTTGCAAGATCAAGGCATTACATGAAGCTAATATAGTTCCAATGGACCTCAATTCTAATTCTTCTCTGTCTTGTAATTCATTGGCGTTATAATTTTTTTAATTCTGACCTTTCAGTTTTTTCTTTTTCTTCTTCTTCTTCTTTCCCTTCCCTAACTTATTAGTGTCTGTCACTAATAAATGAAAGTTGTCTTTGTCTTTTTAAAGATAACATCTGTAAAAATTAAACATACATCATCCTTAAAAATAAGTCTGATATAGTGCTAAATGAATGAAGGTGCAATTGGAAGACTTTTGCAGTAAGATTGTTTGGCTTAGCCATGTTGACAACTTCCTTTAATAGAATTAAAAATGTCTTGCATAACCACAACTGTTTCTTCATTAATGTTATACTAAAGGCTGCAAAATAAGTCTTCCCTAGTAGCTCTTACTTGAAAGGTGTGTTTTCAGGCTCAAGCATTGCTTTGTTGCGCAGTATAGCTGGTCCAGCTCCTACCGCAAGGTCAGTGGGATAGGTATTGATGTAGTTTGGTGGTGGGCCTTCAAACTGGTCCATTCTCTCCTGAAGGAACTGTTCCCAGTTTTCCAAATTTTTAATCACAGCAATACCCAATGGCGATGTAACAGGCAAATCTGAAAAGCAGTGTAAAACATCTTTTAATTCCAATGCAAGTAAGTGAAGGTTATGGAGAAGTACAAAGATAATATTAAAAAGAATTATTTTCTTCCTTGTATTTAGCAACCCACAGTAGAATTTGTTCAGATACAAAAAAAATTAGAATGCCATTGCTGACAATTAAACAAACATAAGTATATGTGTTTTATGTACTTTAGCAGAACATAAAGAGAAATGCAATCTCTTACTAAATAGATGCATTAAAAACCTCTGAAATAAAATATACACTTCTACTTGTTACCAACTGCAAAGTTAAAACTTACGCATAAGGACAAATTTATACATTGTGTAGGACAATGATCTTTGTTAACAGAAAGTATAGAGAAATACAAAATGTAAGGCAAAATTTAACTCACCAGAGAATTCCAAACCAACAACGGGAAAAAAGGACTTAATGTTGTGCAGAGCTAGTTTTACCATTGCCAAATGTAAGAGAGCCCAGCTGCATGAAAAGAATGGTTTCAATGGTAATTCAGTCATAGCTTGTGCCACCAAACCGCATATGTAGATAAGGCAAGAATTTACAAACACAATGAAGAGTGCTTAGAGGGCTTTGAAAATTAACAACGATGGAGAGTAAAAGCTCTAAATATTTGTTTTAAGTCTCTCTCTCTGGGAGTTCCTTACTGGCAACCAGAGGATCTCTCTCTTTTCCAAACCCCAGATCATGGTACTCCACCTCTCTAGAAGAGAAAACCTAGAAAGTTCTCATTGTGTTTAAGAATGGGACCTCTGCAAGGTCAGGAATTAAATGGGAGCTCCCAAACTACCAATTACAATGCAACTTACAAAGCTTTCTATAAATTTGAAGAAGCCATGTAGTGGATATGGTGTTCACAAAATAAGACTCGATATAAATGTCTCTATATAATAGAATACAGTAACTATGCATACTGCTTATTAGATTTAAAAAGACAGATTTATACAATTTAGAAAGAAGGACTTTTTATTTTCTTTAATTTTCATAATGCTTACAACCTATGCTCTTGTATCATTTTTTCTAGCAACTTTTTCCTTTTTAAATTTCCTACTTGATCCCATACATAAATTAATTCAATACATTAAATAAAAATCATACTTCCAGTAGGACTCTAATCCAGTAGGACTCTAGCACTAGCATCAGGGGAACCCATAATGACTGTCTCCATGCCAGATCAAGGTTACAAGTGAAAATGCATGGCAAAAAAGACACAACTCCATTACCTGAAATTTCAATACTAAGGTATAAGTTAATACAACTTCTAATCCAGTAGTTAAAACTTTTCAGGCCAAATGCTGATCTAAGGCCTTTACAACTACCCCCTTTTAATACTGTTTCCATATAGGTATTGGATATAAATAGTTTCTAATTTCAGAAAAGAAGCCTTATATCTTCTTTTAAAGAGACAAAAAACCTGTAACATGGATTTTTTGTTAACTAAAGTGTCATTTCAACTAACCTGTAAGCATTAGCATCTTTGTGTTCCTGGATCTGTGCATCAGAAAGGAAAGCATCTTCATCTTCTTCCTCACTATGAATGCTTTCATCTGAATCATATATAAAACCACTGTCTGATAAAGGAAGAAATGGCTGCAAATTAAGATAAAATCTGTTATAAAAATAGCTGTCAATAGCTGTCAGTATTTTAATATCTGCCTTACAATTTAGATACTGACAGAGATGTATATCAACCTGCTTTTACTACTCAGGGTATGTATACTGAGTGGTATGTCTAGAAAGCACAATGTGGTGCCGTGTAGAGGTACCAGGGGCATTTCCAAAGAGGTTCATCTCAAGAGAGTTAATTAGCCCAGGTGAAGTGCCATGAAAACTGTACTTCTTTCAGTCCCTGAAGTAGCTCAGGTACCTGTGCAAGCCCTACATTTTACCAGGCACACCTGCCCTTAGTGGTTAAGCAGCTTGATATGTTAATCTGATAAAACAGTTCCACAGAAAAACAAGCATTAGAAAGAAAAAAAAAGGTCATCTCCACTATTTTAAAGTGAGATAGGAATAGGATAGGATAGGAATGAAGATAGATGTTTTGGAAGTTATATGGTGCATTTGTAGCCTTTTCAGCTTTCTGTGGAGACAGCAACCTGCATATGTATTCATTAAAGGATGCTGTAAGAAACTTTAATGAAAGAAAACTTCTTCAATGTTATTTTTCTTCTTTAAAACCTAAAAAAAGAGGGAAAAAAGGAAAACTTTCTACATCAAATATGTATTTATACTGCTAAAATGAGAGATTCTTTTGATAGCATCATGTTCAACACACAAAACACTTTACCTTTGCCATAAAATAGTCCCACATACTGAGTTCTGGAGGAATGAATTTTTCTTTGTAAGATGGTCTTTCTACAGGCACAGGTGGAGGTACAATGCTATCTTTTACTGGCCTTCCTGGCACTAGCATTCTCATATTAAATCGACGACGATGCTTATCCATTTCTTCTGAAGGAACTGGGGGTGCTACATTGAAAAAATGTAAGGAGATAAATTTAATATTTTATCTTCAGAAACTGAAGAATTCTAGAATTTAAATTAAAGGATTATTAATAAATGAAACTATTAATATACAATTTTTAAACAAAACCACAAATTCTGGTTAAAAATTGGGGGTAAAAATGTGATACATTTAAATTCAAAGTTAAACTACATTTCATATACTAATCCTTATCCTTAGTAAATACAATTATATAATGAGTGACAATAAGCCCACAGACATATGCAGGCAAAAATATTTTTATTATCTGGAGCAGGATTCCAAGAACTCAGGATTTAAACTAGCAATTCCTTAGCTGAAAAGTTTTATTTTCTTTAAGGATACCTGGAATTCTATGGAAAATATTTTTTCAAAAAACAGAAACAATGTATATAATTTCAATAATTTGTATACATTGTCATATAATTATATAAAAATGCATTTAAGAAAATATAGTTACTGTTAAACTGTCCTGTGTTTAT
Source organism: Alligator sinensis (assembly GCF_000455745.1). Lineage (NCBI taxonomy): Eukaryota > Metazoa > Chordata > Crocodylia > Alligatoridae > Alligator > Alligator sinensis. Next base: position 294,499 of record NW_005841888.1, on the reverse strand, counting down.
TTAAAAATGTCTTTAACCTGGCATTTGTCTTCTCATATGCACAATGAAAATGGATTTTGGCTTTTTAAGTAATATCAGACAGGCATCAATGAAGAATACATTTACTTTAACGAAGCCAGTGGTTAAAAAATAAAGGTTTCTTTTAAAGCACAACTAACATTCATCTACACTGCAAATCTTTACACACCTTCATTACTGTTGAAACATCAGGAAAACAAATCCTCTCTCAAATGAAACCTTTTAGGCATCTATACATGTGCAGTGAGTCTGCTCCAATGCACTGTAATTACAGTGAATCAGAGCAAACTTGATTTGATTAATCGAGTCTGCTGGAGTGTGGTAATTACTGCGCTTCAGCAGACTTGAGCGTCATGTGCATCAGTGTCCCCATGCTGAAAAATGGCAGCAGGGGCAGTTTAAAACTCATTCAATAAGCTTTAGTTAAAGCGCCCCCACCACCATTTTTCAGGGCAGGGACGCTGATACACTCTGGGTGCTTTAATTAGAGAGGCTCCTGGAGCTACTCTAATTAAAGTGCCCTTTCCAATTCTTGGAGCACATGTATAAATGCCCTTTATGATTATTCACTTATGTTAGTGATATTCAGCAACTTGCCAAAATCAAAGTTATTGTGAGAATGATTTTTTTGGATATTATGTTCACTTTAATCTTGCAGTTCAGAAGGTTTACTTGACAAGCATGATCAATGGCACACTTCTGCACCATTTGGTTTAGAAACTGATTATATTTAACTGTACAGCTTGATTTTAATTTGTTTATACTACAAATGTGAAAAGCATATTGCCTGTTTAAGCTTTGCATAAAAGAAGTTTCAAGGCCAACAATTATTTGTGACCCTTGGCCAAACAGGTTTTAATCCAGCTAACTGCATGTTTAATACACATCTGCATTACTCAAGATCACTATCACAATTGGTGCTCTGTTGAGTAGTCTCAAGGCAGGAATGAGACTTCAATGTTTTTCTGTGCGTTTGGCACAATAGCTGGCAAAAAGATGCCTGGATCTTGGTTGGGGCCCCTGATTGAGCCCATTGTGGAACTGTGTTACTTTGCTATTCTCTTGCTAACTTCTTTTTTAGTCATCACAGCACCCCTTGGAAAATGCAGGTCTCGTAGTTTTCACTCTGTTGCCAAGAACTCAGAAATACCGCATCTATGGATTTCTATTCAAAATATTGAAAATCTCTGGGTTTATCTTGTGAATCAAGTTTGCACATCTAATAGTGCAGACATTGTGTGCTACCTGGATGCACAAAACCCCCGAAAGACGCTCAAGGCACCCCAGGGTGCCATGTTACACTGGTTGAGAATCACTGCTTTACAGGCAACCTGAATTTCAGATTTCCTAACTTTTGGGAACTTGTTTTGTAACCTTTGTGGTCTTATATTTTTTTGATGTAATCATATTTTCATTCTCTCTCTCATCCTCCCTCCCCACCTTTCTTCTGTACAGGTTTCCTGTCCGAATTAGAGCTTAGATGCAAGTAACTGACAGTTCTACCGTCTTGTTTTCTGGTAGGTGGAGCCATATATTTTTCAAAACTGTACATTTTTCATCTACTTAGTAGCCTGAACAGAAGGCAAGAAAACTGCAGTATTTCCCTGTCCTATGAAGCAGACCATGTTTAATATCTAATATGAATTTAAAAAACATGAAGGGAATAATTAGCTTGCTTCAGAAACTGATACATAGTAAGAAATATGAATACAAACCTTTTCCCTCAAAGCATCTGAGTGCAAATTATTTATCACAGTTTTACTTTTTCTATAGTTTGTAAATTTAAGTGCAAAATTTTTTTATTCAAGAGAGGGTAATACCACGTAAAATGGGTCTTATTCATAAAACAAAGAAGTTCATGCCACATGCCACTGATTTTGGAGCATCATTGATGGAAAATAGACACAGCAATCAGCACACAAGTAGCTCACCACATTCCTGGGAGAAATTTTCTGTGTCAGAGGCAGCAGCAATTTCCTTGCTACCTGATAAAGTACCCTGGTGTGATGACTGACGACTTGTTAACTGTATTTTACTTTCTGCCTTGCTGTCTAAGGACTCTGTTTTACCTGAATTAGATATATTAGAAAACTTGTTATTCATGGTCTGTTAATGTTAGGAGGGAATGATGTTGAAGGAAAAATGCATGTATCTTACATGATGACGAGACTTAAATATTTAAACAATGGCCAAAGTAGCTTTCCTGACCATTAAAAGAGATCAAGATTAGAGTCCAATAGCTAGCTCCAACTCAAGTATTCTAGTAGTAGTAAAATATTTGCATCAGTTCTCAGGAGATGAACAGTAACTTTGTTGGTTTTCATAATTTACTAAGAAAACTTTACTTTTACACCATAAAACATTCTAAAGTTTAGCTGCAAAATGCAGCTGTTAAGTCTCTAAAAATATACACTGGACCAGCAGTGATGCATAGCAGAATATGATTAGCTAAATATTATTCTGCTAGTGCAAAACCCATATTTTTCTAGAATGGCTGTATTAGGAATCCTGGAAATCTACCTCTTATAGCCAATTTAAGTTTTTAGGGCTTCAAAAACCTGCCTCAATAAATTTGCCATATTCATGCAGATAAAAAAAAATTACCAGAAAAAGTTTAGACTTTACTGTGGGAACAGCTCAAGAACTGATTTTGAGGGACTAAAACAGTGTAAAAGTTAGTCAAATACAAGGACCCCATATGTCCAAAAATACACTGGAACAGGTTTTGCTGAATTAGGGATTTGTTCTTCAGTATTAGGGGAGGGGGGTTCAGGACGAGTGGTTGCTCCTCAAGGGAGCAATCCTGGATGCGCAAGCGAAGTCTATCCCGTCTGGAAGGAAAGGAAGCAAAAGGGCACAGCAGCCCCCTTGGCTCTCCAGGGAACTAGCGAACCTCCTGTGTCTTAAAAAGAAGACCTACAAAGGATGGAGGACTGGAACCACCACCAAGGAGGAATACTCTCTCTGCTCTAGTCCAGACCTGCAGGGAGCGAACCAGGAAAGCCAAGGCTGCGATGGAACTCCAGCTAGCTACAAATATCAAGGACAATAAAAAGTCCTATTTGAGATATGTGGGGAGCCGGAGGAAAAGCAAGGGCAACACTGGACCCCTGCTAAACCAGATGGGACAACTGACAACCGATGTCCATGAAAAAGCAAACTTGCTAAATGGGTACTTTGCGTCAGTTTTTCACCAGTCCCATAGGACACCCCTGCCCACTGTGTGTCAGGGATGCCCAGGTGAAAGAGATTCCTTACCCTCCATTGAAGCTGACCTCGTGAAGGAACACCTTGACAGGCTGGACACCTTCAAGTCAGCCGGCCCAAACAGTTTACACCCAAGGGTACTCAAGGAGCTGGCAAGCATCATAGCTCAGTCCCTGGCACAGATCTTTGAGAACTCCTGGCACTCTGGTGAAGTGCCCGAAGACTGGAAGAAGGCCAAAGTCATGCCTATCTTCAAGAAAGGGAGGAAAGTAGATCCAGCAAACTACAGGCCCATCAGCCTGACCTCTATCCTGGGGAAGGTCTTGGAAAAGATTATCAAAAAGGCCATCCTTAACAGGCTAGCTGACAGCAATATCCTGAGGGATACCCAGCATGGGTTTGTTGCAGGTAGGTCTTGCTTGACCAATCTCATTTCCTTTTACGACCAGGTGATCTATCACCTGGACAAGGGGGAAGAGATTGATGTTGTATATCTTGACTTTAAAAAAGCCTTTGATTTAGTATCCCATGATCACCTCTTGGCAAAACTGGCTAACTGCAGCCTTGACCTTACTATGATCTGCTGGCTGGGGAATTGGCTCTGTGGTAGGACCCAGAGCGTGGTGGTTGATGGAAGTCTATCGTTGTGGTGCGCGGTCACCAGTGGGGTCCCTCAAGGCTCTGTCCTAGGGCCTATACTTTTTAACATCATCAGTGATGTAAACATTGGTGTCAGGAGTGGGCTGGCCAAGTTCGCCGACGACACCAAACTCTGGGGAAAAGCGTCCACACCTGAGGACAGGAGGGTGATCCAGGCAGATCATGACAGGCTCGGTAAATGGGTGGATGAGAACCTGATGGTGTTTAACACCGAAAAATGCAAGGTTCTCCACCTTGGGAGGAAAAACCTGCAGCATGCTTATAGGCTTGGCAGTGCTACGCTGGTTACCACTACAAACGAAAGGGACTTGGGGGCCATGATTGACCACAAGATGAACACTAGTCTTCAATTTGATGCTGCGGCTCGTAACGCGAGCAAAACGCTAGCTTGTATCCATAGATGCTTCTCAAGCAAATCCCGGGACGTCATTCTCCCACTGTACTCAGCCTTGGTGAGGCCGCAGCTGGAGTACTGTGTCCAGTTTTGGGCTCCACAATTCAAAATGGATGTGGAGAAGCTTGAGAGAGTCCAGAGGAGAGCCATGCGCATGATCAGAGGTCAGGAAAACAGGCCTTATGATGAGAGGCTGAGAGCCATGGGACTTCAGCCTGGAAAAGCGCAGGCTCGGGGGTGATCTGGTGGCCACATATAAGTTTATCAGGGGTGCTCACCAGGACCTGGGGGAACGTCTGTTCACCAGAGTGCCCCAAGGGATGACAAGATCGAACGGCCACAATGTCCGCCACGACCGATTCAGGCTGGACGTAAGGAAGAACTTCTTTGCTGTCCAAGTCCTCAAGGTTTGGAATAGACTGCTGCCAGAGGTGGTTCAAGCACCCACTTTGAACACCTTCAAGACACATTTGGATGTTTATCTTGCTGGGATCCTATAATCCCAGCAGACTTCCTGCCCCTGGGGCAGGGGGCTGGACTCGATGATCCTTCAAGGTCCCTTCCACCCTGAATATCTATGAAATTAGGTAAAAGGCATTTTGGGCATTTGTACACATGCACATGCCACAGCGGTGGGTGTTTTGAGAAGTACCTGGCGCTGCACCACATACAGTTGTATAAGTGGTGAAATGCACGTCAGCGCTGAGAAAATGGTGGTGGTGCACTTTTGAACTAAAACACATCAGAGGTGCTTTAGTTAAAAAGCACCCCGCCGCCATTTTCTGCATGCTGATGCACATTTTGCCGCTTATACAACTGCAGTTGAGTCTGCTCTGAAGCGGCGTATCTCTGGTGCATCGCAGGATGAAAAGATTAGTGTACAAATGCCCTCTATTAAGTCAAGAAGTGTATTATCTGTATTGCAATAGTACTCACAATTTGTAAGGGGCAGTATGGAGTCAAATTTCGACTTCAAGAACTAATTGTATTTTTCTTTTTCTCTCTCCTAATTTTAAATACACTTGAGAAGTAGTAGTTTGATTCTTGCCAGTCCACACATCAAAAATTCTGATAATCTGGTTTACCCCTTCAGCATGGCACAAGTGCTAAAAAGCCCCTTACTCTATAGGGAATTATTGATGATAGGATACATGCTAGGATATAACCTGAATTTAAAAGTCATTTTTAAACAATGTACTTGGACTCTTAAAAAAATAAAATAAAAAGAGAATTTGAACATCTCTTTTTCTAAAATTACAAAAGTGCATGTGATCATTATAAAGTTTAAGGAACCCAAATAACATACCTGGAATATTTTCTGATTGTCTTCGAGGTTTCACAACAAGTTTCACTCCTCCTCCAAAGACAGCAGCCCACATTCGACTGTTTAGGGGATGGGCTGCTAGTCGAAATAGTTCATTGCAAGAATTAGTAGCAAGGGCATGTATCAGGAGACTTAAATAGACAGCTACAACAGCTTCACAAAGTAAGATGTTTAGCTTTGGTTGGTCCTCATCCTGGGCTGAATTTAAGAGATTTATAAGTGAGCTCACACCTGCAAGAAAGAGGAGAAAAGTTCTAATTTAAATAAGGTTACAGAAGTAAGGAAAATTAAAGTCAATATTTTTCTTATATGTGTTTCATGCTAACAAAATCATTATCCAGCCACTTGGACATAGTTTGGATCAAAGTATTATCATACCATTCTTAACACATTTTAAAATGTGTTTTCTTATAGTTTCCTTTTTGAAACTGCTGTCCGCCTACCTGCTACTTTTGGCCCCGTGTCTTTCATCCTGTAAAGGCAGTTCAGACTTGTCCAGAAAGTTCCCCTTTTTGCTTTAGAGGTGCACTGATATATCAGTTGCATATCAGATCACCACTGATAAAAGGGCAATTTACATTATCAGCTATGGACTTTTTTTGGCCACTGTAACCAATAATGTTCCCCAATAAATATAATTAATTATGCCATCTGGCTAGGGCCCCCAGATGCTTGGGTTCCCTCAGGACATGGTGGGTTTCCCCATGCAGGTGGGCAGCATTCTAGCCTGCAAGGGTCCTGCTTGGGGCTGCCAGGAGCAAGACGCAGGGGGCACTGTGTGCATGTCCATGGCCACATGCATTCACATGGCCAAGAAAACAGCCAAGCAGTGTGGAGAGCAGCTCCCTGCACGTAAGTCTATGGAGAGGAAAGGGTGTGGGGGAGGGAAGAGGTGGGGGGGGGGGCACTTCAAGGCCCCCACAGTGAAGGAGTCAGTGGGGCAGGAGCTGGGGCACTGGCCAGCCAGGGCTGTGCATGGGATCCAGGGCCAGGGCAGGGAGTGGGATGGAGTCACAAGCTTATCCAGCTGTGAGGGGCAGCTCCCTGCCACTGCATGCACCCCCTGGTAGATACATGGAGGGGGGCATGTGCCCCCTAGATTTGTGCATGGGGCAGATCCGGGCTGCTCACTGTGGAGTCAGGGCTCTCTGCTCTGCTGCCTTTCCCTTGGGAGCCCCGCACCAGCTGCACATCCCCTGCCTGCTTGGCAGCTATGGGGATGGCGAATTGTGCCTCTCACTGCCAGGCAGGCAGGAGAAGCGCAGCTGGCATGGGGCTCCCAGGGCAAAGGCAGTAGAGCAGAGAGCCCTGAGCCCACAGAGGGAAGCTTGCATCCACCCTCAGCCCACTCGGCTCTGCCCACTTAAGTGTCTCCAAGCTTAAAAATGGTGGCAGCAGCACTTGGACTAAAGCTCATTCAACAAGCTTTAGTTTAAGCACCCACACCGCCATTTTTAAGTGCTGGGGCACTGATAGCTGGAAGGCACCAAAAACAAATGAAAAGAAAAAAAGGTTTATTTAGGTCAGTACATTTTAAAGTACTGACCTAAATAAACCTTTTTTTTTTTTGGTGAGCTCCAGCAGTCTCTGGTGTCATATGCAACCAAATTGGTTATGGGATCAGTATCGGCCAATATGGCTGGTTAATAATCAGTGTTGGTATTGGCCAAGAAAATCTTTATTGGTGCACCCCTACTTTGCCCTCTTAACTCATGAATTGGATGAGTAGTTCTAGTGTTGTATGAAAATGCTATATTAATGTTAGTACACAAATTAAAATTGGCTGAATGGAAACGCCTATGCAACTTTTATAAAATATACACATGGAGCTGGAGGAGGCCATGGTAGAATTACATGACATTTGAGGGAAAAGTAATTTTCAGGCAATAACCCCTAAGGTTACAACATTTATGTTGAGGATCTTGACCAGCCCCTCAAAGTTGACATCTAAGGTGCATGAAACATCTTTTTGTTTCAAAATGTGAACAAAAATGTACTTAAGTGTTTAGGGCCTAAATGCCAAATAATGTCTGTTATAAGGAAACCATTTCTCCCAATATCTAATTCTTTGGCTGACTACCATATGCTATTGAGATTCTTTGGCTGGAACAATAGGCCTAGTGTACTAATAGAATGTACCACGTCACTGCAAGTTAAGTCATAGGAGAATAATAAATGTGAAATGAGAAACAGATTTCCATATTTACTTGGATCCAGGATGAGGTTTATTCTCCACATTCAATATGGGGGGGAGCTTGTCTTGGATTTGAGTACAAGGTGGTGGGGCAAGTGGCAGCTGTGGCTCTGGCTCTGGGTCCAGGCCAGACCCAGGCTCACAGTGGGAGCCCCAGCCCCTGCCCCCCTGTCTGCACCCCACTGCCTCTGCACCTCCTGCCTCCCTCACCCTACTGTCTTCCCTGCCCCTGTTTACCCTCAGCTGTGGCTCTGGCCCTGCTTTGGCTAGGGGCATGGAACATGTGGTGGCTCCAGCCCCTGCTCAGACAGGTAGATGCAATGGTGGTGGCAGTAGCTTTGGCTTTGATTCAGGTTGGGCTGAGTTGAAGCTGCTGCTGCAACGACTGGTGCCTTGCTGGGTTGAGGCTGGAGCTACCATGTGCTCGATGCTTCAGGCTGGAGCAGGGGTGAAGCCACAACTGAGGATAAAAAGCATTGGGAGGGGGAGATAAGTATGTCATAGGTGGGGAGGAGGCAAGCAAGAGGGGGGAAGTGGGGAGGCAGGTGCCGGGGGCACAGGCACAGGGAGGAGGGGGAGAGACTCAACAGGGTAGCAGGCAGTCGGGGGTGGGGGGGGTGCAATCACCATGGGGGCAGAGGGTGTGGATGGGCACCAGGTAGCAAGGTGCAGGGGGCAAGAGGAAGGGGTCAGGTGACTTGACTCCCCCCAAATTGCCTGCCTCCTTGCTGCTGCTTTCTCCCCTGCCACTGCTTTCCCTGCTGCAGTGGGGGTAGGATGGGGAGGGGGGCAGGGAATGAATTTGAGATGGCCCTCCAATAATTAGATTCTATCCAATGGAAAATTATAAAAAAAGAAATATACATTTTTCTATGTATAGAATTTAATTATTAAGGGGTATTAAATTTAAAGTAATCTTGGAATTGGGTAAATAAGGTACGTAGTAATGATGAAATTTGAAAAATGGAGTGAAATGATGTTGTTTAAAATAACCTTTAGCTTTTCTCACCAGGCCACTGAGCAGGAGATGAATTCGGAGTTGCATGCTCTTCAATGCTTTCTGTCCTCAGCCTGCGTCGATCACTCAAAAGCAGCCCTTGATAAACCATTCCCGTAAACTGATTGGTCTCTGTTTGACTGCTAAATATAAATCCATTTTTTCTCATTAAAAAGGATTTTCAAATATTCTTGTAATAAAGTACCTACTTATTATGGTAAGTTTCTTTTTCATTTTTATCTTTCATTTTAAGGAAAGGATTTCTTAGGGTAATATTTTTTATTGGAACAAATGCATAATTGGGATTAGAGTTAGACAAGCTTTCAAATGTAAGAGATTTTTCTTCAGGTCTGAGAAGTAAAAGCTAGCTCAGCATAGTAAAAAACAGCTGGAAAATGAAGGGGGGAAAAATTTCCATAGATAGCAGACAAACATTTTGCAGAAAAAAGAAGCTAGATCAAGGTCTATCAAAAGGGAGGAGAGGGTCGTTTTCAACTTTCATGTGTGGGAAGAATTCAGAAAACAGGGAGGTTATAATGTGCCATAAAACCAATATCAGGGTTGACTCCTTGTTTCTTAGTGTCCAGCCACCTTTAAAAGGTGAACTCAGAAGCAAAAATTCATAAATTGTCTGTATACCTTCATAAGCTGTCAGTAACAGTAGCTTTATTCACAACCCTAGTTTCTTTTTAGAACATTAATTGTATTACCTATACATAGGCACATAAAGTCCTACACCTTCGATTACATATGGAAGTAACAATATGTAAAAGTCTACACATGCTTAATCTATTTTCTTTAAATATATGCCCAAAGAATTTACATTTTGAAAGCTTAGTTTTAAATATAACCCCCCCAAACACAATATATTTCAAACATGGAAGTGTTAGAGAAGTTCTGTTTTTACCTGTAACTATGACTGTCACACAGTGCTTGATAAATAGAGGCAGAAAGTGAAGCTGCTAATGAATGAAGTGTATACACCTAAAAGAAAACCAGTGACCATTAGGTTTTATTCAAAGGACTGTATAGAATGACATTTTTCTCTCAAAATCAGAATGAAAATATTAAGGAGGACTGACTCATGTGGAAGTCGGCATATTAGGCAGAAATGCAGTACCTTAAGTAGTTTTGCACTGCAATTGAAAAGCAATCATTAAACAAGGTATTTATTTTATTTTTAAAGTATCGCATTTTGAAAATCCTATCTCAATTGTTTTAGCTATATTACAGTTGAGCTACACATGGATTTCTATTAGATGTAATACTACAATCAAAATTCTTCCTCTAAGGTGAAGGTGCTTAAAAGAGATATTCCAATTATATAAGATATCAGTATAACATAAATTATACTAACTCCCCTCCCCACCCCAAAAAAAACACCCTGTCACCACCAATGGAGTGAACAACTAGAAATGTTCATAATATTAAATTGACTGCATATTCTCATTTTGTTCTTGGCATTTCAGCTACAGAATATTCATTATTTCTCAGTATCTGTGGAGCAATTCAATATACACTCACTGGCAAATAATGATGGTTAGCCAAGAACGTAAAGAGCTGCATAATCATCACATGGGTATTTCGTAATAACCATCCATACATATACATCTCTTTCACAACCATAATCTTCCTTCTCTAAATCATTATTGTGCTTATAATTTTCTAATGGTCTGCCAGCAACAAGGACAATACTTCAGCTTTTCATTATATTCAGTCAAAACACTAAGGAAAAATATGAAGTTTAAAAAGACAAGGAAATGGCAGCTTCATGCTGCCTGAAACTTAACAATTTTTATCTCCTGTCCCATTCTCTCTCTTTTTCAGTACTTAGAATAAGTACTGTATTATTTGAGTTGTTGGTTTGTATTAGAAAAAAATGTTATTGTTCAAATACAGTTTTGACATAAAATGCAAATCCAAATATCCAAATATGTATATCACAGTTGTAAGGAGAAAAGAGTGCCTTGCTGAGGTGTAAAGCTAAAAGGAAGAAATGGAAATAGACGCTAATATATAGAGAAAGAAGAATAGGATGGAGAGGAAAGTTAAATACAAGGCACTCATTGGAAGTGCCAGAAAGAATATTTTTAATTTGACTTTCAGCAGTTTGAGAATAAGTTTCATTTTCCAGATTTTTCTTCTTTAACTATGGATACTAAATTAAAATCTGCAGGATAATAATTTGAGGACTTTCTATTAAGTTAGCAGTAAACCATTTCATGGACTAATAAACTCCTTAGATTTTCTGATCTATCTTCATGTTCTCTGAATATCCTGCTTTTGGCTTCAGCAATTATTCATTCCAAAACACGCGGCCAAGTTTTCAGACAGTGTAAGCCAACATAACTTTCTAAAAATCAACAGACTTACAGCAATTTGCATCAGTGGAGGATCTGGCTCAGGACTTATACCTACATTTCTGGTCAATCATGCTGACTGCCTCAAGGGCTGAGATTCTTTGACATTCATGGATGAATGGGATTGGGAGGGAAATAGCTAAGTGGCAACAGTTGGCTAGTGACAGATAAGGTAAAAATAGCAGCCATTTACCGAGGCTACAGGCGGAACATTACCAGAAGCATAAATCAATACACCATGTTATTTTGCATCCCATCTCCTTATATATAAATAATAGCTATGAGATCACATTTTGTATTTAGAGATCATTTCTTTTGCCATTACCTTCACATCTTCAACATTAGGATGTGGTGGAGATTTCATCTGCACAATAGTGTAAAGAATGTCATGGATGTGATTATTTAAGTACAGCACGGGATTTGCTATCACAGTTTTGGTTGAAGCAATGCTTGCTGAAAGGAGTGGTAGTGTTGTTGGTAATGGTAGTGGCGACTGGAGCTGCTTTACTGTTGTTTCCTGTTTAAAAGAAAATGCAGTATGGAAGATGATCACTTAGCTGAGAGTGGGAACAGAGCACTCATTTTAAACCTTAATTTAACTGTTAATTTTCCTCTATGTCTTTTCTATATAATGTAGACAGGATTGTATGGTCATTTTAATCAGAGGCCAAGGCTCCGACTGCCATCCAGGATGCAGGATTTGGCTCCATATATATCATTTTATTATACACTCAAATTGTCTGCAATGTATTTGACTCATAGCAGATAGATAAGAACATTGGTCCTAAACCGTGAGTGTGGGAATTATTTAATACAAAATAACACCAGTAATAAAAACAGTAGCACTAAAATGAGCTGAGATATTATTTTTATAATTAAGCTCAGGCCACTGAGTAGTAACTAAAATGTGCACATATATAACAGCTGCCATTTGACAATCTCAGGATATCTTATAACCAATATACTGACCTCTGCAGCACTTATTTGCCAAGTGTTATTTTTGCTTTAATAATGGCAAACTTGAGACAAAAGAAGTTAAAAGACCTGCCAGCATCATATAGGGTCTTCCAGAGCAGCAAACAGAATCCAGGTCTTATAGTTCCAAGCTTTATTTGTGGGACATTTTATCTAGAATAGTATACAGACAATGCCCCATGACGATATAATGGGGTACTATATTATTTGAATGGATGCCTTCACAATAACACTTAAAATCAGAGCCCACTCATGTAAGGTCTCCTGGCACCATTTCCAAAAGTTAGGAAATTGGATCTTGCCCAAGTTTAGTTTGATTAATACAGGGAAACAGAACAGAATTACTAAAACGGGGATTTGGCTGGAACACTAGAACCTAACTTAAATTCCATGCTTCAATTCAAGGTTCCAGATTGAAGCTTTAGGCAAAACTAGCATCTCAAGACTACCAGGCTGCCCCAAGTCCATGTGAAGAGTTAGAACTGTACAGCCTATGAGGGACAAGTGCCATGTTGATTCACCAATCACTCTGACTGACTGTGGCACCTACATATTATGCAATCTACATGCTATCTAGGCCCGATTTTATCAGGTGAGAGCAAGTTGACAAAACCCACAGCCTGAAGTAATGTAACTGCGAGATTACTAATATTTCTAATTCATAGCAAAAGACTAACAAAATGCAAGGAAATCCATTTAACAGATTGTCTTACCTGTTGGGACTCTTGCAGCAAAAATTTTAGCTCCATTCTTACAGAAGCAAGGCCACCACCTTGTGCCCCATGAAGGCTACAGTAACTTAGAAAAACTCTGAGAAGTGCTTGATTCTTTTGCAGCCACCACTTCCGTCTTTCAGCATGCTCCCTTTTTGCCTGCAACCTGCGTCTTTCTATCTGGTGCCGCTCATATGAACCGATATCTGGTTTATCTACAACGTCTTCATGATCAAGTAGGTCGCTATCAACTCTGGTATATGTTTTACAGTAGTCTTTGCCACCTGCGTCATGGTTACATATTTCATGCATAGCAGCAATTTCTTTTTCAAGCCAATTGTACAGCTGAAATCTGAGCTTCCCTCCATCTACTTCATAACCGGTAGCCAAAGTCCTAAGTTCAGTCATTAGGATCTTCAAACAGGCTCTGAACTTCAGCTGTTCAGCAATGACATCAACCTCAGTGTTGCCTGTATCAGAGTCCTCCTCTTGAGGTGTCTGTAGTATATTAGTATCTGAACTGTTCTCATCTTTTCCATTTTCAGATTTCAATTTTGAACCTTTCATTAGTAAGCCATCATCACATTCTTCTTCCTCTGAATCATCCTTGTCTCCTCCCCAATCAAAAGTAAGAGGCTCATCATCCAGTTTTAATGCTGGTTGACTCCAGTCAAATTGTGCTGAAGGGTCAGTACTACTCTCCAAAGCAGATGATGCTGACCAGGCTATATCACTAGTTTTAGCAACATCACTCATGGCCTCTGCCACCCCATTTTTTCTGGTAGGACTTGGACTGGATTTATCTTCCGTTGTAGAAATAATGAGCTTTATTCTTACTTTTGGAATTTTGGAAAGAACTTCAAGAGCTAAAACAGGGCATCCAACTTTAAAATGTGCATTTGCAGTAGTGAAGAATAATTTTCTCTCTATAAGATTAATCTTATCAACAAAACTTTTCTCAGTTTTTAGACCTAATGTAGCTAGAGTTCCTTCGGGTGAGCTAAAATATCTTCGGATGAGCAGAGGATGGGTCCGAAGATAGTTGTAGAAACTGAACACCACAGGATTGCATGACTTGACAATAACTGGAGGAATTAGAAAAATACAGTATCTGCTGAAACGCATCTTTAGTTGCGGTTTTTTAAAACTTTTTTGCAACGCTTTTTGACAATCTTACACAGAAATCTGGAAGTCTAGAAACAGTTCAGCATGTAATTGCAAAAACAATACGTAATCACTCATTTGCTAGAAGAAAAGTGATAATTCAAAATGACTGATTAGAAAGATGCTTTGAGATACCAGCCTCTGTTGCTTCTACTTTATGAAATTCCGATAAGTTAAATCGAGAAGAAAGCTGGTCTTGGCCAGTGAATTGGAGACTACCCCCATGGCAGGGAAAGCTGGCTCTGTCATACCACTGGAGTTAGCAGAGGACAGGTGAGAGTTATCCTGTGTGGATAACTGTTGAGATATGGGTGATGAAACACCCTCCTTAAAGATGCATCAAGAAGTAATATATTTAATGTTCTGAAGCTCGTGTAAAGGTGACAATGCAGTGCTGTTCAGAGATATCTGAGCTAGCTCTGAATAACCCATCTTTGGAACTAGAAAAAGTATAGATGCATTATGCAGCATTCTGCCTAGGCTAACTGGTTCTTCTGAGAAGCAGGGTCAATCAGATGCCATGCTAATCCTGCTAAATTGTCTCTGGTACCTGAGCCATCTCATTCACATAGGCTAGGGACAGACATTACACATAAACTGGTTTAAGTGATCAAAAAATGGTTTAAACCTGTAACAGAATAGATGTTCAGTGCATAGAAACTAGTTTGAAAATGGCTGAAACTGGTTTGAGATAAACCTGGTTGAATGTAGTATCATACTTAACTGATTTGGCTCAAATTTGTTTATGCCATGTCTGTCCCAGACCCCTTGCTGATTTAAGTTAAATCAGAGTCCCCCAGCATCCTGGCATGCTCTCTGGGCTGGGCTGGGCGGGGCTCTCTGCTCCCTGGCTGGAACTTGGCACAGATTTGCAGGCACAGCAGGGTCTACTGGCTTCCCCGTGCCCCACTCTCACTACTTGCTGCTTAAGCATAGATCCCTTCCTCCTCTGCCACAGCAAGGACTGTAGCCAGCACATAGTATGCTAGCTAATGCTGAGAGGTGTCTGTGTGTGGGTCTCTCTCCAATTTCACTGGGGCAGACAGAACATTGATGGCTTAGGGCTTTTGGAGCTAATCAACAGAGCAGCCAGTAAGCCTTTCTAAGAAGTTTGAAGTAATGTGGAGAGAGGCTACTGTTTTGCTAATCAGGTGATAAAGACTGTTATCAGCCCCCCTTCTCCACACCCCCACCTTCAGTGGCTTGCTCGCCTGTCAGTTTTCTGCAGAAAGTATGATGAAGCAGGGAGGGAGATTGAAAAGCTCCATATCATCAACAGATACATGCATTGCACACCTTCCCTTGTGTCAGAGTGCTAGCATGGGGCTAGCAACACTCCTACCCCCTGAGCAGCCAATGGGGCAAAGCCTGCGACTATGGAGGCAGACACGCCTAATGAGAGAGTCTGAGAGAGTCCTGCCAGGGCCTGACCACGCCCCCTTCAGCTCAGCTCCCTGCAGAAGGGGAGGGAGGGCTGCTCCACCACCCCCTGGCTTCTAGCCTGAGCCACTGCAGGCACGTGTCTGCATTTCGTCAGTCCAGAGAGAACGTCTGTCCAGTTTCAAACTAGTTCAGCCTAGCCAGGTTAGACTAACCTGCAAAGATTGAATCAATTCAGGCTCAGGCTTTTTGAATGCCTGTCCCTAGCCATAGAGGTTGGGTATCATACACAGAACAAGTGTACTGTGCAGACATACCCTAAGTTACTGGAGGCTAACCAGTCCCATGGACAGGGAGCACGTTTTAAGAGGCAACCTTGACTCCAAATGTTACTTAATACAATATGTGAAGGGGAGTATCCAGCTCAAGTGGACCTTCTTATGCTGATTAGGGAAAAGTTAAGATGAGATATGGCAACTTTTGTTTAGTCTTTTATTATTTTTAACCCTTTTCTTTCTATTCTTTCTGCTGCATTTGAGAAGCCTCTGTGGTAGAGGCTATAACCCAGCCCTACCTGATGGAGGTAATGTATTAGATACTACAGTGGGATTGCAATTTGGCAGTCAAAAGGGCAAGTGAACTGTGGGAGTGCACTCTGAGAGAAGTGTAGTTGGCCACTTTTGTGAAAAAAGTAATCACCCACAAAGAAAGAACCAAGGAACAGCTCACCCCTGAGTTTTAACAAGAAGTACTTGTAAAGAGGGGGTAACTGTATTTTAATACCAAATCCATGGCAACAGTATGCTGTAGCCATTTTACCCATGGATAAAATCAGATCAGAACTAAATGGATAATAAAAAATATTAGTTTTCATTTGCTGAAATCCTTTATAGAGGTTTCTAATTGAGATTTATTATGCAACTGAATTACACCTACAATAGCAGCTACTGTAACAATATTTTGCTGACATTTCATTATTTTACATTTAGGTGTATGCTTTTAATGTCAAAATGCCAATCATATATAAAATTTGCATTTACATACTTAATGCTCTAATGCTAATATATTTTGAAAAAAAGAAAAAGATTGATATTTTTTCTACCTGGATTTTCATCATCTTCCTTAGGTGTGTGTTCCAATAGAGTATCCAGTGCTCTAGTGTAATCTTTCATTATCCAATATGCGATACTTCGCAGAAAGGGATCAGGATGCAATTTAGGACAGCTGAATCCAGTTCCATCTTTCTGACACCCCAAAATCTTTTCATAAAGAATGGATGTGTAAGTGAAAGAGGTCTCAAATTCTGATTCATATAAACGAGCAATAACCATTGCCAGCTGAATGTCTTCCATTTTTTCAAGGCACACCTGCAGTACAAAGTATGAAATGCAAGATGCTGAATTTGGAAAGCATAACTCTCCTAAAATACAAGTGAATATATGAAATAAAAGAAATATTTTATAAAAGAAATGTATAAATAAAAGAAATTCTGTTTGGTGTAGTCATGTATCAATGGACTAATATATATAAAGGCTTTTAAAAGGAATACATACAAGCTTTAAGTGTTAGCATTAGGGGTGCACATATAAAGATTTTTGGGGCCGATTCTGATGGCCAATTATTAGTGAGCAATATTGGCCGATACTGATCTGATTGCTGATATGCAGCCCACCAGCTTGGAAAGCAGTGTCTGGCTGGTAAGTCTGTTGGGGTGAAGGGGTAGAGGGGAGGGAAGGGGCTTGGGGCAGATCAAGGGAGGGAGGGAGTGGGGCTGGGGCAGGTGCTGCCCAGCTAGGGTGGGTTGCAGGATGGAGCTGTAAGTGGCTCATCCAGGGGGGCAGCGGCTCCCACCAGTGCGCACACCCCTAGGGCAGGCATAAGGGGTGTGTGCCCCCCAGATCTGTGCCTGGGGCAAGGGTGGGCTGCCATTGCAGGCTGGGGCCAGGGGCTGTGTCGGGTTCTTTCTGGCAGTTTGGAAGGAGCTGGGCCATGGCTGAGCTCCCGTAGCCCCAGTCCCAGAGCTGCTGCCACCCAACCCAAGCGCAGCCCCAGCCCAGCCCCCACCCCCTGCTAGGAAGAGCCTGGCATAGCCCCCAGTCCCAGCCTACAGCAGCAGCCTGCCCTTGCCCTATGTGCAGATCTGGGGGCCACATGCCAGCTATACCTGACCTGGGGGTGCGCACAGCCGCAGAAGCCGCCCTCCCCTCCCTCCCCGTGCCCCCTGAATGAGCCACCTGCAGCTCTGTCCCACACCCTGCCCTGGCTGGGAAGTGTCTGCCCCTGACCCCAACTCCACTCCCTCCCTCACCATGGAAGCCTTGATTTTCCACCCCCACATCTGTTCCCTCCCCTCTGCCCCTTCACCCCAACAGACTTACTAGCTGGATGCTGCTCTCCAAGCTGCTGGGCTGGCTTCACGATTGCTGTGGCTATGTGCATGCACATGGCATTTATCAGTGGCATTATTGACCACATCAGCCAAAAAACGACAATTGCCGATAATGTCAATTTTCCTTGTACTGGTGCCGACACAATATAGACTGATGTATCAGTTCACCTCTAGTTAGCACTAGGCTTTTTTTGCACTGAAAGATTTGCAGAATTGTATTATTAAAAAAAAAATACACAGATTTTCTCCTTTGAAACAGCACTCTATATATGTGGCATTTCAAAGAAAACCTGTTTTTTTTTTTTGCATTATATATATTTAGTAGCATTTCATTTTAATCATGGAAAAATGGAAAATTTGGGGGTTTTAATCAGAGATTTTAACACTTCTATCAGAGAATTTGCAATTTTTAAATGAGAAAACCAGGATCCCTGTTTATAAGTATGTTTTGAGAGCATAAATCTAACATTAATTCTGAAATTCCATAGTACTTCATATTTTTAAACAAGTACCTCAATGGCATCTTTCAGTGAACCTGCTAATAAGAAAAATGCAGCAGACTGTTCAAAGCGTTGTTTTCCCAACAATGCAAAAGCATTTTTCAAAGCTGCTTTGCGCCATCTATCTTCACTGAAATTGTGGCTGAAAAATGCGGTCATCTTTTCATCATGCTGAGACCTATGTAAAGAAAGCCAACACACATGATTTCAATTAAATTACTAGAAGTAAAATCTTTTAATAGAGTACATAGACATTAGGGCTGGAGGGATCTCGGAAGATCATCGAGTCCAGCCCCCCTGCCCCAGGGGCAGGAAGTCAGTTGGGTTCACAGAATCTCAGCAATATAAACGTCCAAATGTCTCTTAAAGGAGTCCAGAGTAGGTGCTTGCACCACCTCTGGTGGCAGTCTGCTCCAGGCCTTGGGGGCTTGGACAGTAAAGAAGTTCTTTCTTATGTCCAGCCTGAAACGGTCTTGGAGGAGTTTGTGACCATTTGACCTTGTCATCCCTTGTGGCGCTCTAGTGAACAGACGTTCCCCTAGATCCTGATGAACACCCCTTATATACTTATAGGCTCCGCAAGAGAAGGTTGAGAGGCGACCTTGTGGCTGCCTATAAGTTCATCACGGGGGCACAGAAGGGAATTGGTGAGGTTTTATTCACCAAGGCGCCCCTGGGGGTTACAAGAAGTAATGGCCACAAGCTAGCAGAGAGCAGATTTAGACTGGACATTGGGAAGAACTTCTTCACAGTTCGAGTGGCCAAGGTCTGGAACGGGCTCCCAAGGGAGGTGGTGCTCTCCCCTACCCTGGGGGTCTTCAAGAGGAGGTTGGATATGCATCTGGCGGGGTCAGCT
>NW_005841888.1:264513-275337 GCF_000455745.1 Alligator sinensis | reverse complement strand
ACTCTTTCCTGCCTATGCAGGGGGTCGGACTCGATGATCTATTGAGGTCCCTTCCGACCCTAACATCTATGAATCATCTATGAATCTATGAACCAGGTCCCCCCTGAGCCTGCGCTTTTCCAAGCTGAAGAGTCCCATAGCTCTCAGCCTCTCATCATAAGGCCTGTTTTCCTGCCTTCTGATCGTGTGCGTGGTTTTCCTCTGGACTCTTTTTTTGATTCAAGATTGCTTTAGATTAACATTTAATCCAAAAGAGTTGTTTTATATTTTTACTTTCATTTGTATTATTACAAATGTTAATGAAACTCACCTAAACAGACCCCATACCACTGCTTTTTTTTTCATGGCAAGGTAAAAAAGTGCAGCATCCAAGGCATCATTATTCCTCTGGAATGAAGCTTTTGCAACCTACAGTAGATGGACAACAAGTAAAGCATACTGTTGTGAGCAAAAAGTTGCCTTCAGCTATAAATACATATACTCCCTGCTAGAAAGGATAGTGTGGATCATTTTTGCATTGTTTCTATAAAGCTATGTAACTTGTTTTCTGAATGCTTTGCAGAAGTCATGATTTATATAATTTGTGTGACCTCCCCATGCTATAAATCACCTGTTAAGATTTTTGGAAAAAACAATACTATTACATAGACTTAGCAAACACAAAGGAGAATATTATAACTGAGCAAATAAAAAAGCTTCATCTCTGAAAAGCTGGTAAGGGAATTTTCACCAGCAGTATATACAAGGTAAGTGTTATCTTGCACTTAATCCAGCATTGCCATTTAGAAAATGTACTCGTTGTTGCTTTGTCTATCACGAACATCTATTTTAGCTTAATTAAATGTTAATGTCTGTGTGTTTTCCTAAATGCCCTGCAGGGAACTGGCAACTTAAGTTACAAACTAGCACTAATTTCAAACTGGCACAACATTTCACATACAGGCAGTCCTCGACTTACGACATTCTGAGTTACAATGTTTTACACTTACAACATTTATAAATTGACACCCTGTTTCAACTTTATGATGTCAGTTTCAACTTTACAATGCTTGATCCGATGTGATGCCACACCAACGAACAAGTTGGCTGTTCAATCTGCAGCCAAGACTCCTGAGAAGCCTTGGTTCAGGTTATAAATCCCCCATTTATAACATTGTTTCTTTAAAAAAAACGGGGTCCGAGTTGCAACATTTTGACTTAAGACGCAGTTTTCAGGAACCGATTGTATTGTAAGTCCGAGGACTGCCTGTAATGACTTTAGGGCTAAGTACAAACAATCAAAAAGCCAGAGGCGGAATTGATTCAATCTAGGCAGCTTCCTTTAAGCTGCACAGGATAAACCTATAACTAACTGAACTGACATTCCGTTTTCAATTGGGAAAAGCAGGGGGAGGCCTGCACTGACCCAGGCCGGTAGGCAGGGGGTGCTAGAGCACATCTCCCAGCCTGTTGGCCATTGCCAGCCCAGCCAAGTGCCTCTGATTGGTTCCCCAGGACACACCCACAACCCCCTGCTGCCCCCCACAAGGGGTTAAGAAGGAGCCTCCTTTGTGGGTGCTGCCCCACTTTGGGGGGTCTCCCCCAGCCTGGATCCCCAGCCAAGGTAGCCCTGGGGAGCTGAGGGGCATTCCCTCACTCCCCCTTCCCAGCTGCTAATTGCTTCAGCAGCTGCCACAGGATGGAGGGAGAAGAAGTCCTCCCAGCCAGGTGCCTGCCCAGTATGGGGGCACCAGGGAGCCCCCGCCTTGCAGGGCTTCTCCCCACCCAAGCCCAGGGTCCCCTAGCCCAGGGCAGCCCCAGGGAGCTGAGAGGAATTCTTCCCCTCCCGAACCCCAGAGCTGCTGCACGTCTCCGAGATATCCTGGGGCAGCCTCAGGGAGCAGAGGGAAATTCTTCCACTCCCCTGCAATTAGTTTTGCCTCAGATTCATAGCAGCCGAGGCTAACCCGGCTGTGGAGAAGCAGAATTTCCCTCTGTTCTCTGAGGCTGCCTGACACTCCCAGGGGTTGAGGCACGCAGTTCTGGGGTTTGGAAGGGGAAGAATTCCCCTCAGCTCCCTGGGGCTGCCCTGGGCTGAGTTGAAGGGAAGCCCCCCCCAAGGCAGGGGCTCTCCAGTGTCCCCATGTTGGGCTGCATGGGTAGTCACTAGGGCTGTGAGAAGCTTTGGTTGCTGTTTCAATTCGGCAGAGATTCGACATGATTCGATGGCCAAATCTCCAAATCCGAATCAAATCAGGAGACCCTTTAATCTCTCAGAATCGAATCGTAACCCTCCAAATTGATTTGGAGAGATTCCTAAAGATTCGACAATTTGGACACAGACATAGCTTTAAATGTTTTTTCTACGTATCTCAAGGTACCAAGTGACTCACGAATGCTGAGATGCTGGGGCAGATGGAGTGTCTCACAGGAGCACAGAGGGCTCCCCAGTGCACTCGGCAGAAGACCCAGAAGTGGGCCAGAACTGGTGCCTCCTGGGCCTGGGGGGGGCGGTACCCAGGATCCCCACGCAGACAACTGCCAAGCTGGGAGGATGTAGGGGGGCCGCAGACCCGGAAGTTGACCGGAAGTACTTCTGGACCACTTCTGGGTTAGTCGCCAAGCATGCAGTGCCCCCGCGCTCCTGTGGGATGCCCTATCCGCCCCACCACCGCAGCATTCATGAGCCACTCCTGGTACCTGGAGGTATGTAGAAAAAACATCTAAAGCTGTGTCAATCGCCAAATCGCTGATTCTCTGAATCAGCCTAAAATCTTCAGATTTGGATTTGGCTGAATAGAATTGGGACAATGATCCGAATCAACGAATCGAATCACTGTCCCCAATTGGGGCTGAATCCAAATCAAATACAGCCTGTTTTGCACACCCCTAGTAAGCACCCAGCCAGGCACCCTCCTTCTCCTTCGCTCCTCTGGCAGCTGCTGAAGCAATCAGCAGCTGGAAGGGGGAGAAAGGGAGGGCTGCAAGGGTTGAAAAGCCCCCACTACAGGGGCTTTCCCTCCATCCACATGCTATGTAGACCCTGGCTAGGGGGTCTAGGGGCCTGTTCCCCTGCCCCCACTTCCCCTTTGGGCTGATGAACACAGGCAGGAAGCAGGCTAAGGAGCAGAGGGCCAAGGCAGTCCCTGCTCCAGTGGAGCAGACAGCATAGCCCAGGGCTGTAAAGCATCCTGGGATACTGGCAGACTAAGAGTTAACTTGAACCAGGAAGGTATCTAGGACATAAACTGGTTTGACCTAAATCAGTTCATTCTAATACTGCATCCAACCAGGTTTATCTTAAATTGGTTTTGGCGAGTTTGAAAGCGATTTATATGCTTGAACCTGAACGTATGTTCTGTTACAGGTTTAAACCAGTTTCCAATCACTTAAACTGGGTTACATGTAACTTCGCCCCTAGCCAAGGTATGCAAAGATTTACTTATACACTTGGACAGCCTGACAGAAACATTACTATCCTGTAACTTTTTAAAAGTTGGAGAAATAATGGAGAGTTAACAAATGAAAAGAGTATAATAAGGAAGATATTATTTAAAGCTTATGGTTAGCTAACTGTTTCATATATTAAGTTGTAAAGAGTTAACACTGAGTAGTCCAGAAATTATTTGTTCCCAGCTGCTTCCAATTCTGGCCTGCAATATTCTGCTGCTGGATAAGAGAATGAGGTAGTTATTGCTAGATAGGACATCCATCAATCACTGCTAGCATTTTGGCATTGATAAGACTCCCTGGCAACAAAAATAACTGAAAAAACAAGCTAGGTAATCTTCAAACTTGGACAGACTCCCAAGGTATCAGCTAAACCACAGATTAAAAAACAGGATCCAGATCTGTACAGAAAGGTATCTAGGGGCTTCAGTGCCAAAACCAAACACCTGAAATTCAGTCTTCTAGGCTACTGTGGAATTTTAGCTCTGTAATTCATAGGGGTTTTTTGTTATGAAGAGTATACGTTATATATAATTTACTGTACATATTTCTCAGGCTATACATAAAATAGTATACTGTTTTAGGTATGGTTCCAGTTACCTTCTCAATGCATCTTCTGAGTGTATTAATATTCCTGACCCACCATCCTATACCCATAGCTCTTAGTTCAGACCACTGTGGGTCTCCTCTCTGAATAGCAGGAATTATGTTGATCAACTCCTCCTCAGCCTCTGAATGAAAAGCCCAGGCAAAATGACAAGTGGATAAGCCTGAATAATGATACAGAACAATTAGTTTCAAAGGATTAAACATTCCTAAGCAATGGAATCAATACTACAAATGAATAACATATGAAGGATGACACATAAACCATGGTATTCATTTCCTTTTCACCATTTTGATTATAATTGTGAATTTTCTGAATTTATTTTAGAAAAATGTGGCACTGATTTGGGAGAAAAATATGACTACATGGAGTTCTCTCAATAAGGTGGCATATTAACAAAATGGTGGTGGACTCTCAGGCCTGGAGTGTAGCACAAGGGACTATTCCCCACAGCAGGAGGAGATGCTGCTGACCAAGGTGAGAGTACTGATTTACTGCATCCACTTCTAAATGGGAAGTCCTGCAATGCACACAAATTATATGTGTAATCACGAGGAGGAAACTGTATTGATGCTTCCAGGACTGAGGGAGTGGCATCTCATTCTGGGTGGCTGGGGGGTGCTAAAACTCTTCCCTCTGCTTACTCTTCTGCAGTTGCAGCTCCCTCTGTCACTGGCTATACCTGTCTGATTTCTCTTCATTCTTCTACCAAACCTTTGGGGACTTTTATTAAGTGTGCTTAAATGTACCAGTAATAAAAGACAGAGAGGCTGGTGAAGGAAGTATATTGTGCCACAATAAGGCTAGAGGCTATAGGGAAGAAAAGGATGCCTGACCTACTTCGGCAGCTTCTTGATACGACTGATAGTGAAACCTGTACAGTAACAGCATTTCCTTCAGCTTCAGCCCTAACTATAGCTGTAACGTGAGGATGGTGATGATCAGCACAGAAGCTACACTGCTCTCACCATTCTTTTCCCCTGTCCCATTTCTGAATGTGCTGGAGCTATAAGGTTACCCAGAGGAAGAGTGATAGTATACTGCTATATTAAGCAGACTCCAATCAGGGGCCACAAACATGCTTGTCTGCTGCTTTGGTTCTGCTTCCTTTTTTATGTCTCATGTCAGAACACTATCTATCCACTCTGCTGTTGCTTCAACAAGAAGCAAGTGACTGGGATGAAAATTAGAAAATTATCCCTTAGTAAAGCAGAGATATTTATTAAAAATACAATTTTTTACCCCATGTAGGGGATTGAAAATTATGCAGTTGGGAAAGTACTTTAAGCTAACAGACAATCTAAATGCCAGCCCGGGTAGTGTGCCACCATATTAATAAAGTTGTGATGTCAGAGTGACAACAGGTAAGCATATGTAGTCTTTAAAGAACCAAGGTTTAAATGAACATCTGATTCAAAATTTATAGCTATGAATACTAGAATCATCAAGTTAGTGTTGAAACATTTTCAGTTGGGTCACATGAACATAAAGCAGTGCTCCAGGGATTACCTTGATGAAGCAGCTGAACACGATATAAAGGTGGGAGTGATGTAAGAAGGCACGTATGTAAACGCATAGCCAACAAATAACGCAAGCCACATTCATCTAATGTGTCTCTTCCTGCAAAATACAAAAAATTGACTTCTAAACACAGGTGAACACAAGTGCCTGTAAATTTTTGGATAAATACTTTTCAATGAAAACACCTAATTGCACATAGTTTGTGAGGTGCTTAGGGTGAAAGAGTAAGTTCTATGTTTTAAAGTGAAAATTATTCAATAGTATTTTCCTCCCAAATGCAAAGTATGTAGAAAATTCTGAAAATTCTACAATCTTCCTATTCAATAGTGTGTTTATTTCTTTTTTTGACAGACTAAAATATTTAAATCCAATTACCATTAGGTAACAAGGCATTACAATCACTCTATAACACATGGCTTGTCTTCACAATCTTGAACCAGGAAGTTATCTAGACACAAGTTCCACAAGTGTAGCTACTTGCTACAGCATCATTAAAATTGTATCTTAATATCTGCCATTTTAAGCGCAGCATAAAAAGTTATGCTACTTTTTATCAAAAAACAAACAAAAGTTTTAAATGATAGGTTACTTTCATCTGTGTCCCTGTACACAAATCAACAGCCGTATCAATGAATTTTACTTACTTCTATTGCAACTATCATTACTGTATCTGACCATTTTACAAAATCAAAAATTGCTTACAAATGGCACAAACTAAATAAATGATACAATCCTATTACTGACACACATTCTCAATAGAGAGGGAAAAATTAAACCTATTTAAACAAAAACATCTTGGAGAATTTTCTAAAAATTTCCATAGTTGGACTCTTGATTGTAAACAGAAGTATATTTCAGAGCACAGGGCCTTCCATTCAGAAGGACCTGCTGTCTTCACTTTGGAACTTATCTGAGGGATACAGCAAAATCTTCACAGCTGAACAAATTTGCTGAAATGAGAATATTAAATGGTTTAGACCTTGTAAAGAGCTCGTAGATACCTTTATTTTTGCATTTTAGGAGAATTATTAATTTTAGCTCAGTTCCTAATGACTGTGCTCTATAACATGTCACTAGTGTTTTCATAAAGGACAAAAATAAAATAGGCAGGGGAACTGAATTGATCTTTCTGCTTACTACCAGACCAAGATTCAGTTACACTGGGCATGTCTACATGAGATGCTGACTACACAGCAGCGCTGCATGGCAAAAACCATGCCGAGATGCTACTGCACAGTAGTGTCACTTAAAAGGCGCTTACTGGTGCAGTAACTCTAGTTACTGCACATTTATTTAGTACTTGTTTATACAGGTACTAAATAAATGCACAGTAATATCTCATGTAGACGCACCCACTGAGGAAGAACATGTGGGAAAAGCTTGCCCACCACTGCTTCTGCTATATTTGCTCTGAATATGTGGTGTTAGGTTCTCGCTTTATTAACCGAACACATTTTTATGGGTACCTAAGTTTGCCTAATACTATGAATGGTCATGATAACCAATTTTGTATTTGTCAGCTGAAATACATGAACAGTAATTAGAAAACAGTCATCACTAACCTGAGTAAGTCTTATCTCTGTTCTCATCAAGCTCAGTACTTGTTGTAGCCACGGTGTCTGCCAAAGCTACAAGGAACATCTGCTCCAGACGGGTGAGGCCTGGCAAGCTTGAGTGCATTAGATGACTTGAGAGGACGCTAGCATGTTCTCGGCCAAAGTAAGTTGGCCCATATTGAGAGAGATTAATTATTTTGGATTTACTCTCTCTCTTTTCAGGCTCAAAATCAATAAAGTCATCGGTTGTGACAGACTGCATCTGGAACAGATCTGAGTATTGATCCCCTGGTTTTCTTTTAGTGAGATCTTCAGAGCCTGGAGTTACTTTAGACGTTTCTTCAGAAATTTTGTACGTGGTATCTTGATCTGCAGCAAGCAGTGCATACAACGGCAATGGGGGAATAGAATCTATCTCTGTGTAGTCTCGGGTACCATCTTTTCCAGCTGTAATTGTGTCTTTTGCAGTACTGCCACTTACACTAATGGTTCGGGAGAGATGACGTTTAGGTCCACCACCTTCCCCAGTTTCTGCATCTTTAACTACTGCAACTTCTCCTGCAATACATTTAACTAAATGGGATAGTATGGCTTTGGCTCGTCGAACTTTACCCAAATCCATCAGTTCTAATAGCTGGGTTGGGTGATACTGTGGAAGAGTAGGGGAAAGGACATGCGCAGCTTCAAAAAGCCCACCATCCTGAATTACAGTTGGAGTGCCAAAAACGTCATCAACAATACCTGCCCCATCAATTACACGGGACTTATTTACTATTGAGCTCGTTTTAAATGGATCTTGAATTGCTGAGTCTTCAGTGGTAAAAGCATCACCTTCACCATCACCAAATTTAACAGCATGTTTCCACTGTGCATATACATGCATTTCACAGTCCATTCCCACTACCAGTATACCATCTCTTACCCAAGAGAGGGAAACTGGCAGTGAAGGAGTGCCATCTACAGAGGACACCAAGTCAATCGATCTCAGCAGTACCCACTTGGACTTTATACCTAGTTTTATGCTACCACCTAGTGGTAAAGTAATAATGGCTACTCCCTCTTTACTGCTCATTTGTTCTGTTACAATTCCTGAAAGTCTCCCATACATGAATATGTTGGCGCCCACCCCAACTGTAAGTATATGTGAACCATCTTCTTTTGATACCCAGTCCAAATGTACCAAATGCTTGATATTGGGCATAAGATATTTGTCCTTGTTCAAAAAGGCATCTGATTTACTGTATACAAATAAATTACTATCTACACTGACTCTTGAATCAAGTACATTCCCAACCTTAACTAAATCATCCAGATGAATTGTCTGTTCCAAAACCCATTCAGATCCTCCTGTAGACTCGCATTCAAGTATACAAACATGCATAGAAAATTCTTTGGAAACAAAACCATTATGCTGTATAGGCTGTTTGTATGCCACAGCAAGGCGTCCTGTATAAGAACAGCTAACAGCAACTGGCCTTCCTATTATGCACACTGTACTGCTGTTGTCTTCTCCTTCATCATTCATTAAAGGCCATTTTCTCCAATGATACGTCTCCCTCATTTCATCTTTACTATTTAGATCCATCTCTACATTGCATCTCCAGAACCGCACTTTGTCGTCTGAACACGAAGTTACTACCAAATATGGTGCGAGGCAGACCGGATATATTGATGAAGAGCTCAGGTGGCCTAAAGTAGTAAGATCAACACAATTCATGATTAATAAAATGAAACACCATGCAGACATTAAAGAAATAAAGCCATTACTCTTGTAACTTAAATGAAGATATGAGGAGAGAAAGAATTGCAAGTTCTTGGAGGAATTTTTTTTAATATGGGTTAAAATATAGGATAAAAGTATGCCAAACCCCTTCTGGGATTGGACATTATGCTATGCAGACAATGCTGCTTGTGTTCTCACAAATGCACACAAGAAGATGCATTATTGCCATTTCTGAATGCCTTACGGAATATATGAAACTGTGTGGGAGAGGGGAGTGATTGTATAAAGAGAGAACTTACATGTAACGGATAACTTTATAAAATATTCTTATTAAAGGGGTCACACAAGCCAGCATAGTCTTTTTTTATGGTCAACTGTTTTCTTTAATATTTTCTGGATTTAGGAGACCTACACAATAGCTGAATTCCTCAAATTCAAAAACACTACCCATGCTGGGAAAAAATAAATGTAAATTTACAAAATGTTTGGTACACTGAAGGCAGGCTTCTACTTATCACTATGGTCAGCTTAGACATAACCTGAGGTTGTACTATACAGTATTATGTAGAAACCACTTAATTGCCCAAAACTTTGTTCGCTGTAGTCTGCAATGTTAATTTACCTGCTGAAGGGGTTGCTCTTATTACTTCTACACCAAATGGAAGATCTAGTGGTTGGCTGTAGACAAGTTTAGAGCTCAGAATGAGTTTACTGGCAGTCTGCAGGTTAGCAACCGAAGAGGATCGCGTCATGGGACTTGTGCCAGGTGAGGTATCTGGAGAAGAGTCCCCAGTCTTTTGTTCAGGTACAGTAAGTTGATTCTCTGATGAAGTAACTTCAGTGGTTTTTGCTTGAAAAAAACATTATAATCAGTTTGATGAGTAACTGTTCATGTGCACACTAAAGTAAAGACATATGATACCCAAAGATCATTATCCTAGCAGTACATTAGTCATATAAAAAGTATCTGATAAACATCCAGGTTGCTCCTGTTCTACCTGGAAAATAGTTTGTTTTCAACTTTTCGAGCATTCTCATTAAGATAAAATGTCCTGTGCTTAAAGAATGTACTTTTTCCTTTAACAAAACTTCTACATTATTATTGGCACAAAGTGAATTAAAACTTTCCTGAGCTGCCAATCAGTTGCATCAAATATTTTTCACTGACCTTATTAGATACTTTAAAGTTTCTCATGTTTTAGCCAAGAATTTCTTCATCTGAACAGCATGGTACAACTGAAACTGAGTTACATTTCAGCATGGTCCGCAATGATTTATAAATAAAAAAGTTATATATACATATAAAACAACCTTTTCATGTAGCGGGTAACAGAAACTATGCTCTGGCCTTTAACACGAACATTTTGGAAAAACTTGCAGTTGGATTGCTTGGCAAAACTTTGGAATTTGGTGTGATCTTGTTGACTAGAGAAGGCATTTAATTTAAAGAAACAAAACAAATATTTATTGCTCTCTCTGGGAAAATACTATCACTTACCTATACAAGCTTGCACAGATTTAAGATGGAGATGCCACATATGAAGAACTGAGCAGCCACTGCTGTCTTTTTCAATTACTACTAGATAGAACTTTTCTGAGAATGGTGGTGGACGATACCCTATTATTTAAACCAAATACATTATTATGAAGTTGAATGGTTAAACATAACTATATTTCATAATAATCATGCTCTTTGTAAAAGCTGATGATATCTAAACAAGGTTTGGGGTTTTGTTTTTACTTGTCCAAAAATATATTTGTTTGCTTACCATTTACAAAAATATAAATCTGAATAAATATGCACCCTAAAAATGACTTCCTACAGTCAGGTGTTGGTATCTTGAAAGTGTCCACTAGGAGTCTCTTTACCAATCATTTTATCAATCTTCCAATGGGAGAGTTTGACCCTCATGAAGCCCAAAACACACCTGGCAAATTAATTTTCAGATTTATCAGTCTTCAGGATATCATGTTAATCATTTTCTGGG
>NW_005841888.1:263771-264482 GCF_000455745.1 Alligator sinensis | reverse complement strand
TTTTGTTTTTTTTTCCTTTTTCCCCCATAAAGGGGGGGAGCCAATAGGCCTGTGCAAAGCAGCAAGTATTTGATTCGGCTTCAGATTCGGCGGATTCAGAGGGACAGTGATTCAATTTGGTGATTCGAATCGCTGTCCTGATTTGATTCAGCAGATTCAGATTTGGAGATTTGGCCGCTGAATCGGGCTGAATCTTCTCTGAATCGAACAGGTGGTGGTGGCAATGGTGGTGGTGGGGGCATGTCAGTGGCAAGCTGGGCCCCCGCCATGGCTACACCACCCGGCCCCCCGCCATGGCTTCACCACCCGGCCCCAACATCCTAGCACTAAAAAAAAAAAAAAGGAAAAAGGAAAAAAGTGGGGAAAAAAGGCTCCCCGGGCTCACTGGCTGCAGCAGCAGTGATCAGGGTCTCTGGGGGCTTGTGGCAGAGCCCCCCCACCATGCAGTGCGAGGGAGTGGGGATTGGCCCCCCCGCCTGGCACCCATACAGCAGCTGTTGCATCACGTGGGTGCAGCATGGAGCTGCAGGACGCTGCAGGGCTCTGCGCGCTGTCCTGGAGCTTGGGCCGCCTAGGCTGAGCACTGCTGGCGTCTGGGTGACTGCTGGAGCCACCCCAGCTCTGGGCCAGTGCGTGAGCCCCCAGAGGCCATGATTGCTGCTGCTGCAGCCGGTGAGTGCGGGGCGCTTTTTTTTGTTTTTTTTGTTTTTT
>NW_005841888.1:245412-263687 GCF_000455745.1 Alligator sinensis | reverse complement strand
CCCCCCCAATCCCCTATATACCGTCACAGAGCTCAGGTCCAACTCCCTGTGGTGGCAAGCGGGGACCGCCCGAATCTCTGAATCGATTTGAAGGCTTCCAAATTGATTCAGAAGCTTCTGATTCAATTCAGACCTTTTAATGGGTCTCCCAATTCAATTCAGAGCCTAATCTCCTCCGAATCAAATTGGCTACTGAAGCTTTGTACAGCCCCATGAGCCAGCTCTTTAGTTATATCCCACTGGACTATCTGAAAAATCAAAATCATTCATCCAATGGACTAGAACTCATTATTGCTAACTCTTAGCTTTCTATTGTCTACTTTCTGTGCTTAAATTATAAAGTACCAATGACTCCATACATATAAATGAATATATTACATCAGCACCTGTTCAGTTTTCCCTGTGAAAATAAACATTGAACAGCTATTTTAGTATGCAAATTGGAAAATGTTCTATGTTGTGCAAATTATAAAATATTTATTTAATATTAAAATGGCATAAGTAATCACTCATAAGATCTGTGTAAGCTATATGCAATCTTTGCACTATAACGTTTCTTTGTTAAAAATAATACTATTCAAATGATGCTTGACAGGTCTCAAGATTCCTTATAAATATTTTAGGCATCTTATTATTTACTAATTTTATGTTATACCTTGAGATGGTTGGAAAAATATCTCTGTTTCCTTTCCTTCCCCATCTTCCTTATGTGGCTTGTATCCCAAAATGAAATCTTCTTGAAAGACATGAAGTAACTGTGTGTTTGAGCCACACTGGAAACAATGAACAATAGTTACAATATTAGAAGCATCATGCACAGCAACATTAAATACATGTCTGATTCTTTCTATTAGGATAGGAAGAAAGGATTGCTCACTGTCCCCGTTCATTTTTAATTTTTTTTTTTGTATTTAATAGACATAGAAAAATGGACTGCTACCTTTCTGTCTTTAAGCTAGCCTATTCTAGAAGCTTCTAAAGTTGGTATCTTCAAATGGCCTTGGTGAGCTCTCTACTATGCTATCCCTGTTCTCTAACAAAGCATATTTATAGCAACTATTAACAGGCAAATTAGGAATAGGAGAATACGCCTTCAGGCTGCCACAAATATTTAAAAGGTGCCAAATGAGTTCAGCTTGCCTTGCCTTAAGAAAAGTTGAATGTCTAGCCCTTTTCCATATATCTGCTGAATGTCTGCTAAGGAGGCCTGCTAAAAACAGGCTGAAATGCCCAACTTTCAGAAACCCTTAACAGATGCATTCTCTACATAGCAATAGATTCTTCTGCAATAAGACCCACCCACCCAGCATGGGGGTGGTCATTGGCAATGAAATCCTTCTACATAGACAAGCAACGCGTGGCTCAGAGAAAGATGGCAAAATATTCACATGCCTGCCTATCCCACCCCGTTCTTCCAGGAGGAACGTGCAGTAGCATTTTCTGCTATGGAGATTTTCTTAAATTCAGCCAGGATGAAATCAGCCAATGCCAAGCGACTCATGAAAGAGCATAAGCAGCAAGGGATGCATGATTTCATGAGCACCATTACAAATACAGAGAGACATAATTGTACATAGAAGACTGGAAGAATCTTTAATCATTGTAATATGTAACATGAGAGTGAGTCAAAGACTCATTATTCCTCAGCCTCTTACAATTCCTTCAGTTTCTCCAAATACTCTGATATGTAATATTCTTCAATATCATACATATTAAAATATTCCCACATTTAAATTTCTGCAAATATTTTTAAAGCTGTACAAGTCCCCTTTGCTGTAGATAAAATGAGGTCTATATTGGACCTGTAAATCTTCTTATCCTGACTGAGCTGCCCCAGGTCCTGTGAAACTGTAGAAGCTATGAAAGTACACAACAGGTTTCAAGACATGGGCCTTTGCTACCAAGGCAAAGGTAAAGCCATACTAAAGGTTAAGCCTTCTACTCTGATTTCTACACTTTTTGAATATTTGGGTTTATTCTGAGTAATTCCATTTCTTTTTTCTTTTGACTGCTACAATTATCTAGTAAATTATTCTCTACCTAATTTATTTTTAACTGAAAATTATGCCTGGGGAACAGTACTTCATAAGACTGTAGCCTAGGTCTTTAAATCTTCCATTAGCAAAAAATAGCTGTACAACTAAAGTGTTCAAAATATTTTATTTTTAAACTCACAAGCATTCATTTATGGGGAAAAGTAATTAGTCTGAACTAATTCACTGAAAGATTTACAGCATCTCAGAGAAACAGCTGATTTGAATATTTTATTTCCTTAATTACTGGGGGTGGGGGTGGGGAGGAGAGGGTAATAATTTGACCCCTGCAATGGGAACATCAGCTCTGCAAGTATGGTAGTTCACTGGGTGCAATTCTCAGAAGATTTTGGACTTGTAGTAAAATACTTCTCAATTTTTATGGCAGTTAAGGAAATTTCAAGTGTTCAAATATTTCTAAAAAATTAAGTTAGGTTGAGATATTTCTCTGATTTTAAGTTTAAGCTTTCTTAGTTCTCTATAAGCAATATGCATGGAAACACCATGTATTATAAACTTTCCTTGGAAATATAGCATCTTCATGTTAGCAAGTTAAAAGTAAAATGAGTTCTTTGAAGATAATTTAATCATATGTTACCAGAAATCCAAGTGGTTCTCAAGGGGCTCACTATGATTGAACAGAAATGTCCGTTCCTTTACCTATTAATTACTATTTCTTTTCAGTAGATTAATTATCAGACAAAACCATAAAAAAAACTTATCTACTGCCCCTTAATGGTTAATGAGGTATTTACTTGGTTAGTTATTGCATCAAGTTCAATAATGCATCCTGGTCGGGCAGTAGACTGTTGGCTCACAATGTTAAATACTTCTCCAATCAGTTTCTGAAAGATAGCAAAAATAAATTAAATGATCAGGACATTATTTATTCAAACAGCAGCAGTTATAACTAGCTGAAAATACTTTTGTTGCCAGCCTTGGCCATTTGCAAGGGGACTAGAGCAAACTTCAGAAGTATGGCTAAGCAGAAGGCACCAAAGCCTGTTTCTGAGTGACCACAGCATGAACCTTTGCAGATGTGACAAGTAGCTTAGTCAGCAAAGTAAAAGAAGCCATGTATATGTCTAACTAAACCAGTAATGAGCTACAATTAAACAAAGCATAAGGCTTGAAAGGAGACATAAGGGAAGACCATATATTAAATAATCCAAATACACCATATCATAACTTTTATCCTAAAATAGTAGTAACAATTGATGTAACCAGATGTATTAGATATTATTTTGCTATAATACTAGGGCAGCACCAATATATATGTTGGCTATTGGATCAGCACCGATGAAAGGAGAAATGATGTTATTGGTTATTGGCTTTTTTAGCTTATTGTAGCTGGTAATTAGGGCCATGTGCCTGGAGCACCTTGGTGAACGTAAATCTGGTCTAGAGGTACACCAATACATCGGTCCAATATTGGGGCTGATAATTTGGCTGATAAATGCCTGTGTGAGCATCATAACTGGCAGCATGGAGAGCTGCCTCTAGCTGGCAAGTCTGGTGTGGTGGAAGATAAGTAGGGAAATAAGGGGCATGGGGGGGCAGGTTAGCACCCCCCGTTGTTGAGGGAGGGGGCAGAGGCAGGCACTGCCCGGGCCAAGGTTCGTGGGGGGGACAGCTCCTGCTGCTGCTTGCACCCCAGGAGGGCACAGGGGGAAGGAACACGTCCCCCCAGATCTGGGTGGGGTGGGACGGGTTGCAGCCAGGGCTGTGTGGAGTTCTTTTCAGCAGGGGCTGGGTATGGAGCGGGCACATGAAGGATGCTGCATCCACCCCAAATTTTATCTGCTGCTCTGCTCCTAGTGCCACTGCCGCCAGCCGCAGCCCCAGCTCAATGCCCTCCCGGGGTGCAAGCAGTGGTGGGAGCCGCCTCCCCACCACGAGCCACGGCTCCAGCCCCCCACTTCTCCTGCTCCCTCCCTCACTGCGGGGGACATTGATTTGCCCTCCCTATGCCCCTTCCCTCCACCCTCCCTTTCCATACCAGACTTACCAGCCGGAGGCAGCTGTATTGGAAATCGGATCGGTATTGGCTGATCTGCTTGCTTAAATATTGGCTATCGGCATCGTCTCCAAAAATCTCTATCAGTGCACCCCTATCTGGTCTGAGCCCCCACTATTGGTCACAGCAAGAAGCAGGAGGGAATAGGGGGAGCCGGGGAGCAGTCATAGGGTACCAAGCTCAGCAACAAAAGGCTCATTATTGGCTCCTGCTGCTGCTGCCATGGCAATGCCACGCATACACCAGAGGCCTGAGCACTGGGGCTGCCATGGAGGCATTGGGGTGAGCATGGGCGGGGTAAGACACTGCACAAGGGACATCTGCTCTACCACGCACCAGGTGCCTTTGCAAAAGCAGCTTCTTCCCAGCAGCCACATGAGTTTGACTGCATGGGGCCTGCTGGTGCTGAGGCAGAGGCACGTTCTGGGGCTTCAAACATACCCAGCACTCCTGTCTGTGCAAGGTTCTACCTGCCCGCTCAGGATGACAGCACGGGCTGTGTAGGAGCAGGGCTGTGGGTAGGAGCTGTGGGCAAGGGGGTGATGTGCATGGGAATAGGGTGGTCACCACCTTCCTCATCAAGGGCCAGAGTAGGCAGGAGGTATGTATGTGTTATGATTGCAAAACAAACAAAAAAAGGCTTTATGTCAGTAGTTTAAAATGCCTTGCACTATTACTAAATATTGGTTATTGGATCGGCATTGGCCGATATGGTTGGTTAACCATTGGCTATCAGTATTGGCCAAGAAAATTTTTATCAATGCACCCATGTATAATACATATTTTTCTTAAGATGCTTAGAAAGGATAAAAGAAACCCTCCCTTTTACTTTCTCAAATATATAAATCCCAAATAATTGATTCACTGAAAGATTGTTACAGCAGAGATTGTTCTCAGAGAAACACCTGCTTTGGGCATTTTCTTTCCTTAAAAGAAAAGAGGGGGGAGAGGGGGTAATAATTTGACTCCCAGTGGGAACATTAGCTCTGCAAGTATGCTAGTTAACTGGGTATAAATCCCAACTAATCTATACCTTTGAAGTCCTCAAGAGATCTGGTTCAGTCCAGTTGCAAAAGTTTCAGTGAAACAAAGCCATTTATTAAAATATTAGAACCAGCCATCTATACATATTGGGTATAAGCTGGAGAGAAATTTGGAGAACTCAGCAAATTCAGGAAGATTTACTGCCAATCTTCATGCTACCTTCTTTCTATGTCTCCTCAGCAGGTGTAAGTGAGAATCTATGTTGTCCTGTCTTGGGTAGGTAAGTAGACTTTGGGATAAATGTGTGTTTTTATGTTTTAAAGTGCAAGCAAATAAAAGGTTGGGCTGTTGACCTGTTTCTTTCTCTTATCAGTAGTTTACCCACAAGGTTACCTGTAATCTGGGTAACACGATTACATACTGTAGTTTGACAAGTTCCTTGTTGGCATACAGAGTTATATTTTTCTTTCTGTTCATATTGAAGTTTAAGAATACTGAAATATTTGTCATTTTTGTTGTTTTGAGTCTACATCTAGTTGCAAGCAAAAGCACTTCATAGCACATAGATTTTTATAGACACTGCATGTTGGTTTTTTAAAGGTCTCTCCTTTCATAATGCATGCTTGATGATGAGTCATGATTTTCTGTACATTGGGAAATTCCAATCTACTGCTCACTCTTCCTTAATGCTTCAACTCTTGTCACTGCACTTTAAAATGGGGGAATACTGTGTCTGGTAAGAATGTATGTTGGGAAAAGACTAATTCATCTTTAATATTTAAGCCCTAAATCTATATTAGCACATCTATTTAAAGAATGGAGCTGCTGTTTGTAAGTCTCTTTTGCTTCTGACATGGGAGTTCTATTTGAAGGAGATTCAATATAATGCTGTCTTTTCTCCAGTATTAAATACTAAGAATGTGTCCATATTCTTTTCTGTCAGAAGTTGTAACAAATAAAGAGAATAAAAAAATAAAGAAAATAAAAAGTGCTAATGGGGAGCAGGACCCAAGGAAAGACCAGGATGACTGGAGCCAACAGAAAGACAGGATGAGGTAAGGAGCTAACAGAAGGAATATGAGATAATCTTAATCCTTAGCAATCCCTTACCCAGCAGCTCCATCAACTCCCCCCAGAGATTCCCTTGATTAACTCTAAGATCTCCCCATTCTACTAGCTTTTTAAGATGCTTTTACTCTTCTTCTTGGGGGGGAAAAAAAAAAAAAAAAAGAGGGTTTACCTCTTCAAGCACATCTGGTATTACCACTTGGGGAATCCTTGGGGGAACTCTAGTTGCTATTGAATCCCCGCATACTAGTATTAAAGCCAGAATTTTTTCAGAATTGATGGGTATGGGTGTGCTTATTAAAATTAATGCAAATAGTTAAATGTGTTTAAAATACCATACATATAACTGCACAAAAAACTTGTGTGTAAAATGAAATGAAAATATCAGAATGAGAGCTAGATTTGCTTTTCTCATATATAAACTTACTGAGGATTCAGGGTCAGACAGTTCATCTAGAAGTTTTCGTGCATCCACTACAGCTTGATAGAGCCTCAGGTTTTTGCCATCTGATGCTACAAAACAAGCACTAGCAGAATTGCAGTATGTACCTGATTCAAAACACCAAACACAAGTTTTAGAATTAAAGCAGATTATGACAATATTTTGTTGAAACAGTATTAAATAACCAATTACAATCCATTTCACTGCATAATAATAATAATATTTTTAAAGTAACAGACTTAAAATAATAAAATAATTATTTAATAGCAGGAAGAAGTAAACAGTTAAAACACGGTGATAAAGTTTTGAATCTGAAATAACCTCATTTCCTATTTTATTTTGATGATTAATTTATTTATATATATAGTTCAACAAAATGAGCAGAACTAGTAATTAAAAGCATATTGCTTTAGATAAGTCCCTTGTCATGTGTAAAGATGAATAGTTATTTCTTGGAACTTCAACAATATAATGAAACAAGAAAACAAATAAATATGACCTCCTATTGTTAGAAGATATAAAGGAGAAAGGACAACATTATACATGGTATACAAACTTATCAAATGACCATCAATGAAAAACGAGATAAATGCTTACACTTTGTGCCTTCATGTAATCTATAAAATAGGTCTGATGCCAGGGGTTTATTAAGTTAAAAAAAAATTCTGCTTTACTTTTTATGTTAGGCCTAATTTGGCACCTATATATGTGCCTGATGCATTCTCATTAGAACAGGTAGCAGCAGACTTGATTAATCGAGACTGCTGCAGCATTCTAATTAGAAGGCTCCAGCAGCCCTGGCATCATGTATATTCAGTGTCCCCATGTTTCAGAATGGTGGCAGGGGCACTTTTAACAAAAGCTCATCAAATGAGCTTTAAAGTGTCCATTTTGAAGTGCGGGACACTGAATACGAGATGTTTCAGACATTTTAACTACAGCAACTCCAGAGAGCTGCTCTAAATAACTCCGCCCCCTCCCTGCACATATAAAGACACCCATTAAGTCATGACTTAATTATAGTGGCATAGAAATTGGAATTTGGAGAGAAATTTTAGTATGTTTTTGAAATTCTGAGATTTTTTAAAAATCTACTTATCTCAAACTCTTGAAAAAACTGAGTCCTCCTGAAAAAATGAGGACCCACTATTAATATATCAAAGGCAGAAGTGTCAAAGATTCAGCCCACAGGCCAGAACCAGCCCTATCATTCGGCACATGACCCATATGCCAGTCTGCAAGCTTTTTACTAAGTGGATCCTCTTTTCTTTTTTTACTAACATTTTTTTATTGATATGTTGTACATAAAATAATAATAACCCCCTCTGCCAGGCCCTGGATGACAGTAAGAAAGGGCTGGGTTCAAATTTAGGGATTTAATACCAACTTTTAAAATCTAGCTCCTAGCCCCACAGCTTCATCTTGCCCCACTGTCCCCTTTCCCATGATGCCCAGTGCCTCAAAGAGCCCAGAGCCACACAGTCCTGCCTATCTTTGAGGTGAGGCTGACAGGACACAACAGCAGGTGGCTGCTGCAGGTGGCGGCTTGCAGGGCATCAAGCTATACTACAGATCAGACACAAGGAGTGCAGACAGAAGTGCAGCTTCCAGCTGTAACTCAGAACATTTTCTGCAAAGCAGCTTGAGTTATGTTACCCCAGACCAAACAGAAGTTCACTCTTGGTTCCAGGGGGGAGGAGAATCTAGCTGTGGGCTGGAAGCCTGCAGCCAGGTTCCCATAGCAATGTCCATGGCTCTCTGCCAGTGCTCGCTGTCTTCATAATGGGATGGGGGAAAGGCAGGACGCAGGACTGAGTCATAGCTTGCTGAGGGGGTGGCTCCCGCAACCACTTGTGGCCTGGTGAGTGGGCTGGCTGGAGTCGGGGCTGTGCTGGGCTCTTCTCAGTGGGAGCTGAACTCAGGACAGGTGGCAGCTGGGCAGAGGGCTACAGAGGGGGTTGCAGCCACCCCAAATTCTGCGATAGCCTCTCCATAGCCCCCCCCCCCCCCCCCCCCACCGCGCCGCCCCCCCCCCCCCCCATCCCCAGGCTGCTGCCACCCGCCTGGCACGTGGATGGAAGCAAGGCGTTGAGCTGGGGCTGCACTGGGCGGGCAGTGGCAGCACTAGGAGGAGGCTATGGGGAGGATATGGCACTATTTGGGGTGGCTGCAGCTCCCTCCATAGGCCCCCTCCCAGCACCACCACCTCCCACCCCGAGCCCAGCTGCTACTGAGAGGAGCCCGGGACAGCCATGGCTCCAACCTGCAGCTTCAGTCCACCCACCTTGCTCCACACATTTCTGGGGGTACACGCTCACCCCATGCCCTCCCGGGGTGCATGCAGTTGTGGGAGCCACTCTCCCTGTGGACAAGTTGTGGCTCTGTCCCACGCCTTGCCTTGCCTTGCCCCATCCTGGCTGGACAGCGTCTGCCCCTACCTCGTTCCTTCTTCCTTCACCGTGGCAGGGGGGCATTGATTGCTCCCCCCCACGCCCATTTTCTCCCCCCTCTTTCACCACAACAGACCATGTTGCCAGGCTGTGCTCCTCGCTGCCTATGTGCTGCGCTGTGGCTGTGCACATGCATGGGCATTTATTGGCCAAATAATTGGCCACATTGGGCCGATTTATGAGACAGCCAATTTATAATCGGTACCGATCTGATGTCGGACCGATGTATCAGTGCACCTCCACTTCAAACATCTTCATCTGATACCTCGTGCAATGAGG
Organism: Alligator sinensis; assembly: GCF_000455745.1. Classification (NCBI taxonomy): domain Eukaryota; kingdom Metazoa; phylum Chordata; order Crocodylia; family Alligatoridae; genus Alligator; species Alligator sinensis. Next base: position 254,414 of record NW_005841888.1, on the reverse strand, counting down.
GGTTGGATTTTCACTTGTTTGGCCATTTTTTAAGATGTCTGCAGCTGTGCAGCAGTGCTTGGTCACAGCTATAACTGCTTTCTGTTGCCAGATTGGGTGAAAATTGTCGTTCCTGTCTGCACCCAAGGTGATATTGCTCTGCTTTGCCACTCAATCAACATTTGCCTCATTCCAACAATAGGTCTTCAACCAAGCTTATGCTTCCTTAGGTTTTTTTTTTTATGGATAAACCCTCCTCCACCCCACACCTTTTTTTTTAAACAGACTTCAGACTTTATGGACCAGCATTTTGAACCTCTTTTTTTTTTTTTTTAAACTCTTCATAAATTTATGGATGGTCGTCAACCCTGGTCCACATGTCACATGCAGTGCCCACTGGCCCCTGTCCTGGCCCTGCATGCTGCACACAGGTCCAATCTCAGGATGTGTATTGCACATAGAATGCAGGGCCAGCCCAGGATATGTGCTGCATGTGGTATACAGGGTCAGTCTGTAGGCTTGAAGACTGGCCCTAAGCCACTCATCCAGCCTACAGAATCAGGTGAGTTTGATACACCTGATCTATAGTAAAGAATGTGTTGAAAATTGAACTGTTTTTTTTTGGAGGGGAAGACAGAAACCTACAACATAAAAATACTACAAAATGGTGAAGATTTTATTGGTATTTTCAAGTCATTTTTACAGTCTTGAAAACTGAGAAAAGAGAGGAAGAGAGAATCTTAGACCCCAGAAGACCAAATATCACTTAAACAAGAGTACTCCTTTACATTTTAGTGATGGCAGTATTACATGCAGTGGCTGAATTTATCTTTAATTAACACCTTAGTTCAGCAGTTAAAAGCTTACTTTGAACATTCTTTTTAGAAGGTAGCACAGTATATTACTGAAGTTGATTGATCTAATGCTTATCCTATTCTCTGCCCCCACAAAAATCTTGTGGTTTCAGCATTAAAAAGTCATGGGCTGCTTAAAGACATTAAACAAACTCTCCTCCCCCCAAAAAAGAAGCAGCAAATTAATTGGACCTGGTTCTGCAGAGTCTGTGTAGATTGGGCACTTCAGTAGGGCTTTTTGGAGGGTATAGCTAAAGCTGATTCAATCAGCTATTAGATAAAAGTGCAAGAAGTGCCCCACTAAAGCGCCCGATCTATATAGAAGTTGGCCTAGCCAGGTCCAACTAACACAATGCCTCTTCTGGGCATGTGCTGGGCTTGGCATTTTTGTTTTTTGTTTAACACCTGTAAGCACACTATGTCTATTTATTAAAATCACACAGCTTTACGAGCAGGCTTCTATAAAGGATAGGCTACCAGAAGGACTTCCATAATGTATGAGAGGTTCCAAATGGAAGATACCAACATAGAAATGGAAGAGTGCAGCTGATTTAAGCCTCAGGTTTAAAATATTATTTATATATTAGGAAAATGATTAAGATATACTGGATTTCTAGTATATATACTAAATCAATTTTGGAACTACATTCTTATTGCATTGCTTATTATGTAAAAAAACAAAAAAAGGTTAATTGCTGAACAAACCAGATTCTAATTCTTTCATGAATTTATCCTACTTAAAGCAAGAGCTTGTGAGAATTATTTCACAGTAAAAGTACTTTTCTTCAAAGGACAATGGGAGATATTGTATCAGCTGTAATAATAATGAAACCCTCCTACAATTATCCATAAAAACATTTAAGTTTCCCATAATAAAAGTTATCTTCAATAGTTGCAATTCAAATTCAAACACATAGTTTTAATTAAGTGATATGTTAAAAGAAGAAAAAATGTATTAGTCAAATACAAGGGAGTTTGTTTTGCCTAATGGTAAGGACAAACTGTAATAAATATATCCCAAAGATTTCATTTAAATAGGTTATATTTGTAAGTCCAATATTAAGTGTTGCATCAAAAAAAAGACAGAAACACTCACCAAGACAATAGCTAGGAATAAGAGTTGGAAGCCAGGCCACATTAGAGAAGGCTGAGGTATGAAGTGAGTTAATTCGAGCCAATTCAGATACTCCTCCAGTGTATGACAAAGGTCCTATGGGGTCTACACGCCATAAAATCAGCTCACTATATATTGCATTTGGATCATGGAACGTACGTGTTGCTGCATTTCTAAGTTGCTGCCTAGAAGAACCTTTCAAATGCTTAACAGGATCCATTATTTTGCTTAATTTATCCGAGTCCCACGAATGGTTTAATTCAGGAGTTAAAAGCGCATTGTGATGAGAAGATGTTAGCAGCAGTGGTAAAACAGAATGGCAAGCCAGGTCATTGAGATGAAATCGGTGACCACAGTATCTAAATTTATGAGATACAGTAAGCACGGTGGTAAAAGCAGATTTGTCGGCAAAAGTAACTGCCCACTGGTTTAGGGATCCATCTATATGTTTGGAAACCATCATCACTATCGGAGAAATTATATTCACATTTGTGGGATCCTGAGCAGAACTTGGTTCATTAACTTCTAGAGTCTTATTTGGAATGCTTATTGTTTTCTGATGCGCAGTATTATTGATATCTTTTGCAGTGGTAGGACAAGCATACATCATGATGTTTTTACTGAGGGAACTAGCATCTCCCGATGGAAATGCAACAGGAATCCGAGAAGAAAATGAAACCTAAAATAGGGTATAAAACAGTGAAAAGATTAATTAAAATCTAGCTTATATGAAACACAAACCTCTCATAAGTCATAATATATTTTTGCTAAGAGAAAGTATTACTAAATTCAGATAAATATATGTTTTAATAGCAAATATTCAATGACTATCTGTTCAGATGAGACAAAAAAATATGAAGCTTTCCACAACACTGTACCTGAACTTGTCGGAAAATGCCTGGATTGTATTCATCCAAATATTTTACATGCCACACTAAAAAGGTACCATCAATAGGGTGGATAATAAAAAGCATATCTGGATTCCTGTTCCACTCAGTAAGAAGCATTTCAATTTTCCGATCTAACAAAACTGTTGGAAGTGGCATACGTGGGCCGGCTAAAGAAGAGGTTTTGGGGCTCCCCTCTCTTTCTCCTTCTTCATGTTCTGAAGAGCCTGTACCAGTACCCGTCTCCGATTCTCTATCTATAGACATTTCTAAAACAGACAAGAAATACATAAACCATGTTATACTGCAGCAAACATGACTTCTGTCACAGTTTGTATTCAAAATAACGGAAGATGACAAGGCCTTATATACATTAAAAGTAGGAAAGGCTGTTGTTTGTAGCCATGGTGGTCTAAGGACATAGGCAGACACGGGTCTTTGGGTAGATGTGGTATCTTTTTTTAGACCACCTAAATAGTTGGAAAAATTGTTCTTTGCAAGCTTTTGGGCACAAACTAGGGTGGCCTTCATAGAGGACAGTCTGGTTGTCCTCTGTCCTCTATTCATACAAAACCCAGGTTTCGTGTCAAAAGAGGACAGAGTAGCAGAAAACCGGAATGTCCTCTATGACGGCCACCCTAGCACAAACACCCTTCTTCAGGCATATGGAGAGCCTGTTGGTGTTTGTGTGCTCTCCTGCGTAGAATGGAAGCCAATATGCAAAATGTGGGTCTACGATCCAAGAATGACAATGGTTCTGTTGCACGGCATAGTTATTGTGGGAATGTTGGAGATGTGTTGGCAGGTTTTACATTGACTGTACTTTTGAAAGAGCCGCCTGGATACCACGTGAAGAACTGCTGTGGTACAAAAAGAAAATCCCCACGAATTGCACACGATTGGTTATGACAATACCAACCATCCTTCCCTGGAACCTATAAGGAAAATCCTCAAACAATTGCAGCCCAAACTAGAGGAGGACCCAATTCCCAAAGAGATCTTCCTGGAACCACCATTCTTGCCTTTAAACAAGCACCACACCTAGCCAACCTCATAACCAGAAGCATGTTTCCTATGGCCCATAGCACACTGAATGGATCCATACCATGCCGGGACAAAAAATGTAAAACCTGACAACATATCTCTAATACAGCAACAACACTCAACAACAGATCCATCATCATTCCTGGATCTTACATCTGCACCTCCAGAAATGTAATATATCACATCCAGTGCACTAAATGCCCTGATGGAAAATATGTAGGAGAAATGAAACAACTGCATACCAGAATGAATGCACACTGAAAATCTATCAAAGACAAAAATACCCAACTACCTGTGGGTGCACACTTCTCTCAAGACAACCACTCTCTCTCCAATCTCTCAGTTCTAATCCTCAAAGGATATTTACAAAACACCTTTCATAGATGAGCCTATGAACTTCACTTTATAAATCTACTGAATACAAAAAACCATGGACTAAATATAGACATTTATGGCACATTATAGCATGCTTGCCATTTGATAACCCCAGGTAACCTGTCTGCATTTTACCAGCTATATTCTATCACCAGTTCTACATTCCTCCTGCCCCCTGCCTCTCACCTATTGTCTCCCATTCCCTCAGATCCTCTCTGCCAGGCATTTGCATTTTCACAGACCTGCATTCTGCGTATTCATTTCCATTCTACCCGGGAGAGCACACAAACACAAACTAAATCTCTCTATGCCTGAAGAAGGGTGTTTGTGCTTGAAAGCTTGGAAAGAACGTTTTTTCCAAATATTTAGTTGGTCTGATAAAAGATCTACCCAAAGAACTATGTCTGCCTTAAAAGCAGGAACCATCCTTTGTTCTGTGCCTGTTATAGTGCCTACCACACACAGTAAGGTGCTGGTTCTTGACTGGGACTACCAGGCACTAAAGCAACATGTAATATTATTTGTAATCTACAAAATCTATGCATTTAAGGAAGTAAATAAATCCTCTCTGATAAGATAGAGAGATTACTCCGATCAACTATACTAACATTTCTTTTTTATTCCAACACTACAAGCTTGATCCTTGTCCTAAAATTATTATAGTGGTTTAAAGCAAAGTGACCATGATAAAATGTGCAGTATTTTATAAGTTATAAGAAAAACTACTGTGTGTACAGTGTAGGAATTGCATTGTCCTTAAGTATTACACTGATGCCCTTGCTCAGAAAAATCTGCTTGTTGTCAGCAGTTTGTTGCCACTAAACAAACTTACCTGGCTCTGAAACAAATGTTTCTTATTTTAGAATTTGTCATTTTTCCCCATCAGTTTCATCTATAGCATAAAAAAAAAATCTTAAAAAGTAGATAGACATAAATAGCATACTCCAGCCTACCAAACCTTTGAACTGAGCTGCATTAATTTGGCCTGCTGTTGCTAAAGGGTGGCTGACCCCCTGTACTACATCATGGTGCTTCCTAACCTTTCGGAATATCTGTAAAGGCCAGCATATCTTAATACTGCAGTACATTCTGACTCTCACTTCTTAAGTGTAAGTGAAGAAGAACTACTACAGTAATGAATTTATTGTTGTTGAGCAGCACTGAAAAGTCTGTTGGTTCAATGTTGCCTAAAACATAATGCCTGGCCTGAAACCATGCCTGGCTTAACACATTCTCCAAAAATCACACAGAATCTCAACTGTACTTGGGTGTTGGTTGTAGCCGTGTTGGTCTAGAAATATTGGTAGACAAGGTTCTTTGGGTAGATCTGATATCTTTTATTAGACCAACTATACTTGGGCACTTTACCATGTATGACCCCCGGCCCTTCCCTGCATATTGTTTCAGGCTGTCTTCACACTGAGGCAATTTATCAGTAACACTGGCTTCAGATTTCAGAGATTAGTAAGAGGTAGTTAGTTTGCAGTCAGATGGAAGGCTGGGCAGGATGGCACCTTAAAAGACTAACTTGTTCAGAAATTTCAAGGATTGTTTTCAGCCACAGTGAGTAGTTAGATTTTTGGAACAACTCAACACCATGGACATTTCAGCAAATAACTGGCTGACATTTGTGGCTTTTATTGTGTGAAAGTTGGTGAATGGCAATGCAGAAGTTTACTGGCATGCTCCCATTAGGTCATGGGTTGATGGACACAGAAAAGAAAAAAGCAGAAGAGAAGGAGGAAGAGGGTGAAGCCTTAATATTTTTAATGAAAGATGAAAAACTAGATGGGTCCATCACAACAGGCAGAGGTTGTAGCCACAATCTGAAGGAAACCAGTTCAGATACTGATGGCCACCTCAGCCTCTTTCACTTGATATTTGAACTATGGCTCCCTTAAATCTAGCAGAGGTACTGACCCAAAATGGTTAACCTTTTCTTACTGTCTGAAAATGCCACTTTCCATTGTTAAAGGAAAAATAGACAACTTTTGTTAATAATGTTAGGTAGATGATTTAATTTAGATAGGCAGATTCTTCCAAAAAGCACAGTTTAAATTTATATAATTTCCCCAAGGAGACTCCAAAAAGAATGCAAAAGACAGAATAAGCAACTACAAACATGTAAACAGACATGCAACAGTCTTCGGTCTTCCCTAACGTAAAATATAGGTTTTCATTTTATAGACCAACCTTTCCCTCAGACTATGTACTATGTATACCACCATTCTCTTGTATATCACATCTTCTACAGAGGGAGCATTAGATACATTCAGTGTATTAGCCTGTTGTGCATACTAGTGGTTGCAGCCTCCAGCATATAAAATCTCAAGTATAAATGTATATATTATATGTAAATGACATTACACATTAGGGGTGCACTGATAAAGATTTTTTGGCTGATACTGATGGCTGATTATTAACCAGCCACATTGGCTGATACCAATCTGATAGCCTATACAAATCCAAATCGGATAGCCGATATGCACCCCAGCAGCTCGGAAAGCAGCATCCTGCCAGTAAGTCTGTGGGGGCATGGAGGGAAGGGAAGTGGCCCCCAGATCAAGGCCCCCACAGTGAGGGAGGGGGTGGGGCTGGGGCAGGTGCTGCACAGCTGGGGTGGGGCAGAGTGCAGGATGGAGCCACAGGTGGTTCGTTCAGGGGGTGTGGGGGAGCAGGGAGGGGGGTAGAGACTGTCGCTGTGCGCACCCCTGGAGGAGTCACAGGGGGTCACATACCCCCCAGATTTTTATGTGGGGAGAAGGCGGGTTGCCCACTGTGAGCTTGGGGGCCAGAGACTGTGTTGGCCTCTTCCTGGCAGGGAGCTGGGCTGTGGTTGTACTTGGCTCAGGCTGGGGCAGTGGTGGGGTGGGTGGTGGTGCTAGGAGGCGGCTCCTTCCTCCCAGTGTCACTGCCACCTCCCCTGCCCCGCCCTGAGCGCAGGCCCCCCCACTGGAAAAAGGTCGGCAGAGCCCATGGCCTTAAGCTCACAGCAGGCAGCCTGCCCTTACACTGCACACAAATCCTGGGGGTCACCTGCCCTCAATACCTCCCTCAGGGGTATTCGCAGCAGCAGGAGTTGCCACCCCTCCCTCCAACACCCCCAGCCGACCAGCCCATGGCTCTGTCCTATGACCTGCTCCAACCTGGCTACATAGTGTCTTCCCCAACCCCAGCCCCACTCCCTCCTTCACCATGGGGGACCCAATCGCCCCCCTCATGCTTCTTTCATCCCCCCCCTCATCCCTGTTCCCCTCCCCAGACTTACTGGCTGGATGCTACTCTCCAACCTGGTGGGCTGTATTCCTGGCTGCGTGCATGCTGTGGCTGTGCACATTCACGCGGCATTTATCGGCGACATTATCAGCCAAATTGGCCAAAAATAGCCAACTGCCGATAATGTCAATTTTCCTTTTATCAGTGCACCTCTATTCCACATATGTTATTTGCATAAGTCAAAGGAAGACATGGAAAGAAAAACCTGATTACCAACCGTGATCTAGTTTCATATGTAAACCTCTCTCTTTTTCTTCCATTTCCTCTTCCTCTTCATCATCAACATCTTCTTCTAGTTGTTGTTCAGAAAGTTTTCTTAGATGTTGCATAAATACTTCAATCGAGGATGTGAAGTGGAATTCTTTATTATTCAGCCAATGAACCACAAAGCCTCCATTTCCTTCATCTAAATTAAAAGCTGTTCCAGCCAAGACTGATGGAATATCTGTAGAAATAAAATCTAACATTTAATTTAAATCCAGCTAACACATAAAACAACACACCAAACCCAAATTTAAATTAGCCACATAACACATGACCTTAATTATTTATCCTTGTGACCAAGAACAGACCACATACATATGTGCACATGCAAAATATTATTATACACATATAAAATGTGACAATTTATGAGATACTAATGGAAATGGGTTCTTTTATGAAGCTGGAAACTTAACTTCATTTCACAAACAATAATCCTTAGTCAATAAGGATTACATTTTTAAAGGACAATAACGTAGTAATCAGTTATATAATTAAAGACACGCATAGTAAATCTTAGGCTGCCCACATAAAAAAATTCTTATCATGTCTCTCACAGTAGCAGGTATTAATCACAACATAACTCTTAATTATTTTATTTTTCAGAGCATTTCTGTTCAAGTTCATATATAAATATTTATTTTAAGGGACACTGTCAAACAGAAATATTCAGTTTGTATACTTATCAACTGACTTCTACAATAAAGTATATGCAGTTGCTGTTGAAGCTTTCAGATTAATGATATAGATGCAGTTCAATTTAAAAAAGCTTATTTTACCATCAGTAAATAAACGTATACACACATATATGCATATACACACACATATATATATGCACATATACAAATACATATACATATATTAACTTACACTTGAAATTCAGTATTCTTCTTTAATTTATAATATATAATTTTACCCCAAAATAATTTTGTTCTGGCTTCTATTTTGTTAGTGTGGAACAGAAAGTTTTTTGGGTCAGAATTAAGGATGTCTTAAATAACGAAGCATACATTTTTTAACTCTTGACAAGAATACCACGGACATTTGATAAACTATTTATGTCACTACTTTAGGCACTTGAGTTTTGTAAATCTGATACACAGTGATATAACCCTACAATTCTCTTCCTTAACAAATCTTAGATTCATAGATGTTAGGGTCGGAAGGGACCTCAATAGATCATTGAGTCCGACCCCCTGCATAGGCAGGAAA
>NW_005841888.1:234577-244194 GCF_000455745.1 Alligator sinensis | reverse complement strand
ACCCTGCCCCGTGCCCCAGGACCATTCAAATATCCCCGCCAGTGGCTGCTCAGTGACGTCAGTCAGTGCCTTCAGTACCCTTGGATGGAGCTCATCCGAGCCTGCCGACTTAAACGCATCCAGTTCCTCCAAGTGCCTCTGCACCATCTCAGGGTCTACGCTTGGTAGTCTGGCGTCTTGCTGCTGCCTCTTTACAGTCCTAGTGAGAGCCTTGTCTTGCCCCTCACTTAGGAACACTGAGGCAAAGAACTCATTGAGGAGTTCAGCCTTGTCCCCCCTGTCTGTCACCAATTGCTTCTGCCCATTTAGTAGAGGTCCTATTCCACCCTGGGCCTTCCTTTTACTCCCTATATATCTAAAGAACAATTTTTTGTTATCCTTAACTTGGGATGCCATCCTCAGTTCCATGGTAGCTTTGGCCTGTCTAACTGCCTCCCTACAAGCGCGAGCAGAGGAGGTATACTCGCGCTTGTAGGGAGCTGGAAGCTTTCAGAGATTCAGTGTTGGGGTTTTTTTAACCTTTTAAGATATTTTTCAAACTATGCCACCCAAAATGCAGGTATTCCATACATAGGATAATTTAGTCTTTGTACCTTACAAGCACAGCACAATAAGTGCTACAATTCACAGCAAATAAAAATGTCAAACTTAAAGACCAGAACTAGTGTAACTCTTTTCCATATCTAATGCCAAAAACTCTCTAGACCACAATGCCACGCAAGCAAATGATTAAACTTTGTGCAGATTCCCTGAAAGGTATCTACCATCATGATATCTAAATGGGGCTATTAAATGCCCCTTACAATATCAAAGGGAATCAGAAAAGAAAGAAAGGAATATAAAAACAGAACATATTTGAATTTTAGCTTGCAGTCTTTTTTGTTTCCTTTTTATCTACAAAGATTACCTGAAGGTTTGTTTTTCATTTTGAAAAAAAAAAGGTGGTATTGTTGAGAAGGGATGTTGGGACAAAATCTGTTTATTTTGGGGAATTTAGCATAGTCTGCTTTTCACAGCTCTGTGAAAACAGTTCCCAATATTTCCAGGCTCAAGACTCCACGTATAGTCAGCTTGCACCTCAACTTCTGTCATGAGCCCAACTTTTTTACTGAATTTCTGTGGAACTAAAAACCTTAGATCAGGGTTCTGATCCTAAGTTTGGGAACCGCTGCTCTATGGTAACTAAGGACTTGTGAAATAACATCAGCTTATCAATGCACAGATTCAAGTAAACAAAGGAAATGAGCACTCCACATAACCCATTTCACTGGTATTTCTATTTTAGACAATACACAAATATTTTAAAGAACTAGGTTGTACTTCACCTGTGTTAGGGTTGATGCTTGCTGCTATATGAAAGTGACAGAGTGCATTAGCATGATGTGAAATGTGACGCTGAACTTCATGTGTGCCTTGCTGATCAGGTAATAATTCCGTGTGGGTAACAAGGACTGAAGACCTTCTTTGTCCCTTTCTCATGTTTTTCAAATGGTGAATTGTCTAAAGTAGTTAAGAGACAGAGGAAATATAATTTTTTTAAAATCTAAAACTGAGAAATCCAAAAATGAAATAATGTATCTTTAAGTGGATTCATGAGAATATATCTTTGTAAAGTCTAAAGCTTTTACAGTATCCTTTAACATAAAGGCATGAAGACTTTGACTGAAGGTTGTTTGAGTTTCTTAAGACTTGCACACATCTTTTTTCCTGATCAAAGCCAAGTTCAAAGATTTCAAATTTCTGCTCTTACCAAAACCAATTGTTTTAAGGAATAGCATTTGCACAAAGGCACAGCTGCACAGCATTTGCCCACTCGCACAGTAAACACAGCTTAGTCTGAAAGCAGTTTTCTACCACAGCTATTAGTTTGATACAGTACAGAGCCAAAGACTTTCCAGAGGCAAGATTTTTAAATATAGTTTGGGATTATATTTTTGTTTTTACTACTGGATATAATGTTACAACTTGATTCTTCAACTTTCAGAACAGTTATACAATGTAAACCATGACACCACGGGTTCCTGTACTAGGACCTGGTATGCCACAGTGCATGCAGGTTGCTGGTGTGATATGGAAGAAAGGATCTGTTCTGATTCTCATGGATTAGAATGAGTTTTAAAGTTTGGTCTAGTCTTTTCTGTAACCTAATTTGAAGCGGTTATCGTTAAAACTAATAAAATCAACAATGCCATTTTTGCAAAGGCATTTTTCATATCAGATCATGAAGAGAAAAGAGCAAAAAGTTTTTATTGACGTTTTATTTGGAGGGAGTTGGGAGAAACAAACAAAACTTAAAACAAAACTAGCAGGATTTTTAAAAAAGAATTTACCTATACGCTAACATGTTTTCTTAACTGAGTCAAGAAAAAGGTTTAACTTCTTGGTTCTTGTGGTAGTTCTAGAAGTATGGATTCTAATTCTCCAACCAGAATGAAACCACCACTTATTGATCAGTATTTAACAATGCCTCCTCCTCCTATGACTCTAATTAGCTAAACAACAAGTAGATTATTCTATATATTGTCTGTCTTAGGTGTTCTGTGCACAAGGTTGGAAAATTAAGATCTCTCTCACTTCTAATTTCATCTCACTTCTGAGATGGATATACTGTAAACATCGAAAGAGGATGAAATAATTTAGACAGCTATAATCTGACCTGACTAAGCTTGTATAAAGTAAACAGCATGTGGTTTTGGGTTCTAAATCATATAAAACTTTACACACCATAAACTTCAAAATTATTACAATTTAAAACAATTGTTAAAGCAAGTATTTAATGATACCTCTAGAGCATGCTGAATCCTGTCTTTTTGCCTTCCAGATTGAGAAAGGCTGCTGCTGCTGATGCTAGAAGTGGTAGTTTCACAGATCTGCTCACCCAGAAGACTATCTTCTGGCAACAAAGTCTCTGCCCAGAGCCGACATATGCCATCATGGCATGAAGTAAGTAACACATTACAGACAGACCCCCTGAAGACACACATATCAGGATTATCTCACATAACCAACTGAAGTGCAATTACACAACAGAATTATGAAAACGTGCAAGTATTAGGTAGTTTATGTTTGCTTCATGCAGGGTTTTGGAATAGCAGAAACATTTTTAACTTGGTAACTAATGCTAAACTATAGATTACTGACAAAAGCACACTGACAGAAATATGAATAAATTAAATAATTATCATATTGTAGCAAATAACCTATTTATAATTATCTGGTTTTCTGACTTGGTCAAGTATGACCATGTATACTGCATTATTCAAGAAGTGAAAACAAATTTCTAACCTACTAATGCTACGATTTATGCCCAGTTTAAAAAGTAACATTTTAAAGAGAATAGTTTTATAACCATTTATAAAACTATTTAAAATGTTACTTTTTAAACTAGTAACAATTTAAACAAAGGTTTCAATTGGACCGTCTGACAGTAAATGTGCATGAGTAATGAACAGTGTATAACATCGTCCATATTTTTAAATTAGTTCAGGATACTGTGTGTGCTCTTTTTGCAACAGCTGATGAGAATAACAATAGCCACTATAAAAAACAAAGCAGAAGATTGTAGCCACTGTAAGACTAAGCACCTATATTCCCCAGTGAACCATATGTGGGTGCGATAGTAATAATAAAAATTAATTATTTGGCACTATAGACCATAAAGGCCCTTGGCTGCCTCCACTATCTTCATTGATTCCCATATGTTGTTTGCCGTCAACCTCCAGTCATCCACAATTAATTTCAGCAGGTCGCACACTACATCATGTAGCCATCTTTTCCCTGGTTGTCCAGGCAGCCTTCTCCCCTCTGGTACCCTGAAGAGCGCTTTCTTTGGTGTCTGGATCACTTCCATTCTTTTGCCTGTGACCCAGCCACTGCAGTCTGTAGTATAGTATAGTATAGTATAGTACACTAGTAGAGTAGGGTGTGTATGGGGTCTATGTATTGTATGGGGCTGCAATGCTAACTTAAAATTTAGGGCCCTGAAAGGAAAAGAACCCCAAAAGTTTAGGGGCACTGCTGCAAACCCTCCCTTCTGAAGAATCCTATGGTTTCATTAAGACCCTAACTCTGAATACCTCTTTTTTAAATTTTAGCCAAAGTGTCTTATGGGAACTTTCTAACCTGGGCATATACTTGCTAGTATTACGCCATGAAAATCCTGTCACAGCTCGAGGATGTGCCAAATAAACAAATGAAAAGTGGACAAGTGCTGAACTTTTTTTCTTTTCTTCTCTTTCTTGTGCTAGAAGAGATGACTTCCAACCAGTCATGGGATACCAAACCTTTAAAAGACAATCATCCTGGGCAAAAAAACAAATATAAGCAAGATTAACAGGTATAATTTAAATGTTGATGAAATAAGTTTGACTGTATATCCACTGACATATTTTATTAAAACCTATCTGAAATGTTAATGTAGCAACACCACCATTTCTGATAGGCCATTTAATACCATTTATAGTCTAATGTGCTTGGTAAATTAAATAATTTTTAGTAACCTACTCAATATACAAACTACCAAATATTATACAACATAATAGGACTGTATGAGGGACAGTAAATAATAAAACAGTACAGTGCTATGTAAGTTTTAAAATGATCAATAAGAACCTCTTTTTCCTAAAGTCAAGTAAAAAAAATCTCTTATAAAAATAATTAAGCTACAACAGTTAGGAATTAAATAATCTTGCTTAATTAAAGATGCAGCTCTGTATGCAGTCCAGGATTTCTGTATTTTTTTTTTTTTTTATCAATCATGTGATGACTGCATGGGGCTTCAGTACTCATCTGATTATTCTTTTTTCTCCTTACCTTTCCAGCTGTTGCAAAGTATTCTCCATCAGGGGACCATGCCATGAGATGTACAGATACTGCTGTCCTAGAGAACAGACTTGTTTAAGTCTTGAATACTGTCTTGAATACTGTTGTATGTATTTTGCAATGTTTCAAATATGCATATAATGTTTGAATACAACATACTGATATATTATAGTCTGTAAGTAGAAGTACTGAGATAAACCATCTATGGTACATTTAAGATTTTCCTCACACACTTGTCAAGAACTACCAAGCTCAGATCAGAGCTACTGGCATCACATAAGCCCATACCTTCTTCTTATGATTTTTCCCCCTGGTATTGCAAGAGTGATATTGTAGCTGTGATGGTCCAGAAATTGTGAGGGGCAAGGATTTCTTAGGCTGATATCTTTTACTGAATCAACTATATAGTTGGGATAAAGTTAGTACAGCTTTCAAATTCAAGACATTCAAACTGAGTAATCCTTGTCCCTCACATATTTTTTTTTCATAAGACATGTCTGAATGGAAATAGGGGAAGACACATAAGAATCTAGTAACCTAAATACAAAAGAAAAGATTTTGTTCTTCATTTGGTACTCTGTTCATGAACAAAGTTTGGAGCACTTGAGATGGCTTGAAAAGCAAAGGGTCACACATCGAATAATGAAAGAGCTCAACTCAGCATTCTGGAGGGACCAGCTGGGCTAGCTCTGAAACTTGTGGTTTAAGGCAGGGGTTGTCAACCAGGGGTACGCATAACCTCAGGGGTACTTGGGAAGGCCCTAGGGGGTACGCGCAGACGGGCAAGAACAGAGTGCTACCACCCACCACCCTGCACTGCCGCCTCCCAGAAGCAGGGCTGAGGGAGAGAGAGGGGGCGAGGGTAGCGGCGCCCCTCTGCAGGCCGCATAGGTGCTGCCCAGCCAGCCAGCCGTGGTGCAGTGGGGGAGGAGGAGGGGAAGCTTGCCTGCTGCAGCCACCTACCACCCCACGCTGCCACCTTTGTGCATCTGGCTACATGTCATTCTCCTATACCCCCAGGCCGCTCCACGTCTGACTGCCAGGGGTAAACTTATTTAAAAAGGCTGAAAACCCCTGGGGGTTAAGGTATTCACTTAGAACGTATCCCTTTCTGTCAAGGTAAGAACCGAGAGACGCACTGCTTTGCTTGCATACTTCTCCAGACAGAACACTTTCCATCTCAGGTTTGCGAGGAAAAAGATTTTGTCAGTTTCAAACTGTTATGGGCCGAGTTGCTGAAAGGACAAGGTTTTGTTCTTATTTGAGCTAGTACAGGCCGCCACTCAGTTCCTGGTAATCTGAACCATTTCTAATGCTGTGAGGACAGGAAAGTTTAAATGACAATTTTATGGACCCAGAATACAAGTTAACTGATGCATAGACTGGCTTCCTTAAGCTTTGAATCCAATACTGATGTGACTCTGATCTAAAACTGAAAGCTTCTATCATAAGTCAGAGGGATGTAGGTTGTAGCCGTGTTGGTCTAGAACATAGGTAAACAAGATTCTTTGGGTAAATCTGAACAATTTGAGTTGGCCTAATAAAAGATATCAGATTTAGCTAAAGAACCTTGTCTATAATAAATTAGAGGCGCTTGACTAAACAGTGAACATTTGAGAATGCCCCCTTCTCATCAGCACAGAGGCAGAAAAGGATCTTGGAGTCATTACAGACTCCAAGATGAACATGGGCCGCCAATGTGGGGACGCAGTCAGGAAGGCTAACCGCACCCTGTCATGCATCCACAGGTGCATCGTGAGCAGGTCCAAGGAGGTGATCCTCCCCCTCTATATGATACTGGTCACCGCAGTTGGAGTACTGCATCCAGTTCTGGGCACCGCACTTCAGGAGGGATGTGGACATCGAGAGAGTCCAGAGGAGGGCTACCCGCATGATCAGGGGGCAGCAGGGCAGGCCCTGCAAGGAGAGGCTGAACCTGTTCAGCCTCCACAAGAGAAGGCTGAGAGGGGATCTGGTGGCCATCTACAAACTGGCCAAGGGAGACCAGCAGGCAATGGGAGAGTCCCTGTTCCCCTGAGCACTACCAGGAGTAACAAGGAATAACGGCCGTAAATTGACAGAGAGTAGATTCAGGCTAGATATCAGGAGGCACTACTTCACAGTCAGGGGAAGTGGTGCTCGCTCCTACTCTGGGGGTCTTTAAAAGGAGGCTGGATAATCACCTAGTCAGGGTCGTTTGACCCCTGCATTCTTTCCTGCCCATGGCAGGAGGTCGGACTTAATGATCTGCTCAGGTCCCTTCTGACCCTACCAACTATGAAACTATTTGATAGGTAATGTAAGCCAAGAACATGCAAATTTGAGTGATACAATGTGCTCAACCAGGACCAAGGGAGTTTTCATCCAAGGCCGTGGTAAGCAATGCCAGAACAATGGTGTGGAGAGGAATACAAAGGGAAAATATGAAGGTGTCACTATTTATTTGTTTTAAAAAGGAAAAATGTCTCCTTATTCAAATACGCAGTTCTGTCAGATAACATTTTCTTAAAAACCATCATCTCTTTTCAGTTATGAAGAGCTTAGGGCCCATGCAGCAACATTACTTGTCTGATTACAGCAAATAAAATATAGAATAGGAAAACATTACCAGATTATAATTCTGTATTTCTTCAGCATAGTGAGACATTAATGGTAGTTGTCTGTCCTAATTGTGTTAAATAATTTAGCTTGTTGATATTTGATATTTTCATAGAATTAGGTATCCAAAATCAATTTCATTATACAAGAATTATACAGAGCTCCCTTTTAATCAAAGCCCCTTCACAATAAACCAGAATACTGGAATACACAATGCCATGGTTTATTACTTTCTCTCTTCTCTTCTTTTGTCTCCATTCTTTAGTCTTGTTTTATTTTTAGATTTTCTTTTGCTTTCAAATCTTGCCCTTTTCCCCTTTCTTTTTCTACCATTACGTTTGGAAAACATTCTTCTTCTTTATCTTATTTATTACAATAGTACCTAGAGACTAGCTGAGCATGGAGCTTCATTGAGCTAGCTAAGCACTGTATGTACAAAGAATATAAGGGAGAATAGGCTTCTGTACCATTGGTGGGTCTATGGAGTAGAGGGGCATGCTCTAAAATCTCATCTGTGCTGCACAAGCTAACAAAACTTATGCTTACAGGTTGCTTCCTTAGTACTTAAGTGTATACAAATTAGCTATTAATATATCCATTTGTAATAAGGAACAAAATAGAAGGAGGGGGAGGAGGAGGGTTTCAAGAAGATGCCCTCTGCTTTACAACAGCTTTTGCAGTGCAAAACAAAACACCACTACACCTCTGGCCATCTCTTTGCCTGTTGGTATACAGTACTTTCATCTTTAGCTCTCCTCATTTACACGAGACACATTGTTAGCATTGGACTGCATGCAAACATCTGTTAATATATTCTGTAATGGCAGATTAGCAGAGGGAATGGGAGGCTTTTTAAAATCTGTAATAGATTTCACTCAAAGGAGGTTTTTATGAAGTTGTCATTTTAAAATACTTTTACAGGTATACATACAAAATACGCAGTCTTTTCCATCTTATTCAACAAATCTTATATGAGAAACTAGCTTACTTGCACTGCCAAATACATTTCCAGTCATTTAGGACAGGGAGAACTTTATCTTCTTTGATCTGATAGTCAGGAACATCATCTTCCTCCTCCCCCTCCTCTAGGATGTCACTGGATGGAGGGGCCCACAACTGCAAATACTCAGTTGCTGTCAGGAGCCTGTTGCCTGCAAGTAAGTAATATCAAAGCTGTAGAACAGAACAAGGAATTCCAGGTTGCATTTATAGTGGAAGATTCTGTCTGGTATATTTGTAAGGGCTGCTGGTAAAGCCTGGGAATACAATTTTACAAAGTTCATTTTGATTGCAGTAGGCTATTCAGACACAATGACCCAGCTGATTTTATCAAAATATATTATGAACATGAAAATTTCAAGAAAGTTATTGTTTTTTTTGCTACTGGGATTGTAATAATAGGAAAAGAATTAATATTGTGTGAAGACAGGCTATCTGAATTGAAAATATAAATCTTTGTTGGTCATGAAATTCTTGGTGTACATGTCCAAAAGTCACAGTTACCAATTAATACTGAATTTAATTTGCAAGCCTTAAGTAAACATTTTTATAACAAATAATAGCAGTTTCTTCCATTAAATAAAGCTCCACAGTATATAGGGTTTATGACCGTTTGTCCTTTCAGAATCAGAATTTATTTCTCTGCTTTTTCAGTAAGCCAAAGTATTTCTTGAAACTATCTAATTTAAAATGTACACCTTTTAAAATGTCTGTGGTAAGCCTTTCATATTCAGTGCATCATTAAAAAAATATTTGAAAGCTATGGTGAATCTTTTCTGCCAAAAACTCTAATGATTCCACCCGAAGTATGGATGAAAGTGCACGGAATTTCAGGACTATTGCAAATCGATCAAAAACTGTGATATAAATCTCTCTGCGTTAAAAAGATTCGATGTATAAATGATAAAAATAAAAAGGGGGATTCAACAGATATTTTTTGTTAGTGTTCTTTTCATCTCAAATTAAAAGAGATCTTGGATTTTTCCAGAAAGATGTTAGAGAATCAACATTGTTCTTTAGAACTTATAACAGAAAAAGGAACTTTCCTATTGCTTGAAAAGGGTTCTCTCTCAGGAAAGGAAAAATAAATTACAACACAAGTAAGTTACTACTGCACCAGGAGAGTGACTTCCCAGGAATGAACACATTAACAGGTATCAAAAAACCAACCATTTAAGGCAACAACTAGGTATAAAGAT
>NW_005841888.1:214158-234546 GCF_000455745.1 Alligator sinensis | reverse complement strand
GGGAAAGCACTCTTTTTATGCAGTGATTAATTCCCGTACTCTGTTCTAAAAGCTTGTATACAGCAGTGAAAGCCAAACTGTGTAGGAGAAAAACAGACCTCTTGATATTTTTAAAACAAATTAGATTACTTAATTAAAGCCTTTAGAAAATGGCAGATGAAAGTTGGAATAGCAAAGGGACTAATATCTGCTAATTTTTTTTAGGTATTCTTTGGCCCCTGGTACACATTCATTTAAAGGGCAATGGGAACTGATCTCCGGTCACAAAATCACAGTTCCTGCCATGCATGTGAGACACGATTTTGGGATCAGGGATCAGATCCAAATAATTTGTTTCTGTGTGTCAGTGCAGGAGGAGCCTGGGATAATGATCTTTTAACTTGCTGCTTCAGGGTAAAAGATGGGTACCTGCAAGTCCAGGATGAGTTTGAGACTCCTGTGTGGTTCCTGGCTGGAGCCAGAAATCAGCTGATGGTTGGCCCCAGCTCCAACCTGCTACACACTCAATTTAAGGAGCTATATAAAACTAGCCATTTTTATGGCTGGTTTGCCACTTTATGGTGCCTTAAATTAAATGCACATATAGTACCCTTGCTATTTCTGCCACAATTAACACGTTAATTGCAGTGTAAATGTAACATGTAGTGGGGGCCTTACAGATGTCCATTTAGCGATTTCCTTTCTCCATTTTGAATTTAGTAAAATTTGTCCAGAGGCAGTGGCCAGGTGTCTGAGGCAGCAGTGACTTTTGGAGGCTGATGTACCACTGACATGTTTATCGTCTGCTACTGCAGCTGCACATTTCCCCTATTCCCCACCCAGTCAGGAAAGATTAACTTCCTTGTGTCTGTCATGAACTCCACAGTGGTCTGGGAGGTTGTGGGGTGCCATGAATGTTTTCCTGTGTTTTGCTCTACTGATGTATGGTCTTGTCAAAATGTACATGTTACGTTGCATCCATTTATGCTATGCTGTCTGTAGATATTTTTATGGTTTTGATTGTGGTTTAGTCAAGCAAAGGGAGTGGGTGGAACTGCTAAAGCTCTCAGCTGCAACAGTAGGATAAGACACAGGCAGGAGACAACATTGGGTTGGGCTCCCAAGAATCTGTCTGCCTGCAATTGGGAAATCAACTTCTCTATAGAAAAGACATCTGAGAGAAATGGCCCAGCAGCCAGAGGAATTCAAGATGTCTCACAGAAACCAGAATTTTCTGGAATGTAGTGGTGACAGCTGAGCAATTAGAATAATGCTGATGGGGGGGCGCGGGGGGCAGGGCTGATTTGGAGGATTTATCTATGATAGAATCAGGGTCTTTGGATTTTTAACCCTGGGCTGGGTAAGGGCCCAAGGTCTCAGCATCCAGGGCTGGCAGAGTCAGCAGAAGGCTGATTTCTGGTGATACTGGCTGATCTCTCAGGAGGGCTATGGTGTAGATAGATGAGAGGGTAAGAAACTTCTTTTGCTTTGTTTTTGTTTTCAAACTTATGGTCTGTTTTGCTTGTATAAGGCCTAATCTTTCCAGATTGCACTAACTATGAACAAGAGGATGAACAAGTAGACACTAGAATATGGAGCTAGGTAAGCAATACAAAAAGAAAGACTAATTCGGTTACTGATATGGTCTCCTGAATGCGCATCCTTGGCTCTTATTGCTTGGCCCACCATTTGGAATCACTTAAGTTCTTAAAAGAGTGTTAAATAAAATGTTTTAATTTCATCTCACATTGGCATTTAAGGAACCCTAACTGGTATCAAAGTACAAGTGGAAGAGCATGTGTGTCATCTCTCTCTGGTGCAGTTGAAATGGCAGAAGTAAGTAGAGCAGTTCCACCAAAGGTCAGGAAAGTCTGGTTGGGGTTGGGTGCTGGTGGGTCAGGTGCTGCCAGGTCTGAGTAAAGGGGGCCAGGGCCTAGGCACTTCAGTTCCTCTGTGACCGGGCCTGAACAAGCTGAACCCCACTCCTTCCTGAACCCAAACTAAATAGACCCATTCCCCACTTCACCCAGACCTGTCAGACCAACTCCCACAAGACTGAAAGCAGCCTTTCAAGTAAGGTCTGGATCTGTGGGTTTGAGAAACTGTGGCTGGGGTCTGGGTCCCTGTGGGGAGGGGGCTCACGCAGTGGCAGGGTCAGTGCCTGGGTTGGGGGTTAGTCTGGGGGCTTGGGGAACAGCAGGACTGGGGTCTGCAGGGTTCAGATCTGGGGTGAGGGTGAGTCAGGGAATGGCTTGGGGTCTGGGGTCTGTGGGATCTGGGTCCCTGGGGTAGGGGTCGGGAGCCAGGGGGCTTGGGGGGCTGCTGGAGGTTTGCTTTCTCCTGCCTACTCAGGGTAAAGGGTTTAAGAACTGCATAGCCCAAGAGCTGTGGAGAGAGGCTGAACTTTCCTGAGGCTGGTCAGAGGAGGGGTTTGCTCTGACCAGCAAACTTTCCTGAGGCTGGCCAGAGCAGTGGAGTCCAGCTTAGTCACAGACCGTCTCTGTGGATGGGAGGGGGCTGGGACAGCTGGAGGGCAGTGTGGCACCTGTAAGGTAAGTGTACAAGCATTTGTTTCTGTGAAAGAAACTCTACTAGTGGCCATTTCTATCTCACTGGAAGCGGTAGATTTTCTAACTGTTTTCAGTCTGGTAGTGGAGACCCACCATTTTTGGTCTGGTAGAAATGGTTTGAATGCTTCTATACTGAGTATTTCTTCCAGTGGAACTGCGATTCCCAGTAATACCAGGGAATCCCAGTAATTCAACAACTCAAGCAGCAACTACCTTTGAACACCTTAATTTTAATTTATAGGTTCTGAACTTAATGTACCACAAAGTCAGGTAGTATACATGCAGATTATAGCTGTAGACTATAAACAGTGGAAATGTTTTTTTAACTATGGAAAATGTTACTTTCTACCTGATTATTTTTCATCAGCAGCTTTTACCTTACCCACTCCAAAGAGTCAGCATTCAGACTATCCTTCAGAAAAAAGTGATAATATCTTACTCTGAGAAGTGGAACCAGCAAATAGGAATGATTTTCTTCCCCTATTTTGATGTGCATTTTTAAAACCTTTTCCCCAAAAACCATACATTGAGCGTTTAAGAATAACCAGTTATTAAACAGTGTGAAATATTCATATTCCACTATCTACAGAATACCAAAAATTTTAAAGCACAACATATTTTTCTTAATATACAAAGTGAATAGGGTAATACACTAATGATCTCAGTAGCATTCCCTAATTAAGATACTGTATGCTACATGTACAATGCAAAAGCTCGTGGCATAGCAATGTCATAAACATTAGGTGTAATGGATTATTATGATGAAACTAAACTGTACCACACCTAATGCAACATGAGAATTATGGATCCAATATATAAACATATATACATAGTCAAATTCAAGTTTTGTTTCAGTAGAAATTACTTGTACACAGGTTCATTCCACAGTTACAAGTTTTGAACAAACACTTAACATCAGTTTCACGTTACCTTGAGGATCCCATGCTAAGTTGTAAGTCATAGAACTGAGAAAAAATTGCCCCGTTTTAAGCCACTGACACTTTAGTTGCTGTAGTATAAAAAAATTAAGAATAAAGGGTTAGTTCTTAAAAAAAAACAGAAAAATGCAATAAAGAGCTGCTTTTATTTTGGTATGATCTATAAACATGTTCTTGAAATTATTAATTCTGTTGCAAATAAACTCTAGGCTCCCATAAGAATTACTGAATCTAGTACAATTAATTTCTTCAAGTGCTCTATAAAGACTAAATGCAAGTCTGGGTATATATATACTGCAATCAAGAGGAAGGACTGCAGTTCATGTACCCAAAACAACTTTAAACAACTAACGCGGGAACTGATGATAGCGTAACTGTTGGCTGTATGCAACTATATGGCAAAACCTGCAGGGGACTCTGCAAGTATCTGTGCTGCTGGCAAGGAGACAGTTATTGGTACCTGAGCAAAGTAGTTTAAAGCTAGCTTGTATATATGCTTGAATAACACCTCCAGACTGCAGTGTAGACATACCCACTAAAGTTAAAGAAATACTATTTTTTTAGCATTAGAGAACTGAATGGTGCTATTTTGGTACATCAATACTTACACAATTTCTCTTGTGAGAATTTATACCAAGGGGCTCAAAAATACAAACAGCATTTCCATATGATGCTGCAATCTGGAAAAATTGAACAAACAGAATGTAAAGATTCAAAAAAGGTACAACAGGCCTCTTTAATATTCCTAGATACCCAATGACTTTCCAGTACGTTTTTAAAGACAGATGCTAAGGAAAAGCAAAATTCATACAAACATTTGTGTGTTTTACCTACATGAAAAATATATTAGTTTATTTTGAACAATCCCATTTATAGATTCAAATGATAAAGAGACAACAGGATATGCACTAATGCTCTGCCAACCTGTTCGAGTTTCTAGAATGGCTACTGTTAGTGTGCAAGGGAAAGCTGATACCTTTTTTCTTGCTCTTGCCGTCTGCTTAACAGAAAACTAAAAAAATTAATGATTAGTGTCTGAGTCTGCAGTTCAATTCTAAGTTTCATTTCCTATCACTGAATATTAATTACTAAAAAGCAGGAGCAAATACACTTCTAATCCTAGTTGAAAGAAAACCTGGAATATGGAAATGCAGAATACTTAACATACTACTGGACTTTTCAGCTTCTTCCATAATTTTTTGCACAGCACAACTATTTCTACAAAAGGGCTTTTTTTCCTTTGAACATGGCAGGGCTCTTTTCACTTTTATTTAAAAAGTTACAAGCTGTTGAAATGCTTCCCACTTAAAGACGCTTGTCTTCCCTGCAAAGAAATAATGGGCAAGTTTTAAGCCATTTTCCTATGAGAAAGAAGGGAAGGAAGGGTTTGCTTCTACAATACACCCAGAGGAAGAGACCAGGAGTCCAAAACCCAGATCTAGGTTCTCTCAAATTCTACACAGAACTAAGGGGACAATCAAAGCCAAGGTCATACATGTCTACACAGGCATTCTGAATGCTTCCTTCCTGTCAGAGTTAGAATTCTCACCAGCTATAGTTGTCCTTCTTCAGGTACTGTCTATAATACATCAATTTGTAACTTGTTTGAACAATGGTTGGTTATGGTTGCTTACTGGCATTCATTTCTACCAGAAGAAATTTCTTCTAATAGAAAAAGAGCCCCGGCACTGGATTATATAAACAGTCTTCCAGTTTCATGGCTGGAGAACTTCAGGCAAGCCAGGAGGCAAGAGAAACTCCCCTGTGAGCAATTAACCTTGGCTGTTCCCAGATTACTTTTCTCCCAAAGAAGCCATTTTTGCTCCAGAAGAAAAATCTTGAACATCTGCATGCTTCTGTTCATATGGGAGAATGGTGATTCTCTTGTTAGAAACTGAACACTTATCTATATGCCTATATCTGCACTTGGTCATTGTGTAAACTTGATCAATAGTCTGTGGTAACTGTGGCTTATAAGTGTTTCTATCTTTTAGCAATCTGAACTGGTTGTCCAGTATTTCTGGTGACCAATAAAGTTGGCCTGCAAGTCACGTAGGGCCTGCATAGTTACAGGTTTAGTAGACCTGTACAGGTTACTGTATTAACATACTATAGTATTTTTGAAAAATATGCTCTTAACTGTTCTCTCAGCCCTTCTCAGTGTCTTTCAGCACTTACCTCATTTCCTCTGTTTTTCCTTAGCTAGAAATATTGAGGAAATATTGGAAGCACATTTAGTAGGATCAGAATTTGAATTTTGTTTTATTAAAACTACATTATTACAGGAATCTAACCAATGATGACATTTTAATGCTTCAAAACACCTAAGTGTTTTCTGAAACCTACATAGTTAGTGCTTCCTATTTTGTATATTAGATTTTTTAAACATTAGGAGATGTGCTAGTTTGTTGAAGCCTGTTCCCATCTGTCCAATCACAACTGCCCTTATTGAATTATTTTAATTTTTTTTATTCATAAACATCTTTAATTCAATGTGGTTTAAGAGAAATAGGTACAATTACAAAATTAAATAAAAGGTTCCATTAAAACAAATGAAAACTGCATTAATTTTTTATACTGCTAATAGCCACATTCAATGCAAACAAAAATTGCTACAGGAAAATTACTTACATGAACAATATTCTACTTTCAGTTGTTTTTAAATTATCATCACCATATGCTTAGATGATGAGCAACAAAATATATAGCCAAAAAAACCAACAAATTGTACACATAAGCCAAAATTGTTTACTTAGTATGCTAATATGCCAACAGTCCAATATACCACATAAAAGTGATCCAACAGAAAAAAAAATTGCAAGCTCAAGGAAGGAATGCAAGATGTGGTGAAGGAATAGAGGAGGATACCTTTATATGCTTGTCTGAAAAACAATAGCTTGTAAATTGCCACAGAAAACCAATACAGAGTTGCTTCTCTGTCATAACAATTTGTTATTCAAATAAATGCATATTTTAGTACTGGAAATACAAAGTAGATGTCTAAATGATGCAGGACATGCAGAAGGGTATTTGGTCTTCATCTCAGATTTCATAGCAATTAAAAACCTGACAAATTTTTATATTCTGTAAGGCTGCTTAGTACATTCTGACATGTATTAGTGCTTGGGGATCTTAGCCTTTTTTAAACTTTCAATCACAAATGAAGCATATGTCCCTCTTTCAGAATTAGCAACTGACGCATTCCTTGTTAGGAGGAAGGAACATGCAATGCTAAACACTTAAAAAAGGTGGCATAAATTATCTGGGAATGAAAAAAAAAATCATCAAAAACAATGTTTCAGTTAATGGAAAATTGAGTTTTACCAAACTTCCAAAAAATAAATCATGATTCATTATCAGCCAAGCAGGGTTATTCAGGATTATAAGTAACCCAGAAGTATGAACAGGCCTTCAAATGAAATTACTGCTTCGGCAATAGCAGATGCATCAAATATTTTCTGTTTAATTGATTCAGAGCCACACACTCTGGGTTTTTTTTTTAAGTTTACTCTAATTTATTAAAATTCTTACCCTGCCTTGTTGTTGGGAGCACTCCACACAGCTGACTTGGATGTTTCCATGCTTAGCACCAGGAATAATCTGCACACATTCAAAGTCATTTGCCAGAATAACGATATCACAGCCGGAGCCATACGCCTACAGTAATTGTAAAAATATATATAATTTAATGTTTATAGAAATGAATGTAGCAAATTCATTTTAGAATCATCACATCATTTTGCAAAGAGAATTAAGGTATCCATGAAAACATTTACATTTCCACCAGAGTTTATACTAATAAAGTACAGTAGATTTCTACAGAAAGGGCTTGTTTCTCATCCTTATCAATGCGGCTTTAAGTCAATGTGAGCAGCATAGACTGACCTTTCCCCCCAGCATAGGTAGTGTCCAGGCGTTGTAATAGTTTTATTCAACTTCCCTCATTGTGGCAAGGGAAGAAGGGGAAAGGATCTTGATTATCCCCAGTAAACCACAGCCACCACAGTGGCGTGTTGGAAACAAAGGCAAGCAGGTGCAAATAAAAGCCACTGACTCCAGGATTACAACTGAGTGCACATCTCTAGGACTGCATGATCTATGGTTTAGGATCTAATCCAACATCACAAAAGTCAAGAGAGTTTTGCCCTCAACTTCAATGACTGTAGAATCAAATTCTTCTACTTTCAAAACGGGATTCTCATATACCTAAACACTAAAGTCAGGCAAGGTTCTTTGAGTAGATCTTTTATTAGAACAACTGAGTAGTTGGAAAGAAGTTCTTGGCAAACTTTTGGGCATAGTCACCCTTCTTCAAGCATAGGGAGTTTCTGATGTTCTGAAACCCCAAGAAATGAGAGAAGCTAAATGTGTGGAAGGATGTCAGTGAGAATGTAAATAGGCAGAAACGTGAAAGACAAAATGTAAAGCAGAGAGGGGAGGGGAAGAAAGCAGGGGGAAAAAAGGTTTAAGGGGTAAACAATAAAGTTGTATTTCATGACGTGTAAATTAAACGAAATGCCCACTTTCTTCCTGCTTGCTACATGACTAATTTTTATCTAGAGAAATTGTTATTAGTTTTCAACACACTATAAAATCCTCTTTGAATAATTCCTTGCTTATTGCAACTGTTGTAGCTAGCAATCTTAATATCCTTATTGGTTTCTAAATAGGACATAAAATGTTTCTCGTTTTACAACTGGACCAATGAATTTTCATTTCCTACACTAACAGTATAAGAGTAGACATACATACAAGAATAACCAACTAAAACTTGCTGTTGTTATCACTGTACACAATAATAAGAGTTTTATAAGAACAAAATTGCAAAAAAGAGATTTGACATTTAATCGATCTAACATGAAACTTGCATATGCTGGGCATAACTGCATTGTAAACACCCAACAATGAAGTATTTAATAGAAGCTCTCCAAAAGGATTCTGGTAATGTTAAACTAAACAAAACAAATCAATTACATTTTTTCCTCTTCTGTTTGCATGCAGCATGCCCTTCTTGACTTTTAAAGAATCTGAACATTCAAAAGGCAAGATAACCAGAGTGCCTCAGTGAAAGGGATGGAACTACCATTTTATCTGTGAAACATCTAGCCATGCTTATTTTGGACAAAAAGGTATGAAACACAAGTACCCAAGTACATGAGACCTAATATACATGTAGGGTAAAATTTTAACTTATTACATCAACATTTTCTCTTCTGCTTTCAAGAAAAAATAATGGTATTTTTTCCTGCATCAGTTTTTAAAATATTATTCATTTTTAGCAGTTTTCCCCAAGACCACAGCAAAAAGGTTATGCTTCCTTTTCTATCTACTATGATCACATTGTTAATTCACATACCCATGGCAGACAGGAAACACACTTAATAAAAGGAACAATTGTACTCCACTCTGTCATGTCAAAGTCATAGCTAGAAAGAGAGAGAAATAAAACGATGACCTTTTTTCTGCATGCTTTTTCTCTGAGAGAAAGAGAGAAGAGCCAAATTAAGTCTGCTACTTTTATATATTTTGCTTGAGACAAATAATGCAAAATAATCACTGCCAAAATTAAGGTTTGAGTTGACTTTTGCCTTTCTATTTTAATATAATAGGATTCTGGAATGCTTTTTAAATAAGGCTAACAATTATTTTTTATTCAGATTTCTTATCAAATGTTTGTATCACGTATCTGGATCATGTCCCTTTGTATTCTACCCCATCCCCTTCTCCTGTTTTTAAAAGAGAAGTTTGTATTTATTACATTCCCCAAGTATATAACTTCTAGAATATTCTAGGTTTTAGCAAGTGCATTTTATTAGCAGCAGGTAAAACAATAAGCAAAGATCAATCTACTATAAAGATCATTTATAATCATATATAAGGATCTGTTACTACACTCTATACAATATGTTCAAGAATACAATATAGAACAATGATGGCTTGTAACATTTTTCACTGGCAGGAAATGAACATAAGTATCTGCCAGCTTCTGCCCTGTTCTGGTGTGCCAGTATATTCTAGGGGTCCTAATCTCTCTAAATGATCTGTTCTATTAAACTCCCACATCAAAAAATTCTCATACAAATGCCTGTTCGTCACATCCACTTATACTAATTAGTGTTTATAAATACAAAATAACTACAATTATACCTAAGATTTGCTTTCCTTAAATATGTTTGCTGCTACTACAATGACCCCAGTACAATATGCTAGGAGTCCTAGTAGTCAATTAGTTTAAAACTACGAAGTAATACACTCCTAAGTAATCCTCCTAAATATTTTCTGTTTGCCATTGCTTATGCAAGCATCCTTTGAACTTGGATCTTCATAAACAAAGGTTACTTTACAGCATAAAATTAAACTTTCAGAATAACTTTCCCCTTGCTTCTTTCATAGTCCATTCCAACAACTTGGACAAATTTTAAGTGAGTTCAAATGGAGCACAGTGAGGGGGGCATCCCAACACTACCCCCCAACTATCCCTTGAAGTGAAAAGGAGTGTGAACTGTGTGGGAGATATCTGCTTTATTTATTCATTGAATAGTGTGTCTCCATTTGTTTGACTGTTGTTATGCTATTTGCAACATAGGTCCCTTGGTCTAACTCCTGATGGAGCTCACCTCCTATCTTCAAAAAAGGTAGCCAATAGCTTTGGATAACCATTGGTATGTAAGGGAAAATTCAGGCATAAAGCCCTTCAAAATCTTCTTCTGACCCCGATAGATAAATAATGCTCTTCTCTGGAAGAAACTGGTCCACTGTACTGCATTTACCTACTGGCTACTGCTCTGGAAAGACTATTCTTGCAGTGCTCAAATCAGTTAGGCCTAATAAGGTTAAAGACCCAGGTTTAAGAAAGGGACGTAAGAAAGTGGCAAAAGTGCATCTAATCCTTTGCATTGTGGAGTTTTGCTTTTAGGAAACAAAATGTAGTTTTCCATCCCCTCCCAAGTTTACTAAGACAATCTTCTAAATATGAACTTACACAAAGTTATACTTCGGAGACTAGAAAGTTTGTTTTCCCCCCCACTGTTATTCTGGAAAGCTATGAAAAACAGCAGGTAACCAGAGGTCAATCAGATGTACAGGGGAGCTACCTCTTTAATGGCACCAGCCCTTTCCAATTAGACCCAGCTGGGAAGAGAGAAATTTATGTGAAGGCAGCACATAGCTCAGCTGATAAAAGGGGCCACAGGAAAGCACTTGGCTCTTCTAGTAAGTCCTGATACTTGGCTTAAAGTACTATTCAGTTTTGATATTCCTAAATGTTACATAACTAAATCAAACTTACTCTAAACCTCTAGGTATAGTACTGAATCCTTTCTGGACTGAGGAAACAAGACAGCAACATCTCACAAGCCTATACCTCTCCTTGCTGGCAGCAAGAAGGATGGCAGAGAGATGAGTCTTATTTGTAAGTAGGAGAAAATAACTAGTATTTTTTTCCAATACAGGATACTCCTAGTATCTAATTCTGGTTATCTGATAAGTTCATAAATCACTTCATACCTAGCATCTACTTTGTAATGTAATTGCACTGCATTTAACTGGGGTGAAAATGATTAGGAACCATAAATTAGAAGGTTTCTAAAATAACCTTGAAGAAACTAAGCCATGTCAATTTGAGGGCTAGCATTAGAAGCAAAAGGCACTTTGGAAAACAATTACCCAGCCTTAACAATGTGCAAAAAGCTTAGTGCAGGCTACTCCCGCAGTTAATAAGCATTGATTATATTCCATTCAGGAAAGTCTGTGGCCCCTTTATCCAGTCTCTGGATTATGTTCTTAACCAGAATACTCCCTACAGTTTCAATTTGTCCAAACAATGAACTTTTCCAACATCTCTTATTCACTTGAAAGTATGATTATATTGGTTGGCTTGGGAAGAGGGAACACAAACTTCCTTAAAATCCATTTGTTTCTATTTGAATGGTCCACCTTTCAAATTCATCATTAATAAAGGCATTTAAACTGATGCTTGATTCTCTAAAGACCGCATCAAAATAGCTCATCATAGGAGCTGATGCCTTTCAAATCAAAGATACCATCTATGCAAAGGAAAATATATGCTTCTAATTGCTAGCATGCCACTTTACCTTGGGAGGTGAAGTTAAGCTGCTTTTCAATCTATTAAGCACTAACAGCAACCCAAACCAGGTGAAGAATACTATTGGTAGACATCTCAGTATCTTACAGGAGAGACTTCTCATTTGTGACTTACTGATGTATGTTTTTGTATGTTTAAATGTGTTTGTATATAGGAAAAAAAAAGTAACTAGCATAATGATACTGGCTCTGTAATTCTAACAGATATAAGTACTTCCTGTTTAGTATGGTTCTCACTCTCTGTTCCCTCTGCCAACAAGCTACCATATTTCTGGTTAGATGTAGTATTTTCATAAGTTCAGAATGAAAAAAAATAACTTACAGAGGAGGAAAGAAAACACAACCTCCCTGTTTCCACCTCCCTTCTGACATGCACACACTTCTGCCACTTGACAACCCATCAAGATACAAAAACAGCTGATTAAATTTAAATAATTTTATTATACTCATCCTTTCTCTTCCCTGTTTCTCTTTGGCAGCTGACTAGGGATGGATGGATGGATGCTAGTACCTACAAGATTTAATCTGTTCATGATCCTTTTTTAGGCTAAGATTTAAACTGCAGAGTCAAAGCCTGGGTATTCAAGTTCTTTGGGGTGGGTGCTGAGTGTTTGGTTTGGGGTGGGTTTTTTTTTTTACTTGCTTGAGAAGAAGTTTGGGGCTTTAAATATACACAACAAAAATCAATTTAAATAAATTGTTAAATTTAAAACAGTTTAGAAAAAAAGTGAAAAGGCTGGCCAACAGATTTCCCTGGACTGAAAGTAATTTCCATGTTTTCTACATTTGACTCTGTTAGTGATTTTGAGAGTTGTTGATATACTGAATGTATAGAGTGTTGTAAATTCCTTTTACTTTTTTTCTCTTTATATTTTTAACAAGAAACCCACTAGATCCTCACTGGTTAAGTTACAGTTCTTTGGCAGCAGAGCAGACTTTTGAATGTCGTGGGTGCTATTACCAATAGAGTAAAAACGCATCAAGATCAAGAGTCAGATGAAGTACCGAACAGGCAAAGGATGCAAAAAACCCCCAAACAAAACCAAAGGAAAATAAGATACTACAATTGTGAGAACAATACAAGAGCCTAGATAAACAGGACTATCTATGAAGAAAAGGAAATGTACATAAGAACCACTCACATGGAGTATCTGTTGACCTAGTTTTGTTTTGGGTTTTTTGTTTAATCTGTTGACCTGTTTTTAGTTGCACTGACATCTTCAAAATGAAAATGAAATGGTGTTGCAAAACTGCCGGAGAAGCAGGATGACTTGCAAGATGCACAAGTAGCTAACAAGCTGCTGTTTGCCAAGGTCTCTCATTGGCAGCTTACTGAAGCGCTTCTGACAAACCTTCTGGTGAGAAACAAGAGAACCCTAAATAAAAAAAAAAATCTCTTAAGTTTTCCATGTTGTCATAAAAATGCCCTCTTTTCAGCTGATTTACTGAGTTCCCATTAGGTTCAGCATTGCAATTTAAATGTCAAGAATTAGTAAATTTCTTACACTTTTTTTTCCCCAAATGTTTATTCCACTTGTAGTTTTTATTATGAAAAGCTGTCCTCTCAGGTAGTCTATAAATAAGCATCCTTGCAGTTTCTATTCACCTGAGATGAGTGAGCTAGGCAAATTTAATGTAAATCTGTCCTCTAATTTGCCAGTGTCAGGGATCAGAAGATAATCTGAATTCTTTTTGAAGACCATACAAAGTAAGAGTGCCTCTACTCTTAGAACAACTCTGATCTTCCTCGCAGCTCTGGTTCTACCAGGCAGGGTTGGAGAATAAACAGCTAGGACTGGGGAGTGTGTCCCCCCCACCCCCCTCCAAACAAACAAACAAAACAACTCAGTAATTTCTAGAAGTAATGGAGACTGCTCCATTGGGAAACGTCTCTAATTTCCACCAGCATTATCCTGTCCTTAAGTACCAAAAGAACTAGAAGGTGGTGTGACATATTTAATACAGCTGTTTCAGAGGCTGAATTTTAAAACACTACAAAGGTATACCTAGACACTGCTTTAGAGACCCCTAAGAGCCAAGGTGCTAGGTTTGAAGATTTTTTTAAAATGTAATCCACACTAATGCAACATACAGAAAAGCAGAGAAAATGGGAGATTCACAAATGATTTCTCTTTAAGAAAAGGAAGAGATTTAGGGAGGGATTTACATATATTTAAGGAGGCAGAAGCAGGCAGTTCGACACACCAAAAAGAGAAGCTATTCCAACCGGTTTGCCTTGAGATTGTAAGAAGAGAAAGACAGCAAAGTTCCTTTTCACCATGTAAAAAGTAGCCATGTTCCACAATGGTTTCTAAGAACTAAAAAGATGGATTCAGTCAGAGCAATTACACCGGTAGAGGAGGTGCAGAGGTCTTGCTTGTGGTTTTTAGAAGGGATACCAGCTACTTAAAATACCGCACTTGTTATGAGGAAACAAATCAGAGTATTGGTTTTCCAATTTGCATAGCTTGTGTATTTGATAGTATTTTGTATTCACTCAAGTTTCATTGTTTCTCTATCTTGCGTGAGACCCTCCACCAACCTGGAGGAAAAAAAAATGTATAGGAAAAATGTGTGTGTGAAGTCATAAAAGCTGGCATAGGTGGAGCCAGGTATTGCACTTGGGATTTCACCCACTTCTCTTTAAATGTCAAGCTGCCCCTTAAACATACCATCTTCAGAAATGTGGTTAACACTGGGGACCAGGCCAAAAGGGACTGTTTGAAAAAAGGATAAGGGGGAATAACAGAACTGAGTTGCAATAAAGGCAAATATGTAACGGGGTAAAATAGCAAGGCGGTTCTGGTGCTGGTTAAACCACAAGTAAATTTTAGCCAAACTAATTTGACTCAATTGAGAAAAGGAAAAGAAACTTGAGAAGGAACAGAACATTTTGGGGAAAGGGAGCTGAAAGGCATATTTTCCAAATGAAAAATGCAGACTACCAAGAAATATTTGCTATATTACGGATTTAAGAGGGAATCTAGGCCTATCTTACTCTGATTTTCCCCTTCCTCCTCCCTCATCTTTCCAGAAACATTTCTCAGAGCCAAAACTAAAAATTTCAGCCCAAACTTCAGGTGTTGCCTGTCATGTTAAAGTCCTCTAGCTGCAGGACTTATTTTACAGGGAAAATAAAACATTAACTTGCAGCCATCAATTTTTGACAAATCCAGTAAGATACCAGATAGCTGATTTAATCTACCTGTCAACAGCCCTTGAAGTCTATATCAGATTCATGGTGCAAATGACCTGGACAGTTGACCCCTCCCAGCATTCAGAGTCCTGGTCTACACTTAAAGCTTTACTAGCTGTCATAGCTGTGTTGGTCAAGGATCTGAAAAAAATGACACCCCCTACTCATGAATATGGTGCTTCCTACACACCCAAATGTACACAGGGATAAAAGCAAAAGTGCCAGCAGTGGTTATTTTGTACTGACAAAACAGAATATACAGTACAGGCTGTGTCTGCTAGGAGGATTTGTCACTACAGTTTTACCCACACGCCCTTTCTAATGTCAATACAGTCACAGACATTTAGTGGTTTGAAAGGTAAGAGATTTGAGAGTTCACAACCTCTTGAGAAGACTAGGGAAGTGCACTCTCACATGAATGATTCTCTTTCTCTGGAAGGAGCACTTTAATGCAGTTTCATTATGCGGTGAATAAAGCTGGATTTCAGAAGCCCATGAAAACTCTATCCAAAAAACAGAGTTCAGCTCCCTGGGGGCCACCTTCATAGCTGAGATTTGGGAACAAGTGAAATAAATTCATTAACCAGCATCCCTTCTGTAACAATCTCAAGCAAAGTGAAGGTTATTTATTTCTGAAGGTAAAGTACAGGCATATCCAGCTGGGGTTGACCAAGAGACAGAAGGGGAAGGAGTCTTCTTTCATAAACTTGAAAATAATTAAGTTCACAATTTGGCTGCTTGACATGTGCTGACAATGGAGGGGTGGGAATCCCAGATGCAGGGGACCATCTTTTTCTATTATTTAGAGTGTCTGTGAATGTGTGGTGTAAGTGGAGCGTGTTGCCATTTTTCAGTTGATTATTTTTATAATTTTCCTTCAAATGGTTTAATTAAAATAAAATTGTTTCATAAGAAGCCCAGCCCCCTTACATGCAGATACTCTTCATAATTAAAAATGGCTGAAATCAACTCAATTTCCCAAAAAGTTGTCTTTGACCACAGATCAGCTTCAAATAGTCAAAAAATACAGAACTGAAGTAATCTGTTTGTTCTTTTGGTTTGTTTTATGTCCCCCCAGCCTGGACTATATTACAATATAGCCTGTCCCAACATCACACAGGGCTACCCCAAGGAAGGAGTCAGTAGCAAAGCAGTTCCCGAATTCTAATTCAAACCTTGTCTAGAATGTTTCCTTAAGCTAAATCAAATCAAGGGTTTAAAACACATGTACTCGGCTTACCAGTTTTAAAATCATGTTAACTTCCCACGTTGTAGCCTGGTGAGAACGCAGGCTAGAAAAAGCTAATGTGGCAGAAGTCAAAGCTGCCTCATGCTTCTGAGAGGTGCAGCACAAACGTGCATTCCTGGTTTTACTTCCAACTTCCCCAAAACTTTTTATTTAAAATGTGATGATATTTGCTAGCTTCCAGATGTAAGGCTTGCTCAATAACATGGGCTATGAAGTGCATAGTATTATCGACAAGGGTAGGGGGTCCCCACAAAGGCTGCATCTCAGTTCAGTTCTCCCTCTGAGCTAATAGTACATGGAGGGGCTACTTTACCCTGTCTAGCTGCAGGTAAGTGAGGCTAAGGGGAAGATTCAGTGTAGATGAAGATCGTTGTGGGGCAGGGAGCATGATCAGTTCATACCACAATCTATGGATAGTTAAGTGGCTGGCCCCTACAACTCTCAAGTAGCAGGCACAAATGGCAATTTAACTGTTCATAATCCATGAAGATCTGGCCAGATTTTTCCCAAAGACAGAAGGTGGCTGTTCTCTAGCCCCAGGTGTCTTGAGTAGAAAATCTTTCTTCTTTCTTTCTATCTTTCTTTTTTTTTTTTTTAAGAAAAGGGAAAACTGGTTCACATGACCCAGTATTTTGAAATGGGGCAGCAGGTGAATTTCTACTTTCTCATTTCTTCCTCTTGCGTACAGCCTAGGAGGCAGGAAAGGAGGAAATAAGTGGATGACAGGATGCATCTGTGCATGTCGGAGGGTATAATTCTTAATTATTTCATTGGCTACGGGAGATGTTACAAAGCAGTGGTAATTGTATAAAGTTCAGGGTGCACCAGTAGAGATTTTGGGGCAGATATTGACGCCATTTTTAAAGGAGACGTATCAGTCAATACCAATCCAGTTTTCCAATACAGCTGCATGCAGCTGGTAAATCCATTGTGGTGGAAGGGAAGTGGGGAGGGAAGAGGTATAGGGGCCAGATCAAAGCCCCACACTGTGGGAGGGAGGGGGTAGACGCTGCCTAGCCAGGGTGGGGCGGGGTGACTTGCTGCTGCTTGCATCCTGGGAGGATACAGGTGGTGGGGGCGGGCCCCTGGATCTGCACGGGGTGGGGCAGATGGGCAGGCTGCAGCTGCGGGCTGAAGCTGGGGCTGCACCATCTCTTCTCAGTGGGGTATGGGCTCGAGGCGAGTGGTGGTGGCACTGGGAGGGAGGGTATGGAGGGAGCTGCAGCCATCCCAAATTTTGCCATAGCCTTCCATAGGCCCCCCTCCCAGTACCGCCACCACCTGCTTGGTACAGCTCTGGCTCTTCCCAGCACATGGATGGGGCATTGAGCTGGGACTGGAGCCCAGCCCCCACAGAGAAGAGCCAGCACAGCCCCGGCTCCAGCCCGCCTGCCTGCCCCGCCCCACCCTGCACAGATCTGGGGGCATGCCCCCACCACCTGTGCCCTCCCAGGATACAAACAATGGCAAGAGACACCCCGCCCCACCCCAGCTGGGCAGTGCCTACCCCCTCCCTCCCTCACTGGCCCCCACACCCCTTCCCTTCCACCACAAGGGATTTGCCAGCTACACGCAGCTCTCCATGCTGCTGGGCTCTACTCCTAACTGCCTACATGGTGTGCTGAAGCTGTGTGCACTCACGGGCATTTATCAGCCAAATTGCCGGCCGCATTGGGCCGATTTCCGATGCAGCCAATTTTTTTTATATCAGTACTGATCTGATAATGGACTGATGTATCTGTGCACCTCTATATAAAGTGCATATGTACTATAGTGATTGCATATGTACTGTGGTGATTGCCAAACTACAGGCTTACCACAAGATAAGCCCTGCCCCTTCCCCAATCTGCCACATGCCAAGCACAGTGGCTATCTGTACCGTGTGTGCCACAGGCTGGCCACCTTTTGTCTATACCATATTGGACAGTGCTCAGGAGTGCTCCCATGAAACCCTGTCATGTCTACTCGCTCCTACTCTGTATGCACCTAACACCCCCAAAAAGTGTAATGCAGCTGCTAGATATGAATAAAACAGAAGTTCCATTTTACCCCCCCCAGCACGTGGCACATGGAGCAGGAGCGATTAGATGAGGCATGTTTTCAAAGCTGCATTCCCCAGCGTTGTCTGCCATTGTGTAGTTAAGTAAAGCCAAAGTTACTTTCTCAATTATCCACCACAAGGAATTACAGGTATGTGCAATAGCTTAACACATTTTAAACAAGCAACCAAACCAAAATGTTTGAGAACCACTGCCCTAAATCTTGTTCTCGGGAAGTTACGAGCATTTTTTTCTGAAACATTTAAATAAATAAATAAAAATCAGAACAAGCCAGAAAACAATGGAATATTTTAACCTACACTGTTAGTTTGACGACACTAAAAGCTGCAATGGCTGGCTCCCATTGAAGACCAGTATGCAAACTTGCCTATATCCAGGCAACTCTGACAGTACAGTAGTATAGCTGCGCATGGTGCTTGACACCATCATCAGCATTAACAGATTAGATTTACACCCTTTTAAACATTAAGGTCCAAATCCTCATGATACTAAGCACTGTCCAGTGTTTCAGTGCCTAATCTTTAGGCAGTCTACCCTCTAATAGACTTCAGTGCTCATCTCTGATGAATGCTCTAGCCACTTGAGTAACACCCTGCCTTCTCTAAGGTTGTGGTATTGCCCCTCTACCCGTCAATGCCAGGAAGGTGAGTTTTCCAGTAAATGCAGAAGTCATCAGTGAGTCCATAGATAACTGAGGAGGCTGATCTGAGATCTGCATGTTCAACTGCAGACTTGGCAAACGGTTATATGAGGGAGGAGTATATCCTGGTTATGGTGGAAAAGCTCTTTTCCTTCATGTCTCCTGCCTTCATAGTAAAGCCACTGCCTTGCTTCTAGTCTTGCTGCGAGTGATATCTGGAAGGTATCTGGGTCTTGAGTGTACCCGTACCATGCCTAAAGGATCAGTTGCCACTGGGCTCTGAAGCTTGGCAACCAGATTCAGAGCCTTGGGTAGCCTGCTCCTTAACAGCTTGTTGTTCTGTGTGGGACACCAAAAGGATGGCGTGCCTCAGTATTTAGGCCAACCTCTTTAGACACCAAGCACCTTGTTTTGTTTTGTTTTTTGTTTTTTTGTTACAAAGCATTCAGAAAGACCACAGCAAGTCGAAATATCTTTTAACACTATAGATTCCCATTTAAAACCTTTGCCCGGGGGGGGGGGGACACTTTTAATTAGATCGGCTCTGAGAGCTGCTCTAATTAAAGTGCCCGGAAGATCAAGTGTACAAGCACCCCTGCCGCCATTTTTCAGCACAGGGATGCTGATACATGTGACGCTGGAGTCTGCTGGAGCACTGCAATTACCATATTCCAGCAGACTCTATTAATTACAGCACACAAGAACAGCCTGGTTGCATGTGTACAGGTGCCCACTGGTTTTATCCTGTGAATCATGTTTGCACCCAACAAAGCTAATGGTGCATAGCGCCTCGCAGCACCCATGAAAGGATTTCAAAGCACCCTGGTTGAGAAGCGCAGACTAACCCCCTTTAAATACTGCAGTTGTAAAACCAGAAGTGGTGCTGACACCATGGACAAGGGTGATGATAAAAAATGAGGCAGCACCTAAAGTACTTCTGTGACTCCTGGTCCCAGGCCCCACTTCTGCAATGAGTTCCTCACAGACGGACCTTTTTGCATGCAAAGACTTTAGGGCAGAGCTAGGCCTAAAAGAGCAAGTAACAATACACCACCAGCAAGAGAAAAGGCAATGCGAAGACAAGGGTTGCCACAGCAAAAGGTCAGGGAACAGGTTTCCTGTTACATGTGTATCTTGCTAGCTTCCTCTTCACGCTGTAACAACGCTGGGGATGGTGCTAGAGGAGGTGGGATACACTTACACGCATTCCTCCAGGGGAAAAATATCAATGAAGCAACAACTTTGCAGTGTCTTTTCCCCGCCCCGAACCGTGACTATGATCTTCTTGGAAAACTGTCATAATCACCTAGCGTTTGCTCCACTGCTGCCTAAACGGCAGCACAGCATCCATTTTTCAGGGGATGCAGCTCCAACTGAAATGGGCGTTTGCATCCCAATTTTTTTTTCTTTATTTTTTAAATTACGCAAGCAGCCGGCTGGCTCTCCTCGCCCTTCCAGGGGCAGCGAAGTGGCAGTGCAGGTTTAGGGCTTCCCCCTACCCCCAGTTTTTACACATGAGCAGCTCAAGTCCCAGCAGGCGCGCGCTGCCCTTCAACGTCAGACCCGCATAGCGGCAGAGCCGGGAGCCCCCGGAGGGGCCGGGCCGAGCCGCGGGGCTGACGGTGTCGGTGTCCGCGCCCGCGCCCCGCAGAG
>NW_005841888.1:213259-213512 GCF_000455745.1 Alligator sinensis | reverse complement strand
GCCCCTGCGGGAGCTCGTGTGCCGCCCCCCTCCCCGCCTGCGGGAGCGCCCTGCTCGCTGTCGCGTCACCGCCGCCTGCGGGAGCTCCTGTGCCCGCCCTCCCCCTCCCCCTCCCCAGGCGCGGGGGGCACGCGGTGTTCATGGAAAGCTGTCCTGGAGTCAGGCCTCGGGCGTAGGTTTCACAGATTTTTATTTAGGGTGAGAAAGGACCTCAGTAGATCCCCGAGTCTGACCCCCTGCTCTGGGCAGGAAA
>NW_005841888.1:206315-213249 GCF_000455745.1 Alligator sinensis | reverse complement strand
GAAAGAGTGCTGGGGTCAGATGACCCCAGCCAGGTGCATGTCCAGCCTCCTTTTAAAGACCCCCAGGGTAGGGGAGAGCACCACCTCCCTTGGAGCCCATTCCAGATTCTGGCAACCCGCACCGTAAGGAATGTTTTCCTAATGTCTAACCTAAATCTGCTCTCTGTCAGTTTATGGCTGTTGTTCCTAATAACCCCAAGGGGTGCCCTGGTAAATAGTGTTCCCTATTCCTTGTCCTCCCCCCACCACCCAAATGAATGTGTAGAAGGCCACAAGATCACTTCCCAGCCTTCTCTTGCAGAGCCTGAAGAGATTCAGGTCCCTCAGTCTCTCCTCATAGGACGTTACCTGCAGGCCCCCAGCTATACAAGTGGCCTCCTCTGGACACTCAAGGTTATCCACGTCCTTCTTGAGGTACAGTGCCCAAAACTGGACACAGTACTCCGGCTGCAGCCTCACCAGTGCAGTGTAGCGGGGAAGTATCACCTCCCTGGACCTGCTCTTGATGCACCTGCTAATGTATGACAGAGTGCAGCTGGCTTTAGTTATCACTTCGTCAACTTGACAATTCATGTTCACTTTGGAGTCAGCTATGACTCTGAGATCCCTCTCTGCTCCTGTGCTGCTTAGAAAGTCACCTCCCAGCCTGTAGGTGTGTCGCTGATTCTTTCTCTCTAGATGCAGCACTTTGCACTTATCTTTGTTAAATTGCATCCTAGTCTGTTCTGCCCACTTTCCCAATCTGTCCAAATCCATATTTTTACCACTATGGTCATGTCCAGATGAGCACAGCTGTGCAGTATGTGGCACTGCAGACATGTTTCTGTTCTCTGCGCTGCCAGGGAGTAGCATGGGGGGGTGGACCCCTGGATACTCAGGGGTCAAAAAAAACCTGTGCCAGAAAAAAGCAGAGGGGTGCATGCAGGGGCAGTATGTGCTGATCAAAACCAGAGCCTGCCCAGCTGGTGCCAGGATCGCTACTGCTGTAGTCCCGGGAGGCCCCCAGAACCCCAGGTAAGGCTGGTGGGGCCAGCCCAGTTCTGGCCCCAGCCTCCCCTGCCCTACCCAGAGTAACCTGCCATGTGCCAGAGGGCATGTGGCACAGGCATTCCCCAAGGACAGCTAGCAGTGGCACAAGGTCTGCCCAGGGAACCAAACATCTGCACTTGTTTGGACACTGCCTATACTATTTTACCCCTAACTTCTGCTTCCCCATCCCTGTAGATGGTGGTCTTTGTAGGCAGTAGATCTTTAAGTCAAGTCTTTGTTGCTTCCGAGAGCAGCCCATTCATTGCCTTGCGTGGGTTTGGGGAGCAGCAGGGTTGAGGAGCAGTGCAGTTTGGGATGCCTGAAGGACTAGACCGTAGGCATGGAGTCCTCTGTATCTGCATGTAACTTTGAACCATTTCAAGGAGGACCAGCTCATATACTACTTGTTCCCCCCCCCCCCCCCGTGCTTTTGAAACATCCCAGGCAGTTTAAACCAGTCTAAAGTGGCCTTTATGTTGACCCTTGGGGTTTAGAGTGTATTTAGCATTTTCTCAGAATGACATCTTTCCACACCTTGTTGGAGCTTTGTCTGCAGGATTGCAGCCTTGTATTCTTGGCTTTCTTGAAAATGACTGTTTTGCTATAACTGAATGCATAATCTTCATCATCATAATAGAGTAATGGAGTTCATATTTCCAGTAACTAATAAGGAAAGCAGTTTTGGAAGGAAAAACATTGTCCTCTATTGCTGGCACTTCCAGTAGTCCTAGTTCTATTGTCATTCACATCAAAAGTTCTCTCATAGTTCTGAAAGGGAACAGAGTCCATATACGTATTATTACTAGAGCTTTAGGTGTGCTAAGAAACTGTTGGATCTTCTCTATAGTCGCATGCATTTACAACCAGTAGCCCACATACTTCCATTGTAATGTTTATTGATTGCACTTCTTTGATCAAGTGCACATATGTTGCACATATGTCAATTAAACTAGTTTATTTTATTTTAGGTAATTATAGAATCATAGAAAATTAGGGTTGGAAGGGACCTCAGGAGATCATCTAATCCAAGCCCCTGCTCAAAGCAGGACTGTTCCCAGCTATATCATCTCAGACAAAGCTTTGTCTAGCCAGGTCTTAAAAACCTCCAACGATGGAGATTCCAGCACCTCTCTGGGTAACTTCTTCCAGTGTTTTACTACCCTACTCATAAGAGAATTTTTCCTGTTATCTAACCTAAACTTCCCTTGCTGCACCTTGAAACCATTGCTCCTTGTTCTGTTCCATCTGCCAGCACTGAAAACAGTCCTGCTCCATCCTCTTTGGATCCACCCTTCAGGTGGCTGAATCCCTCTTGGTCTTCTCTAGACTAAATGAGCCTAGTTTCCTCAGCCTCTCCTGAGTCATGTGCCCCAGCCCCCTATCCATTTTCATTGCCCTTTGCTGGACTCTCCAGTTTGTCCACATCCTGTCTGTAGTGGGGGGGCCCTAAAACTGGACACGGTACTCTAGACGTGACCTTAGTAGTGCTGAATCAAGGGGAATAATCACTTGATCTGTTGGCAACACTTCTACCAGTGCTGCCCAGTATGCCTTTAGTCTTCTTGGCAACAAGGGCATGCTGCTGACTCATATTCAGCTTATTGGCCACTATAATCTCCAGGTCCTTTTCTGCAGAGCTGGTGCTTAGCCATTTGGTCGCCAGCCTGTTACCATGCATGGGATTCTTCTGTCCTAAGTGTAGGACTTTGCACTTGTCCTTATTGAACCTTATGAGATTTCTTTTGGTCCAATTCTCCAATTTATCTAGGTCTCTCTGAATCCTAGCCCTACCCTCCAGTGTATGTACTAGTCCCTCCAGCTTGATGCCATCTGCAGGCTTGCTGAGGGTGCACTCTATGCCATCTGCCAGGTCACTAATGAAGACACTGAACAAAACTGGTCCCAGGACTGACCCTTGGGGCACTCCACTTGATACCCAGCTGCCAAGTAGACATCGAGCCATTGACTACTACCCTCAGAGCCTGATGCTCCAGCCAGTTTTCTCTCCACCTTATAGTCCATTTATCGAACCCATACTTCCTTAACTTGCTTGTGAGAATGTTGTGGGAGACTATAACACAAACCTTGCTAAAGTCAAGGTATATCACATCCACTGCTTTCCCCACATCCATAGAGCCAGTCATCTCATCATAGCAGCCAGTCAGGTTGGTCATACATGACTTGCCCTTGGTGAATCCATGATGACTGTTTCCTTGAGGATTGGCTCCCTGATTTTTCCAGGGACTGAGGTAAGGCAGACTGGCATGCCTTCCCCCACAGACTTACCTGGTGGGGGGTGTGCATCCAAATAATTATTTCTCCCTCCGCCTCAATTTGCCCCTCCTTCCCTCCCCACAGACTGACCTGTGAGGGAGGGGGTCACAGCACAGGGTAGATCTTGGGTTGCTTTTTAATTCAAAAAGTGATCTCTTACCCAAAAAGGTTACAGACTGCTGCCATAGAAGCTGTCATATCTTTTGAAAATAGTGTGACCAGAAGAAAAAAAGATCCCACTTCCAATATTTCTAATATTGTCAACAAATTACAGCTTTTGATGGCAAACAGCTTTCAATTTAAGTGGAGTACCTTCAGGATTAGTCCAGCCTTCCTATACAAAGGGGTATGATTACCAAGAAGTTTGATTTTGAGCCCAGTCGTCTATTACGTAATGAGGCAAAGCTGCCACTAATGCTTGGTCCCATGACATGTATGAGAGAGACAGTGGACATCACCTTTTGTTTTACCATTTCACGACCACATTAATAGCCGACTTAAGTTTGAAACAAACTTTTCAGACTGTTTGACCTTTAGACTCTTAAAGTTGTCATTTGAAAGTATGTGATAACTTGCTGAAGTACACCTCTCTCTTTTTAATGAATTCTCTATTTCTTTCCCTCATTCAGCTTTCTGAAGAAGTTTCTATTATTTTAAAAGTCAAGGGCAAATAAATTTTGCTTCCAATCTTTGGATTCCAGTTGTATTTTGTAATGTCTGTTGTATACACAGTTTTGATAGATGATTCAAAGCCATCCTCCATCTAGTTGAATAATAACAAGGGTGAAATAATCCACAAACTGTGTGTCCTGATAGATAAAGTACTAGTGCACATATTTTCAGATGAAATCCAAGTGAAAATCATGCTTAGTTTCTCTGCTACTTTAGGGCATCATCCTTTGAAATCCTAATTAGAATCCATTTGCTTAGGTTAGTTTGTCCCTCCTGCCCTTAATAACACATTGACTCCTTCACCTGATATTGATGAGTGTGTTTCTAGGAGACTGATCTTCCTCGAGCTGTGTCTTGCTTTCTTATAAATAAAACACTTCTGAAGATAGTAGGCTTAATACATGTGAGAGTCC
This sequence comes from Alligator sinensis, assembly GCF_000455745.1. NCBI lineage: Eukaryota > Metazoa > Chordata > Crocodylia > Alligatoridae > Alligator > Alligator sinensis. Next base: position 208,861 of record NW_005841888.1, on the reverse strand, counting down.
AGGAAAGTGGTTAATTCTGGTCAGCTTCAGTAGATGTTTTTGTTTTCTATTCTGCCTGTCTGTTTTATGGGATTCATCTTCATTTTGTAGGTTCAGGACCAAAATAACAGACGAAAAAATAGAGTTTGCCACCGGAATCTGTAGAGTTGAAATCTTTTTCTGGAAGAAACAAAAATACGTCAAAGTATTGTCAGCCCTGTAGTACACTATATCATACTTCAAAAGCTGGCACAGAACCTGGCATGACATACAGTATTGTACTGCGTGAAATACGATACAAATATTGAGACTGTCTCTCTTGAATATTATTTATTTTCTTTAGTATTCCCATCTACGCTGTTGTCTGTTCTGTTCTTTGTGCAGTAAACAAAGGGCTCTGGTACACAAACAAGTTTCTGCCCAGTAAAACAAGAATGGGAATTTAGAATATTTATCAGCTGCTCAATGATAACTGCCTGTAGGCATGCTCTTACCTTGTGGCAAGTGGCAGCTAACTCATTCCGTCTCAGAAGGATAATATACTCTGGGTTAGGGTGAAAGTTGGCCAACAAGGGGTACCGAGGAACATTTGGAAAGCTATAGATCCCTACCCTCATTTTAACCTCAGTAATTTGTTCATGTGCTCATGCCCAAAATGTATTTCCCTCTCCTCCCCCATACGATTTAAATTGTTCTTAAGCATTGTTATATGTCTGTCCTATTTGGGGGATCATATCCTAATCTTCCAGTTTGGATAGATATAATTTTAACAGAAATATCAGAACTGTTTGAATGAGTCAGAATTAATAATCTGAGTAAGGATAGCAAGAATTTGACAAGTACTTAAGGTTGGCACAACTATGATCCCTTTGAAATGAAACTTGCAATTACTGAAAAACTGTGCGTCAATTGATTTCAGTAAGAACAGAGGCCAAAAAGTGGAAACTGTCACTGTTAGTTTGCAAATGGTTGATATTGCTGTAGTTCTCAATAGTAGCTTTTAAGGATAGTATTTTGCAACAGTTCCCAAAAGCAGAGTTCAAATTATGCTCTTCCCTTTGAGCTCTCCCACTGTGGCTCATCTTTCATTAAGGCTTGAAAGGATAGCACTGGTTCACTCCTCTAGAGTGAAGGAACGCTATCAACACTCCTTGTAATTGAGTATCAGCAAGCTTTCCTCTCAGATGCCACTTACCCCTCAAAAATGTCTTTTAAAGATAATACCTTATACTACCCATAAAATATTCTGAACCATCATGCAATCAAATGAGCATCTAATCATCAGTCCATCATGAGTCTTGAGCTCCTGCTGGAAAGCACTGATTACATGGAAGCTCTTGCTGAGGCCTTGTCTAAACAAGGCTGCAACATGACAGTTGCTATAGTTAGTTTGCTTTAAAATGACTTGTGTTTGCACTGCTTCAACTGGTGGCTTAGGTTGGAATAATTGGTCAGTCTTGGAACAGGACTGCTTGATCGAGATGGGGCCCATCTGATAGAAAAAGGGAAGAATATCTTAGGACACTGGATGATCTAATAAGGAAGGCTTTAAACTACCATTTCTAGGGAGGAAAATGTCAAAACCCACACCTAATTTAAGAAAACAGCAGACACCTAGTCAGGGTTGGAATTAAGAGAACTAATGGAAATTTGCAATAGGATCATAGGGAGACAAGAAGAAGAAGAACAAGGCAATCTGTTGAAGATACGGGATGTCTAGAGGTGCCAGGAATATGGAGCATAAACAGGAAGAACTTTAAACCTCAGTGCACAATCAGAACTACAGCTTAATTGGTTTCCCATTAGAGACTTGGTGGGATAAATCAATTCAATATTCTAGACCTGTAATCTCTGAGCTGTAAGAAATTGTTGTAGAGGTCTCATGGAGGATGATATATTCATGTATTTATAAGAGGAGCTGAGGAATTTTAGACTAGCAAACCCTACTTTGCTATAGGAGAAATACTCAAACAAATTGCTTAATAATCAGTTTGCAAGTTCCTAGAAGATAATAAGGTAATAAAGAATCAGCATAGTTTTGTCAAGAAATCTTGTCAGACTTATCTAATTTCCTTCCCTGATAGGCTACCTGACCTAGTGAATAAGAAGTAATCAGTTAATGTGATATCTTTTGACTTTAGTAAAGCTTTGATATGCTGTCCCATGTGGTATTCTCATAAGCAAACTGGATTTAAATAAACTTGTTTGATTTAAATGAAACTGCCATAAAATGGGTACACAACTGGTTGAAAAACTGCATTCAGAATAGCTGTCAATAGTTAAAACTGGAAGGACAGCTTGAGTTGGGTCCTGTCAATATTTTCTTGAAGTGTGTAAAGGGGAAATCAAATGCACAAAGACAAAATTGGACATAATACTGTAGAAAAGAATCTGGTGATTTTAGTAGAGCACATACTGAGTCAATAATTGCCAAAAAGACGCATCTTTATCTAAAACATAGGAGGTAATTATTCCATTCTAGTATGTGATTGTGAGGTCTCAGCTGGAGGACTGTGTCCAGTATTAGGCACCACAGTTAGAGTGGGCTCAACAAATTAGTAAGAGTC
>NW_005841888.1:205532-206284 GCF_000455745.1 Alligator sinensis | reverse complement strand
CCTGGAAAACATGACTGCTGACGGAAGGCTAAAGGAATCGGGCTTGTTTTGTATATAAAAATAGGAAAACGAAGGGAATGTCTAGCAGTTTTTTAACTTGAAATTTTTTTGTGAAGAGGACGGTGATCAATTTTCCTTTATGTGCACTGAGGTAGGACAAGAAATAACTGACTCAGTATAGCAAAGAAGATTTAGACATATATAAGGGGAATGAAACACAGCAACAGGCTGTCTTAGGAAGTTGTGGAATTGCCTTCAGGGGCGGGTTTTTAAGAATAGGTTAAACCATTCATCAACAGATGCTTCTAAGTATTCTTGCCTTGAACAGGGGAAGGGACTAGATAACCTGTTGAGGTTTCATTTAGCTTTAGGATTCTATGTATATTGCAATTGTGGATACAGAAATTATTAAAGTTGGTGCACTTAGCTTTTACCAAGGTTGAGGTTTCATGAGGTAAATAACCTGAATCAAGCTACAACTGCATCGATTCAGAGGCAGACAAGGTTTTTTGGGTAAATGTGCTATCTTTTATTATACCAACTAAATAGTTGGAATAATTGTTCTTTGCAAGCTTTGAGTGACAATCACCCTTCTTCAGGCATAGGGAGAGTCTGTTGGTGTTTGTGTGCTCTCCTGGGTGGAATAGAAGCCAATATGGAAAATGCAGTTCTGTAAAAATGCAAATGCCTGGCAATGAGGATCTGCGGGAATGGGAGACAGTAGGCAAGAGACAGGTGCGGCGGGGGGAGTG
>NW_005841888.1:203188-205516 GCF_000455745.1 Alligator sinensis | reverse complement strand
AATGTAGAACTGATGATAGAATGAATGTAGCTGGTAAAATACAGACAGGTTACCTGGGGTTATCAGATGTTAGGCAGGTTATACATAAATGCAATGTCTATATTTAGTCCATGATTTTTTATATCCAGTAGATTTATAAAGTGAAGTTCATAAAATTATCTACAAACGGTGTTTTGTAAATTCCCTTTGAGGATTAGAACTGAGAGATTGGAGAGAGAGTTGTTGTCTTGTGAAAAGTGCGCACCCACAGGTAGTTGGTACGGCTGTGCGAAATGGCACTGTTCAGTTCCGAATTCAGTTTCAAGGTCTGGACAGAACAGAGTTTTGTATCAAATATAATTTTGAGTTGAAACAGCCTCACCGTTTCACTTAATCGAAACAGTGAGGCTGTTTTGACTTTGTTTTGACAGTTTTGCCGGACCAAGGGGACTGGGGAAAAGAACTCAGCCCAGCTGGGCTCAGGTCCCAACCCCAGCCAGGGGTGGGAAGGCAGCCCAGATGGGCTGACTTCCCAGACCGTTCTGGGGGTGGGAAGAGAGCCCAGCTGGGCTGCCTTCCCATCCCCTGCTGGATATTGCACCAGGGATGGGAAGTCAGCCCAGTTGGACTGACTTCCCATCCCCACTTCTATGGTGGAAACGTTTTGACTTTTGAAATGTTTCAGCTAGCTCTGTTTTGTTTTGAGGCTATTTCAGTGGCCTTTGTTTCATTTTGATTTTGCTGTTTCAACCTCAAAACAAGTCAAGACAGTGTTGAAATGAAACAGCTGTCGAAATTTCGCAGTCCTAGTAGTTGGGTATTTTTGTCTTTGATAGATTTTCAGTGTGCATTCATTCTGGTATGCAGTTGTTTGGTTCCTCCTACATATTTTCCAACAGGGCATTTAATGCACTGGATGATATTACATTTCTAGAAGTGCAGGTGTCCTTAGACCGAAATGGCTACAACCAACAACCCTCAATTCAGAGCGTTTTTTTTAAGGCACTAAGATGCATTTGATTTTGGAATAGTTAATGCAGAACTCAGTTTTCCAGTGTGTTTTGCACCAATTTTAGATGTCTTAAAAGGGACTGTAAGGCAGAGATATTGTTCTGATTTGATGTACACATTGAAGGGAAAGGAAGTCTCTTTGGAAATGCCCATGTAGCTTTATTCCAGGAAGAAAAAAAAAGAGGACTGATTTGTGCAATTGTTACAGGGGTTCTATTCTGTGTGGAAGTAAGTGTGAAAACATCTCACCATCATGAAAAAAGCACACAGGCAAGAGAAGATGAGAAGAAACATTTTGATCACTATTCACATGGAGAGAAGGATTGGACCAAATATGCATTATCTGCTTAGCACCTATAATGCTACAGCTTGCAGAAAGAGGGAAGAAGCTATCAACTACAGAAAGCTTGACAAGGAGAGGGTTGCAGGTAGGGTTCAGGGAAGTAGAGACCGTCTGTCTCATAAATTATAGAGTTATACAGGGATAGTTTTTTAGAGCAGAATAGAGTACATAAAGAAAACGGGCATCAGAGCAAACAGCAGTGATGAAACCTCCCTCATCTCCCCACACAAAGGTCAGATGCTAGATTTTGCTATGTCTTGCAAAACACAGAACACATCTTACTGGATTACCATTTTAATCATCTTCATTGCAAAACTTCTACAACAGCCAACACCACAAGAAGATGGAGGCTTCTTGAGCACATTGTTTCCTGGCTTTAGTAAGTGTTCCTTATTTTGAGTATGCCTCAGTACGATAGGACTCAAGCTGAACTTCATTCTTTTATAATTGTTTTTGTTTTCACTGAAGAAGCTTGTTGCATATGGCTTTTGTGAAATTGAGTTAATTTGTTATAATATGTCTGAAAAATTTCAGAGAGGTGCTGCTCAGCCTATAAAGTACAAAATATCTACCTCAAGCTCTTCATTTATGAGAAAATCAAATATATCAACAGTAGCGGCCTTAGGGGAGGGCAATCCAGGCAGCAGCCCAGAACCCTTCACTTTAGGGGGCTCAATTTTTTAGGGGGGGTGAAGTTTTTGCAAGGAAGTGGCTCTATTGGCATTTTAACACTTCAATATTTATCTAATTCCCCTAAAGAATATTAAAAAGATCCATGATACAACTGTGGTGGGTTAATATTTACCTGAGTACATACCTCTAAGGGGCCCCAAATGACTGTCTTGCCCAGGGCCCCAACAACCCTAAGGCCACCACTGATATCACCTTTGTTGTAGCATATCAGCATATTAATTACCTACAACTAGTCCCTGGTCTCAAACAATGAACAACAACAACAACAAAAACCCCTGACCTTGTTTTCTTGATTATTTGAG
>NW_005841888.1:193485-203157 GCF_000455745.1 Alligator sinensis | reverse complement strand
AAGAGTGTCTCCATTTCCTCCTGCCAGCTCTCCTCCAGGATGTTTTCCTTTACTACCACAGAAATTCTGCAAAATACAGCAAGTGCATAATAATGAGAAACTTCAGCCTTTTCATAAAGCATCATCCTCTCTGTTTCAGTCCTCCATGAGCATACCCAGCCTGCATTCTACAGCTACACATTTCTCTTATCTAAGCATCTAAAGAAAAGCTTTTTAAGACACGGGAACACAGATGAAAAAAGGGTTGTCCAAAAAGATAGGAGGAATCCTAGTGTTCTTGGAAAACTCATAGTCCCTTTTCATTCCAGCAAACAGGCCTGAATTTCTAAAGGTACTGGCCTCATGGACCTACCTAAATACCCCACATCAATATTGACAAATCATCTGCAGTGATTTTAGAACCCCAAGAAATACTTCTTTCTGTTTATGGCAAGGGCATGAAAAGAAGCAATTAAGAATAAGCACATGTATCTCATCAGTCATCCCTAAACAGTTTGAGAGCCCTTTCTGTTCAAAGCAATCAAAATGCATTGTGCATTGCCAGGCTATATAATGTGGCATATCAGCACCCTCTTAATAGCATTTGTACCAGACCAAACAATTGATTTTGGTGCTGGAAGATTTTAATTACTGACTGGTGGGAGTGGTGTGCTGTCAGCTGGTGATGGCAGCATGCAGTGGAAGTTCCTCATCTTGGTGTGTTCTCTCATTGCAGCTCTAGAGTTCTGTTCCACTATCTAGAAAAGCGGTTTGCTCCTATCTTGAAAGTTTTCCACCATTGCTTGTCGTCACAGATCTGCATCATTCCCTTCTCCCCACCAGCAGCAGTGCTTCACGGAAATGCTCTGCAAAAGTAACTGCTTGATTTCATCCTTCTGCCCTCTGCCCTCTTCATCAACTGTATTGCTACTTACGAAACTGCAAAACCCAAGTCCACCTAACAGGACAACAACATGTGTTTTGTGTCAATGTTTGTTGTGAACATAGCCTTCAGAATGAATCCTCCTGCTACGTAGGACCAGTGGAAAGCTGATGTGGGTAAAATCATGGATGCTAGTTTGACACTCGGGGCCAGAATTCCTGTAGTTGTCAGAACACATCCTGGAATGCCTTATGAGAAAAATCTTAGTATACTGCAAAACTTTGGGTAACTGCTCAGACTGCCGAATAACTAATTCAAACAGAGAGTTGTGTGGCCAAAATAATGAACAAAGTAAGAACCTTGAAGTGGCATAATAAGGTGGTATGGATGAAAATTGGTTTGATATAGTTACAGTGCTTTACTTGGAACAAGCAAACTACATCCCTGTAGTATCTACAATATAACCTCATAAATCTGGATATCCCAAATCTGGAATTATAAAAAATCCAGCACTTTTTAAAACTACAGTCCATTGGAGAGTAGTGGCAGCTGATCCCAAAGCAGCGGAGAGGGAAGCTTGCACGCGGCAGCTGCCACTGCCATCCACCCCCCCCATGTCGCCACTCTGCGTGCAGCTGCTGCTCCGGGACTGGCCCCTTCCAACCGCGCTCAGGCACCCACCCCCGCCGCTCCGGGACTGGCTGCCACTCCAGTTTCAAAAATCTGGAATTTTCACATTTCCGGCAGGTGCTTGGTCCCAAGCATGCCGGATTCATGAGGTTATACTGTATATAGAGACAAGGCTAGAGAGACCAAACGCAAGACTCCAACATGATATATCCTAAATAATATCTAATCTGTTGACAAGCATAGATTGAACTTCAGCAAATAAGCATTTAATTTGCTGATATATTATGCTATAGTTTTCCTTATACAGAAATAGAATATACCTAACTATATTCTGTAATATGTAGATCCTTCATTTCAAAGACAGGAGCAGCACATACCTCTTGCTGCTCAGAATTTTTCTGCTTCATCATGGTTCAAAGCATATTATTGCATATTACTGGTATACGTTAGCTTAATGGTTATTAAAAATCCCAAACAATTGCTTTGGGCCCAGTTCATTCTTCCTATTACCACACTGATTTCAGTTTAGAAATTATTTTAGCACTATAGCTCTAAAAGTACAGGAATGAAGAAAAAATAACTTGGGAGATTATTATAATTTATTGTAGTGGAACCTAGGATACCAAATCATGAATAGTTTTGTTTCTGTTAGGAGTAATTGAAAGCTTCAGGACTTGGCTTGTTATCACTCCATTATTTTCAAATAAATTCAAGAACTTGCATAAAGGTGGAATAATTTCCACAAACTCATTTTGTAAAAAGTAGTTGGTCCTCCATGGAATAAACAAAAACACATTTAAAATATTAAACTCTAGGAAATGGGAAACAATAACATACAAAATTCTGAACAGTTGAAATTTACTTCAAACTCAAGAAAACAGCTCAGTTAACGAAGTGGAAATTGAAATGTAGAAAAATTAAAGATATGGAAATAAGGCTTTCATTTTCTTGACCAGAAGACTTTTCCTTCTGCCTCACAAATGCCTGTTCAAGCTAATCACTTGGCCCATCCCTTGATGCAGTGGGATTTCAAGGAATGACCTCAGTGACTGGTGATTGTTCATATTTAAATCTTGGGTTGTAACAGAACAAGGGCCAAAGTGAACAAAGCTACTCAGCAAGACCTTGGACCTTGATAGGAGTAGTTAACTTTTAACCTGATGGTCCTACCTGAGTTGATCCAAGGTGCTTTTTTTGTGTCCAATTTGTTTGGGCTGCACATAGTTGTAATGAAACTGAAAGGATGCGTATTTTTATGCAACTACAAATGTTAAGCCCAGAAGCTCCATGTGCAATAGGAGGAACCGCTGTTTTAACAGAAACAGTTGCGTCCTTTCATTTGTGTCTGACCACACATAAAAGGATAATATGTTATACTTGTACAGCTCTCTTCATTTGTGGATATTGTTAAATCTATTTCTATCAAGTGCCTTGAAAGGAGAAACATGCATGTGATGTTTTAATGTGTGCTAACTGAAGTGATACACAGTATAATTTCTTTTGTTATTCTCTTTAGATTATAAAGAATTCTAGATTACAGTTTAATGGAATGGGAAATAGTTTTATTACTGCTTGCACACAAATAATTTAACTGACAAATGAACCTCTCAATATAATTTAATTACATCCAGGACTGAGGTTTTGAAGACCTCAGACATGGAAGGGAAAAAATATTTCAGAAACAGTTCCAAAACAGCTCCTTCTAGAAAGATATTGTATGCATGCTTTGAAAAGGGCTAAAACAAAACCAATTTGCATCATGCTGTAGCAAGGGTTTAAACTCTGCATTTCTGAAAGGCAGGCATTTTCTGTCCCTAAGGAGATCAAGCTGTTGCAGAGGTTTATTTATAGCACAGGCTTGTGTCCAGGACCAGAAGAAGCCTCCCTGCCATCAGCTTCTGATGATAGCATTTTCTAGCTTAGGCCACATCCTTAGTATTAACAGTCTTTTTCCGAGAGCTACAATAACTAAAACGCAGTTATGATTGAGGAAGCAATTGCATAACATGCTTGCATTCAGGAACTTCCATTACCTCAGCATTTTGACATACTGTACTGTGTTTAGCAGTTGTTTTCAGCTAAAAAGTTGATTTGATGTGAATTCCAGTTTAGTTTTGCTTTTCAAATAATCCTTGCACCACTTATCTTAGTGACTTCAAATCTGTCATGAAAAGAATAGATCATTTTACACTGGTGAACTGCTGGTATTGCACTCAATGTAGTTGGTGGATTTGCAGTGGTGCATGTGAAAACCCAGGCCTTGGTTTTCAGAGACAGATATCTTTTGATACAACAAAGCAACTGGGTTTAGAACTAATGAAGAGAATTATATACTTCTGCTTCTGAAGCTCAGAGTATGTTGGTGAGAGAGAGAGGAATGAATAAGCCATGTCAACCTGGTGGGAACCAAGCATGACCCCTCCCATACTCCATCTCCTACATTCAGGAGTCTTATTTTTACCATTGTTTCATTTCCAGCTTACTTTTCTCTAAGCCAGGGGTGTTAAACTTAACTGGATCCACAGGCTGGATAAGTGGTGCAGGGCTGGTCCGCGGGCTGGATGAATGTCTGTAGGGTCAGCCCTGGATCAGGCCCACAGCCTGGCCCCACATGTTGGATCCAGGGTCTGGTGTGGACCAGCTGGAGCAGGCACCACATGAAATGCATATCCTAGACTGGTTGGAAAAGGCGCTGCGTGCAGCACATCCCAGAATGTCCCCCTAATGTGGCATGTGTTGCATGCAGGGCCAATCTAGTACACAACATGTGTGGCATGTGGGTCAACTCTGAGATCCATGGGCAGCATTGAGAGCCAGACGATAGAGCTCTGCTGCAGGCCAAATCCAGCCTATGGGTAGTATCTTTGACATCCCTGCTTTAAGCCCATCCTTGGATTTCACTTCTTATAGTCAGGCAGGATAATATCAGAGAAACAGAGTCAGTTGACATAAGTCCTTCTTTTTCCACAGGCACCTAAGTACATTCAAATATCAGGCTTCTTGGAGTCAAAGTCCCATTGACTTCAAATAAAACTTTAAGGCCATTTGTACATGCCACAAAATTGGCCTTTAAAGTGGCTTAATGCCCTTTTGCACCATTTTAATGGTGGCAGCTGTTTGCAGGGGTTGGTGGTGTAATGCGCTTTAAAGGTGGGCTGTTTGCACATGGTGGTGTAATGTGTGTTAAATAACTTTGGGACGTAGCAAAATAAAACGTCTCCGAGGTGGTTTAGTTTCCTGCGGAGGGAAGCACTGGGCCCCGTGCATCTCAGAGGCTGCACAGGCAGCCTGGCAGCAGCCTGTGCAGGCAGGCTCCACTGAAGGAAAAAAAACCCCCAGCGAGCCTGATATTTTTTTCTCTCTCTCTTGAGTCTGCCTGCCTGCCTGAGCTGCACGAGGGCCTGGTGCTTCCCTCCTCAGCTGTGGTGCCCTCCAGGACTGGTCAGGCCGGTTGCTTGTGAGTGGGTGCCGCCTGGGGGTGCTGCTGCTACTATGGAGGGATGTGCCACCCCATCACACCAGCAGCTCAGGGACTGCTTGGCCCACCGGCAGCTCGCCCTTCACTCCCCGCAGCCAGAGAAGCAGGTAAGGGTCCGGGCTGACCCCTTTATACACGCCATGGGGGTTTACTTTGTCCAAAATTGAAGTGGTGTTTTTAAAGACCCACCACTTCAATTTAGGGAGAATTAAACCGAAGTAAACTCCCGAGGCGTGTACAAACGCCCAAAGTCTCTAACTTTTGAAAATGGGACTTGGGAGTCAAAATAATTTATTCACTCTTGAAAATGTTAGGATATTCTATGGAGATTAAAATCTGGGAAACCTCTTTACACGGCAGCTTTTCATTTCTTTTTCTATAACAGTTGGAGTTCTGTATGCCACAGTAGGAAAATGTTTATGGAATTAACAATAAAAAAAATCATTATGCTCATTCCCCCTATGACAGGTTTAGGTGATCTGTCCGGCATCTGACGCCTCCTAGTCACCAGATCTTCCTGCTTATGCTCTCCAGCCTCCCTTTACCTCCTATGTCTTGCCTAAAATTTTATTTTAGGGTTTGTTTGTTTTTGTAACTGGGGAGGCTGCCTCCAGAGGCTGGGGTAGCCTCTTCCTGAGTGCCTCTCCCCTGTGTCCAGCCCTCAGGGCTTCTTTACCCCAAACTTCACAGGGTGGGTTTCTCTTTTAAGGCAGCCCCAGTTGTGTCTTAGGGGCAATAATAGTGACTTCCAGCTGCCCCAATAGTTATGCCCATGTCCTGCCGATGTTAATATGTAGAGGGGGAACCTCAGCTCCTCAAGCTTCAAACTTTTGTTGAGGCTTCAGCCCTTTTACTCTAGTTGGGCCCCCTAGCCCAAGGTCCACTGTCCCAGACCCTCCAGATCTCACACTCGTGTTCTGCGCCCCCGGCCCCTCTCTCACGTAACAGCCCTTAGGGTTCCCAACCCTGGCACGGCTGCTTGTTCCCTGTTCTGTCCCTTGGGGTTCCTGACCCTTACTAGGGAGCTCTCTACTGTGTGTCTCTCTAGCATGCCTGTGGCCTCCAAACCACCCATGTAGCCACAACCTGGTCATCCAGCCTTAAACAAACATAAACACTAGCATGACAGAAATATAAGGAAACTGCTTCCACAAAGTTTTTCCTTGCCCTGGGTCAATACCCCACCACAAGCTTTGCTTCCTAGTGACAGGTTCATCTCATGAATGAGTAGCTTGGGTGTCCATGGGCCTGCTTCCTGCAGTTAGCTTCCCTGGGCAGCTCCTCTCCTTACAACATGCAGGGTCTGTCTGCCTGCTGTAGCTCAGGCCCTGGGCTTATATGCCTTAATGCCCTGCCCCCTTCCTGTCATGTGGCTCCCCACCACACACAGGAGTTTCCCATTTTAATTAAGGGCCAGCCTATGCTCCTGCTGCTGCAGCCCCACACAGCCAATTTAGTCTGCTGCATTATTTTCAAGTAACAAGAGCCCTCTGCTTTCCTGTTACACCCCAAACACCATTATATAACAAATATTCAATTATTTATTATTTTCTTCATTGTACCGTTCGGAGTCCCCCTACCCTTGGTTTTTCTCTCTTGTTTAAGATGGAAAAATCAAAGGTTAGAAAATAGGACTGTGTTCAGTCTTGCACTAGAGAATATTTTGTATGTAACCCTTCTGCTGAACACCTGACAGTAGCAACACGGACCGGGTTAATTTTGCAGTACTAAATATATTTCACCTTGGCTCGAGCCCCCCCACAAACTACCTGGGAAACACTAAATGAATCACTAGGGTGTCCAATGAAATGACAACCCTTCCCTCACAAGCAGTGTAAACACAAAATCCATTTTTATTACAAGGAATAAAGAAAAAAACAAAGGTAAACACTAAGTTTAAAACACTATAGACTACAAAACAAGGTCTATAGGAGGCACCCTCTTGGGTAAGCCATACCCAGGCAATCTGGGACTTGGTGCTCCCCAATGGGTAGTTCTGGGGGCCCATACCACTATACCTGCCACTTAACAGTGGACTGGAGAGGGAGACCCACGCTGGAGAGTCCTATAAGCTGATCCATGGGTTCACTGCACCACAGGGAGCTGCTAGAGAGTGTAGGTCGTTCTGCATTGCAAGGAACCCCTTGTTGCTTCCTGCGAAGCTGTAGTGCTGACCTCCACTTCCACGTGTTGGCTTTGAGGGGTTAACTGAAGCTTTTGTCAGTATATCTCACCCTTGAGTTTCTAGTCCTAATCCTGGCAAGAAACTGCAAGAGATTGAGAATTTAAAAGAAAAGCCAGCCAAACAGCACGAGAGCCTGAACTGCAACCAGCACTAACCACACTGCTTGGTCAGGACAAAGAGCGAGAAAAGCAATAACATGCACCAGATCCAAAATGTGCCAGGCCCAAACATGCAACAGATGTACAATGGGGCTCAGCAACACAGCTAGGCTGAGGCACAACAGCTGTAAAACAATAAAAGGGGGGACTCAGGCCTGTCCTGCACCAGGGCCTGGACATACAACAAAAGAGTGCCAGGCCTATTTGGCTGCGGCCTGGACATTTGGTCTCAGCTACACTGTTATGCTGAGACTGAACAGCTATGAAACTACAAAAAAGGGGCCAGGCCTATCTTGGCTTGTGTCTGAACTACAATTAGCGCCCAACCACACTGTTTGGTTGGGGCTTAAACTGCAAAACAGACAAAAGGAGGCCCAGCCCTATTTCACTAGGCCTGGACTGGGCAGCAAAAAACTGGCCTGCATAAACAATAAGAAGTGCTAGGTCTCAACCTGGCTCAAATTGCGCCAGCCTTCACCCTCGCCCAAATCTGCCAGCCAAACATGGCTGAAGTTCAGCTGCACAGCTAGGCTGAAACGGAATAGCTGTGAAACAGCAAAAAGGGCCCAGGCCTATGGCTGCAGCCTGGACATCCAGTCTCAGTTATACCACAATGCTGAGACACTACAATTCCCAATATAGGGGGCCAGTAACTGGCAGGACCCTGTTCCTGGTCAGTCTGCACTAGGGATTAATACACGCATGGCACCACCTCACTCAAGGCCTGCGTGGCCGAAGCTGCAAGCAAAACATGCAGCTGGGGTTCAGCAATGCAGCCATGTTGAACCCCAAAGAAGTTGCAATAACAACTAAAACATGGCAGGCTCTCAGCCCTGGCCCAGAGCATGTTAGAGAAACTGTCAGGCTCCAACTTTGGCTAGTTTGCTGCAGGGAGTGATACCCCCATGGCATTATCCCACTCAAAACCCAGCAAAACAAAAGGGGGAAAAAGAGGAAGAAAACAGGGGTCTCAAAGCCTGAGACAGACTTTTTCTCCCTGTATCTGAGGCTTTCCTTTCACATAGGTTCAGTTTGCTTCTCCAGTGAAGGTCAGGGCAAGACCCCTCATTGGGAACTGGTTGCCCTTTGCCCTATCCCTGAGGATCTCCTATTAATCTCCAGGAGTTAGGGATAATTTTTGATACATGAAACATGAGGTTTCAATCCAATTTTAAGTATTAACTGTTGTAACTTAGGCCACTTGGCCTAAGCTTGGGTCCTAGTGGGCTGGTACGACCTTGATGCTCTCGCAGCACAGCACAGGAAAACCATCTGGCACCCACTCACAGGCCACAGCACAGTTCTGTGGGCGCGATCCAGTGGCCCTGCAGGCCAACTCCTGATTTAGGATATTATTGTTGTCCGTTAAGATGTCTAATTTCTTTCTAAGGCTTCTTGGCCTCAATGATCTCTTGTGGCAATGAGTGCCGCAATTTGCTCATGCAGTTTATTCATGTGAGGAAGGGTGATCTCTTGATCATTCTTGAAATTTACTGCTTTATACTCCCTTGCTCTCATGTTATGAAGGACAGTAAAAGTTCCTGATTTGAGGTCTGTATACAATAGAAAACAGGTATGGAAGGGACCTTGAAAGGTCATCTAGCCTATCTTCCTGCCCCATGGTAGGAATACTATAATTGTTTCTGACAGTTATTTTTTTAAATGTAAAATAGGTCAACTGGGTCAGCCAAAGGGTCAGTTTATTTTAGTAGTCCTTTGAAAGTCTAATCATTAACTTTTCAACATGTTACTTTCATGTTGTTAGCATAAACTGCCTGGCCTCGCTGTCATGGAGAACTGAACTCAATTGACCCAGTGGGTACAGTGCATCTCTACTGTCTGGATATGAGTTGTCAATATGACTCTTCTGTAGGACTGCCTACAGATTGGCTTTCCATGTGGGACAGTAGTTGTAGAAGCTTGTCTGTTATTAACTGGCCAATTAAACAAGCATTTGATTATGATGACTCAGTGGGTCTATCAGTATAAATCTGAATAATCTGAAATAGAAGAATATGGTTAATGTATACTCTTTCTCTAATAGTGCCTTTCTCTGTGGGAGAAAGGTATAAATTTCTTAACAGCACTTGATGAGGATGGAACAGGTTTATTCTTAAATGTATGAATGAGGCTCTTACATGAAGGCGTACCTAGTATTGATTGGAAATAGAATGTGCATATAGCTAGTAAAAGCTAGAGATGTTCAGGGATCTGAGTTTCTGTTCCACGGAAACTCACGTTTGCATCTTCATTCAGAATCAAAATTCAGAAAAACAAGTGTGGCAGTGCACTGGGTGTGCCTGGCACTTTAAGGGCCTGGAGCTGGCAGCCTCCAGGTGCCTGATTAGGGCAGCCATTT
>NW_005841888.1:183182-193135 GCF_000455745.1 Alligator sinensis | reverse complement strand
GGGCCAGGACTATGGGAGTCAAAAGGGCCAGGGGCCCACCGCGAGGGACGCCCAAGAGCCAGGGGCCTGGGGTCCTGACTGGCCTGGAGGTGGGCCAGGGCAAGTGGCTGAAGGTCCCGGGGAGACCACACCCGAGAGGGGAACGTGGCTTCGGGGGGGCTAGGTAGCCTGGATGACGGTGGAGGGGCCGCCTGATAGGAGAGGATCATAGAGGGGTCCTGTGGGGAAGATTCTGGGGCCCAGTGGGGGGCCGGTGATTGTGTGAACATCAAGATGCCATCTGCGAGGCTTGGGCTGCAGTATTGGGGAGGTAGGAGCTGCAGAGAGCGCCCCCTGGCATTGGGGTACTAGATGGGCAGCCTCCCGCTTAATTGACATCTGACTGAATTAATTATCATCAAAGGCGTGGCGGGTGAGATAGGTGGGCGGTTGCCCACAGAGACAGGGGGCGGGCTGTGAAGATAGGCCCTGAGGAGGCCCCCCTGTCACAACAAGTTTTAGCTTAATTTAACTTTCAATTTTCTATTCTATTTCAGAAAAAGTGAATGGATATGTATATTTAATTGGACCAGGTTGTTGGTGAGCCAAGTGCCCTTGCAGCCCCAAGAGGCAGGTATGCTAACAGACATCAGACAAGCCTGACTTACCGTTAACATTTTTGATTGCATAAACACCTCAGAAAATAGTTCCCCTGGGAAAGTTTTGACCAACTGTAATAACTACCATATTGAAATGAGTATCAAATGCACCATAATGCATTTCTTATATGTAAAAACCAAAGGGTAAGCCTTCCTTTAGAAACCCAAGTTTATTTTTGTCTATAATCAAAGAACTACATTTGTCAGCTTACACTTCCTCTGTTTTACAAATACTTCAGGCTTTAACCTTACATCTTAGTAGTGAAGACATTGCTTATTGTAGGTGGGACTTTTTGTACTGCTTTTATGGTGTCTAGTACAGTACGACCTAGTCTGTGAATGTGATTCCTAGGTGCTATTGTTATAGAAATAATTATTAATAATAGCTTTGTTGTTAAGAGTGTCCTGCTTTCTTAAATGTCACCTGAAAATGATGGAAACTGGGAATGTGCCTTTCTTTATTCCTTCAACACTACGAATGGGCTGAGTCCACATATATCCCACACTGAGCACAGCAACTGAGTTAATACCCAATGTCACATTCTTCCTGGCTTTATCAGTATTTCAAACAGTAGCACAACATAAACCTTGGTTTATGCTTCCTCCCTGAGCTGCCTAGTGTAATCCCTCTAGAGCCATCTCATCTTCAAAAGATGAACTTCCACCTCTTCAAAGCACCTGGGAAGTTAATGAGCCCTGCCTGCCACAATGGATCGGCAGAACTTTGACCACAGCATGCAGGTTTCTAATGGCTACTAACACCATGAGCCAACAAAGGGAGGGAGCCCTTTCAGCCTTCTCCAGCAGAGCATGAAGAAGGGCTTTAACTGGAGATTGTAAAGCATATACTTCAGATACTTTCATACTTCAGTCTGAAGCTTATGTATCAGGGATGTATTTCATAAACAGAACGTCCATGTGTTCGTTGGGTAGAATAAACAGGTTCCTCTCAGTTAAGGTCAAGGTTGCTATCTGAGCATATCTAATTTGTGGTGCCTGACAGGGCTTTACTAAATCAAAAAATGGAATACGTGCTCTCCCATGTGGTTTGGTCATTTGTGAAAAATATTTTTAACCTAATAAGTAATCAAAGTTCTGTGCCCTGTGAGTTACTCTGACACAGTCAATTAAATATGTTCTTTACATTGTTGATCTATCTGTTTTGGAACGCTACACTTGGGAGAGTGTCACTGGCTGGAAATTGCTTATATAAAACATAAAAGTCTGCCACATGTTGTGACCTGTGGAGTCTCTCAATATCTGATTGTTTTGGGTTGCTAATTCTCACGGCTAACATTCCAGTGAGAAGCGTTAGAAGTACCATGTTCTGAAAACTTAACTGCCAAATGCTGCAACCAGACAATTTGTGTCCATCTCTATATAATAGTAATGAGAGAACTGCCTTTAGTTGTATGGGTATAAGTGAATTGTTCTTATCTTGCTTACAGCTCCCAGACTGTAATAAAGATATACCTAACAAAGCTGGAAATTCCTCCAACCTAAACAGGATATGAGAGATGACGTTCATGTTATGCATTCACACTGCATATAGTCACTTTATTAAAAAGGCACATTGCTTAATATGTGGAGAGTTTTTAATTTAAGCCAAAACTAAGTGTGAAATCCTGGCCTAATCTAGTTGATATACAGTGGGCCAGAATTTCCTCTATGTAGTTTACTTATGTACCAGGTTGGAACAGGGACTCTCTGTGTCTCTGTTGTCATCTGCCTGTGACCAGCTATCTGCATGGCCTTTTTTTGGTTGCTTGACCTCCTTGGACTTTAGTTTTTTATCTGTTCATTGGATTGATGTTTCTGTTCCTTGTAAAGTGTTTTAAGATCTATAGATAAAACACCATCTAAGTGTTAATACTTATTACTCAAATTTTGGCTATGGTAAATGAATGGTTAGGAAGACAGTTGTACACTTGTCTGGTCAAGGGTGTGTGGGCCGGGAGCGGTCCGAGGCCCTCGGGCGTTTTTCGCGTGGCGGGTGGTGACCAGCAGCCTGGACACGCCGGGTCGGGGAAGGCAGGCGGCACACTAGAATTAGGCACGGAAGCTTAGTGGTTGATTAAAGATTATTTTACTTGCATCGAAGATGGTCGCGGTGCAGGCAGGAAAACTTGCTTGAGTTGCAGTTACAAAACAACAAAACTCGAACCTGCGGGGCATGAGAGTACGTCGCAGGGGGTTTTCGGCGACGGGAAGATGCAAAACACGAGAGTACGTCGCAATGGGTTTTCGGCGACGGGAAGATAAACCTGCAGGACTCGAACCCGGACAGAGCTCTGGATACACTCACACGAAGTTTGCTAGGCTCCGTGGAACTTGCGTGCAGGGAAGGGTACGTCGAGAGATCAGGCGGTGACGGGGAGAGGCGAGAGGCTGATCAGACCCCTATAGCCTTCTTGAGGTATACGCGCTGGGCCCGATAGGCTCCGCAGCGCTTAGAGATCTTCACGAGATGTGAAGCCCTCCCCTTTTTTTTTCTCTCTCTCTCTCTGTCTCCAGATGGTTGTGGAGTTCTCCTCTTCCTCCTCCAACTTGGGCAGAAACCACTCAAGCTTCTTATACGGCTAGCAAGCCAATCGCTAGCCGCCACGTGGGAATAATTTAGAACTGACCAATAGTGGGACACAAATTTGCATGCGGGTGGCGGGAACTGCTTGCACCATGCATTTCTCTTTTGCAGCCTAGAAATGCACCCTGCAAAGAAAGCTACGAGTGGCGGGAAATAATTTAGCAGTGCTGAAGCGCGCACAAACAAAAATCACACCCTTGGGTTGTGACAAAGGGAAGGCATCCTATGAACATACCTGGCCAGGGTGGTCTTTTTTAAGTATGGAGCACTCACAGCTCTCCTTGAATTAATATCTGTGAGTGCACAGAGTGCCTCTGAAAATCAGGCCAGCAATGCCTAAATTTATGTGTCCACAGATATAAATATGAGTTAAATGCTAATCATGTTTGCCAGAAGCATGGTACGGAAACCCTGCCCACTTCATCACATAAATCTGCCACCATCTGTTAACAAAGATTTGGTGCATTGAAAACACCAGTATATCACAGAATTGTGTTTCTATTAAAGCTTGCAAAGATTTCAGCTTTTTTCTAGATATGTGTCTTTGGAACAAAAGCTTGAACTGAATCCTTTTATATCTTGGAAGTCTCATGAATATTGACACCCCCCCCCCATTCCTTTTGTCAACAACCAGTTTCTAGCTAACGGAGAGAGAACAGGACTAAAAAGATATTCTCCTAGATGATATAGTATAAAACCAGCAATTAAGGCAGTAGGGCAAGCAATCTGTCTCTCAGACCATATAGCATTTCCTTAACGTAATGATAATGCATCAGAAAAGGCTCAATTTCAGCATAGCTTTTTAGTCATAATTGACACAGTCTATGCTTTGATTCCCATGGGAACAAAAAGTGATTAGCAGATTAACTACTATAATCATTAAAAAACACATTTGTCATTGGTGGGTCTTTGCCATAATTTTTATCTAGCTAAATAACCAATTAAAAAAATTCTGTTGCTAAATCTAGAGCTGCCTGTCCTAATGAATTGTCACATGACATTGGATTTAATTTAGCTACACAGAGTCCATCAGCCTCAGGCTACTGAGTATCCATACCTGAGATGCTGTGGCTGATTGACCTTACATTTGAACTGTTACAAAAAGAATGGCATGTGTGGGCAGTGCAAGGGACCTCACATTTAACCTCTATAACATGATCCTTATGCTCTCTATAGCTAAGAGATGTCTGGACTCTAGACATGATTCATCACTGAATCACATTAAAAGATAACATTTATATTGGATCTGCAGTCAGTCATGGGATTTAAGTGCTCAAATGACCTCCAATTTTATCTGTTCACGCAATGGCTTGTGATTTATGAACCTAATAATTCTTATATTGTCACCTTTCTTTTAGAAGGTAGGTAAAAAATTGTTACCTGTTTGTTGATGGTTGTCATATCTGTCACTATGTCCTGCCTCCTAAGCTCTGACAGTTAATGGTTTCCAGGGGATCTGAGGGTCATGGTTGCATTGTTTCTATTCTCCCACTGTTCCTCAGTCAGACCATGGAGCAATAAAAGGTATTGCAACCTGTATGAGTTAGATCAGCCCTCAGAATAGTCTTACCTTGCAACAGGGGCCAACCAACCTCAGCAGCCACAAGATCAGTAGGGCACAAAATTGCCATATTTTTTATTCTTGCTCTGGGCTCAGTGCCATCACAGAGATTAATTTTTCCCATTCTGATTTAGCCCTAAATAAAGGAAGCCAATGAAAGGTGAGAAGGAGAAATATTTAAAGAAGTGGTTCAGCATCACAAATGGCTCCATTCTTTAGTTCTGACATGACTAAGAAATTCTGTAGCTGTAAATCAGCTGATTTGCAATCCAGTCCCGTAATAATAGAATACAGTATACATAGATCAATTTGATACTTTATTAGTTAAACATCTAGCACAAGTGAAAGACTCCATCTATGCAATTGTTGTGACAAAGAGAGCCACTTAAGTTAATTTTTAGATCTGGCTGAAAATGAGAATTTACATTCCACAGGAAATTTCTCATTTAAAGTAGAAACTCTCCAGAAGCAGAACAAAAACTAACATTCTTGCTGAATAGGAATGAAACAGCTTAATTTGGGGACCTTTTGGAGAAGTTTCTGAGACTCCTAGGGCCACTAAAAGCCCTGCCAGCTGCCTCTAGACCCAAGCCTGGAAACCCACACTGCCAAAGAGCCAGGTGACTAAAAACCCTCTAAGCCCCAGCTCTTGGGGCTTTGGCTGCAGTGGAGATGGGGGCTCTATAAGTCCTGGGAGCTCAGGCTGCAAAGCATGTGGGCAAGTAAGCTGACAGAAAAACAGGGAGGACTTCTGGTGGAAATGTGCCTGATTTCTGTCAGAAGCCCTGTGTTTCTGCAGGACATCTTGATTTTGTTTCAGTGTTTTTTGGTAAAATGTTTCTGTGTGGACATTTCCAGCCAGCTATTAATTCTGCTTTTTTTTTTTTTCAGAGGATAACAACTTGTCGAGAACAAAACTTGGTAGGTGAATTATACTTTGTGGTCTGTACCACAATAAGTTAATTTTTTTCTTAATGATGAAAAGTCTGAACATGTTCACCTGGCTAAACAACTCCTACTTACATACTGTGTACCAGCATAGTGCTCCAGCATATTCAGGAAAGAGCAGGCTCCATCGGTTCCAAGCTGAGCAAGGGGAGAAATGGCTTGGCATGGGTTCTCTATCTTGTTTCCAGCTGAGAGAAACAGAACAGATGGGAGTAGGAGACAACGTGACAGTCCAAAGCGGACAGCATGATTAGTGAAATTCAGAAGAAAATTAAAGGCATAAAATACATTTCTCATGTTACTTGTTCATTTGTAAGCAATTGTTGTGGTTGCTATAGCGGTGTCACATGCTGCAGGAGAGAAGATGGTCTGTGCGATTGCACAGAAGAAGGATGGTGCCCCTGGGACATTATCATCACTAAGATGGCCTCTGCACTACAGTGAAGGTTGAGATCCCTGCCACAAGGCCTTAACTATATGGAAGTTTCCTGCCTCATGAGATGAAGCATTTTTCACTTGTCATTTCAAATGTTTTATCCTTGTGGTCAATGACAGAAATCACTTTTGGCTTTGAATGTAAGATTTGGTTTAAAAAGAGCCCACAGGCCTCTTAGGGCCTCATTTTCTGCTGGGTTTCAACCTTCCACCTGCATTGGTGCCCAACCATATTCAAAATTCTTGTCTGCCAATTCATATTGGAAGTCTGAGTTCCCATTTTATTAGAAGTAGTCATTGTTTTCAGAACTTCAAAACATCCACAGAAATATGACAAAAAACCACTTAGCAAGCTTCTTTTCAGTTTATCCTTTCCCTTTGCTAGATGAAGAACAAGTTTATTTTTCTCTTTTACAAAAATGTCTCATTTTATAGATGGTGAAGAGTGGCACTGAATGCTTCACCTGTGATTTAACGCTTTAGAGAAAAGGGATAGGGACATTAAAAGCAGCTAAAAAGCCCTGGCTGTTGTTGTGACGATGTTTGCTTTAGTTTAGGAACTGCAGAAGGAATGCTGTTTTGGGGACCCTCTCTATAATGCCCAACATCACATTTATTTTATGCTACTTTGCGCACACATTCTCAATTCTTCTTGTCTAGCAAGCAGAAATTCACATTTCAGTTTCAACTTCCATTTGGTATACCAAAGTTCAGGCCTGTTTCCCATAGGTAGTAAGGAGCTGTATTCTCACATATATCACTAGCTTTCCTCAAGGAATATTCCTCTAGTTGCTATGAAGAAAAGTGACAAAGCATCCTCAGTGGCAATGTTTTGAAATAAGTTAAGTTATGTTACTGCAAGGGCATATTGCCTGGGTAGATGTCCAAAGAGGTAAAACAAATGATCTTCAGACTTCCAATAAACTACTGGAGAAAGAGGCAAATATCTCCATGGAGCAGTTGTGGGAAGTGATCACAATACGAAGTGTTCTGGGAAATCTTAAAATTTTTAAGGCTATTTAAAAAAAACCCACCTCTCTTAGGAATAGGTCTTCTATGTAGAAGAATATTTCAAAGGAGTATTCATTGCCTCCCTGATCACAAGAGGAGGGCAAAAACTCAAGCTTCCTTAACATGGAAATTGGATATTAAATGTAAACTTTCATTTTATTTTCATAGTAAATTGAATGAGACTTGGGAGTGTAAGGTTCTCAGTGGCTCTACCACCCTTTATGTGGAGCACTTCAAGCTCCTGGCTGACCATAAACTTGGCCTCCCCCTGCAGCAGCACGTAGCAATCTTGGCTCCCCTGGACCCCACAGCTGGGAGTCTCATGTGCTGCTTTGGCTGGGAACCCTGACGGCTCATGGGAGCTCACAGTCCTTGGCTCCCATGTACACCCCTGGCTGGGAGCCCCAATTAGGTGACCAGTGTTCTCTGTCTCTGGAGTGAAGGGGAGTCTTGAAGGGCTATAGTGCACTCCAGAGGCTGGGAGCACTGGCCATATATCCAATTAATGTCACAATTCTGTGTAATAGATTTTGACCTTGAGCTGAGCGGCAGGACAGCATGGGAAAAGACAGGCAAAGGTAAAGCAGAAACTAAGGCTGTGGCACTGCGCTTCCTCTCCATGGGAGAGTGGGGGTGTCAAGCTCATGAAGGCAGCATTGTTACCGGTGCTTCTATACACCGCACTGGTCTTCCCCCCCTTCCAAGCGTGTCGCCCACAGGATCCAGAGGGCTGTGGGTGTCTTCTTCCGGGGCTCCAGATGGGAAAGGGTCACCTGGAAAACCTTGTACAAGGACAAGAGGGCCGGGGGCAGGGGCATGCCAGACATCCTCCTGTTCCTGTGAGCCAAGTATATGAGCCTGATCTGCAAGCTGGTGATGAACACAAAATCCAAAACCACTTGCCTCGTGAGGTACTTTGCAGGGCAAATTCTGAGACCCTGGCGGGTATTCACCCTGACCAGCCATAGACCATGGATTGTGGGCATATCATGGTTGTACGAGACCCTGAACCAGTGCTGCAATGTGTACAGCCTGCAGAATGCAGGCCCAGTGACCATGAGAAGAAGATCCAGGAGATGGTAAAACACAGGGACATCATGTCACCCATGGACCTGCTGTCAAGCAATGTGTGCCAGGCCGTGTGGGAGCGATTCCACCACAAGGATCTGTGCAAAGATCACAAGGACCTGAACTGGCTCATAGCCCACCAAGCTCTACCAGTGATGGCCCAGACATAGAGAGGGGCAGTTGGGGAGACCCAGCTGCCCGTGGCCCAACTGGCATGGGGCCACCAAGACAATTGACCACCTCCTCTGGCTCTGCACCTGTGCCAAGAAGGTATGGAAAAGGGTGAAGCAGCTCTGTGAGGTGGTGACCAGCGTCAGCCGGCTAACCAGAGAAGTGGCACTACAGGCACCTCGCCAAACACCAGGGGAGCCCATTGCCCCATTTTGACCAGTTTGCGTTCTGTATCAGGAGTACCCTGTGGAAGGCCAAGACCCTCCTGTTGTACAGCAAACAGATATAGAGGTAGTGGGCTGTGTGAAAATGGCTCTGAGTGAACTCCGGACCTACTACCTGAAATTGGTAGTGGAGGATGGAGAGGACGCAGCCATAGTCACCTGGCACAGAAACATGTGGTACAGGATCATCCAACATCCCCTGAGCAGAAAGGCAGGTGGTGGCAGTGAAGAAGAAGAAGGGACAAGTGGAACAGAGGATAGTGACAGTGACAGCAGCAGCAGGTCCTCCAGTGGGAGTTGGAGTGACAACAGCAGAGAGGACACTTGAACTGAGTATGTGACACCACAAACGGAGTGGGGATGGATAGGAAGTGTTGCCTGGTCTGAGGGACCAGGTTTTGCTTATTCGTTTTGTGTATGTTGCGTGCAAGGCGGATATTGTAATGGGTTCGAGTGGCTATAGTGGGCCTTTGTGTGGGTGTGGTTTTTGTAATGGGTGAAGATTTTTTCTTTTTATGGTGTGATACTAGAAGTGTAGATATATATAATCGTGTGTGTGTGTGTGTGTGTGTATATATATATATATAGAGAGAGAGAGAGAGAGACATATATATATATAGAGACATATTTTTACAAAAAAAAATGCTTTGTGGCTCATTCCTCATTTTTTCAGGCCATTAATTGTATGAATATGTGGCTGGGTCACTACTTAAGACATGAGTAAATAGCTAGTCATGTCCTAAGAGTAATGTTTGTCAGGAACTGTGAAATTGAAGTCGATGCCAAAAGATCTCTCTCTCTCCCTCCCTCTCTCTCTTTTTTCTTTTATAATATAGTCAATATTAGTATATTTAGAAAGGGAGATGTTTTGACCAGTTGCTTAGGAGGCATAGAGTGATTCCAGCTTAGATCAATGGAGGACATATTCAGAACTTAGATCCATGTGATATAACATTCAAGTTCTCTGGTAATTTAGCTTGCATTTTTATGTTCTACTTTGACCCAATCATTTAGTGTAAATGCTACGTTGGATTCATGTCAAATGATGCTTAATGGTGATGCAGTTACAGAACAGTAGGGGAAGTGAAAGCAGCAGTACTGTGTATGTGAGGGCTCCTACAGACATGCATGGCACAGGCCACAGGGTAGCTGATGCCAGAATTGGGTCATGGTGCATCTACACATGCGCTTAATGCAACTCAGTAAACTCCAGAGCGGTTTCAGCTGGAGTCAGCAGCTCCCAGGTGCAGTACCTGCACATGCCCAGGACAGCAGCAGTTTGAGTAGGGATGAAGCAGCCCCAGGCTGGCAGC
>NW_005841888.1:176456-183172 GCF_000455745.1 Alligator sinensis | reverse complement strand
CCAAGTGGTGGTGTTGGGCAGTAAAAGGGCTGGCTGGAGCATGAGAGTGCAATAGTGCAAAGCCATGCAGCAGGCAGCCCCTGTACTTTAGCACTTTTATGCCCTAGCCAGCCCCTGTCACCACCTACGTGCATTTTGGTGCAGTTAAGTACTCTGCTGTAGGATAGTGCTGTCCCCAACAGTACTATCTTATGGCAGAGTTAATTACTGTGCCCTAATACCAATGTATGTGTAGATGATGACACTTTACTGTGGAACTAATTAGTCTACTCTGCAGTCAAGTGCATATGTAGATGTGCCTAGGGTAACAGGGAAAAAAAAAGTGACAATTACATGTTGATGGGGAAATGTTCAGCATGAAAAAAATTCCCTGTTGATTAAACGATTTGGGGGCCAGGTGTCAACTTACGTTGTACCAGTGATAATGGTATAAACAGGGCCTTTACCCTGAGGTTTTACTCTAATTTAAATAATGTCTTTATATTGGTTAGACTCTACACTTGAAAATTCCATCCAGCAAAATTTTGAAAAAGGAGATTTAAAAAAAATAACTGGTTTGCCAAGAAACAAAGGATTTTTTCCCTACTTTAAACCAATTAAATTGTCAAAGAAAAAAGGGCTGCACTTAGCATTACTTATGGGAAAAGAGAGTGTTGAGACCTTAAACTGCAAAGATAAGTTTGATCTCAATCATCGCTTTAGAGTTAAAATAATGTTTTTGCACTTGATTTTTCCAGCACTGAATCAAGAGAATTAGTTAAGTACTACAGCTTAAAAGCCACCTACCCACACACACGTCACCCTACCATAGCAGATAGCCTATCTTTTATTTCATAGTGGAACACTGCAGAGGCTGCCTGCAGCTTTTTACTTGAGAAAGTGAGAATGCTGCAATAAAACATATTTTGGATTAATTTAGTAGCCAGTGCAGTTGTGTCAACTTTTTGCAAGCATATGGGGTGCTGTAGGGAAGTGCAATTAGAAGTCTTTTTTTTTTTTACAAAGCTATAAAGGTTCAGCCATGATATAAAATGGATCCTGCAGATTGCAGCTTTGGTATTGCCATACTACATAATTGTATTCACAGAATATTGTACCACAGTCTAGCACACTCGTATTCTGTAAAAGAATGCAGAGTACCTCACGAAATTTGTGAGCTATTGAAAGTCTTAGGTATTACCATTATTTTCTCTAATTTTACAGCTTCCCTGACCTCTGTTGAGCTCTTGGTGCAAGATAGGCTGTGTCTTTCACCATTGTAAATCCCCTTTCTGGTGAACTTTGTCTTTTAGCAGGATTTGAGCCATTTTCAGCCAGTGCAAATTCAGAGATAAAGGCCTTTTGTCCACATGTAATTCTGATTAATACAAAAGAAATACAAGTACGTTATGTTACTAAGTGAAGAGCAGAACAAAACTTTCTGCACTAAGAGACATGACACAGAATTGTGCATTGAATAGCTGGGTCATTTTCAAGGAAGGAAATTATTCTAGCCAACTGGCACAGTGATTCAAGCAGGCTTTCGCAAGAAGTCAGTAAATCAAGGAATCCTGTTCCTCAGACAAATTATCTCAGAAATCCACTAACCTAGTGTGGTTCACAATACGCCAGCATTGCTGGGGTCTGCAACTACCTACTACACAAATCTCCACACACTGTACAGCACTGCATTGGGTGGAGACAAGAGCTCTTCCTGTGTTTTTATCTATAGTCTTGGGTGTCTCTGGATCTGTTAACTCTACCACTTCCTCCTTTTTTCCTGAGGTCAACACATCTCTCAGAATAACTAATCTTAGCCCTCCTAATTTGGTTTTGCCCATCTTGAGGACAATGTCAGGTTCTTTTGAGCCCCTTAGTGTTGCATGGGGCATAGGCATCTGTCATTTTTTTGCTGCCTTCAGAATTCCTGACTTGGAACCCAGGATCTAGGCACCTAAGTCACAAATATAATACTCTGGAGAACTGGTCTACTCTGAAGAATCATGCTGGTGGCAACTTCTGCTTTATGAATGGCCAGAAGGGATCTTAATTTGTTGGCAGTTAAGCAACAAGCTGCTACAGGATGTGCATTAGCAAGCTCTTTGGTGTACATCTTGGGTGTCTTCCGTGGGTCATGAGGGTAAAGGTCAGTAGCTTCATTTTTTAATCTGCTGAGCTTGCTAAATGAAATCCATAGTTTTTTAAGTAACATAAAAAGGTCATGTTGAAGCATTGGCAATTATTTGTCTTGACCATTTTTCCGCAGATAAGAAATAAGCTGTTAGAGAAAGAACGGAGCTCGGAGTTTTTGGCAATTGGGAACCATTTCCTATTGTGTACACTTAAGCAATAACTAATACTCTCTGGAGAAGCAAGTCATATAATTGGTAATATGATAGTTTTTGTTTCACATAGTTGGGGCTGTACTATTAGATAGTGCCGAGAGAGCAGAAAAAAGGCATCAGTTTTGCTTGGACTTAGAAATTAGTATGATGATTTCCTTGATGAGGTGTGATTGAGACTCATAATGGTTATACCATCGCTAACCAGGCCTGTAATTTAGCCAGCACATGGATTTGGACAGCAAAATCCCATCAAAATTCCTGTTTTTAATCCTACTCATAGCTTCTGCATGACAGTCTGGTAAGCCCCTTGTGACAGTTTGTATGCAGAGCATAGAAATCCCCACAATTCAGGCATGTGGAGGGCACCCTCAAGATATGGGAAAAAGACGAGATTTATTTGTTACATTGGCATGGCTTGTGGTTTCAATATGCACCATAAGATGACTATATGTATGCTGTACTAGGTTGCTTGCAGGGACAGCAAATAGTTGAGCTTCACCAATTAGGAAATGATTAAAAACTGGGTAGTGGTAAGTCATGAAATGGGATTCAAGATTAGTGTATAAAGGATTGACATGACAACTCACTCGCTGAATGACAGAAAGGCTTTATTTATTACAAGAATTCACTGTTAAGTGAGCCTAAAGCAAAGCAAAGTCCAGTATTTAGCTGTAAAAGTGATAGTATCTCACCAAAACATGCAAAAGAAGCACTCTTAGTCTTATCATCTTCTCAAGGTGTGGATCCGTTCACCAGAAGATCAGCTGGGTTTAGTAGCAGTTCTTGTAGGAATGATTTCTCATTCTTGAAGTGTACCCTGTTAGCTGTTTCATTTCGCTTTTATGCCCTTTAGCTCAGCATCTTCAAATCATTCTTGTGGTTGTGTAAATCCCAAGCAGTAATTAACAGGAAAATCCTGTTAATCAAACTGTTCATTATCGGTTATCAGAAAGTCCCAATTTTGATTGAATTACCTTCTTCAATAACAAGAGGTTATCAATTTCTACTAAGTTGGAATGTATCAAGAAATTGATTAACAACCAGGAAAAATGCAAAGTTTTTAAGGAGTTGTCCTTGAAAGATCAAGGGAACCACTGAATCAAAATAAGAGTACAGGTTTCCCTCGACTTTATGCGGGTTATTTATGTGTGAATTTGCTCCTGTGCGATGAGCATATTTAGACCCCAAATTCACTATATGTGAGGTAAATTCACTTTTATGCGATCAGCATAGATGCCCCCCTGCCCAAGCAGGTAAGTCTGTAGAGGGGAGGGGAAAGGGCCGTGGCCCCACTCACCGCAGCCCCGGCTGCAGCAGCCCCGGGAACAGTCGACACCAGCTGCCTGCACAAGGGCACAGCCCAGGAGCAGAGGTGAGTGGGAACAGGCGGAGCACAGTGCAGCCCAGTGGCTGCTGGCAGCTAGCACTGGCTCCTCCCAGGGCCGCTGCAGCCGGGGCTGGGGTGAGTGCCACTCTTTTCCCTCTGCTTTGCTGCCTTGTGCAGTGCCGGGAGTGGCACCCCTCCCCCTGCCCCTTCCCTAGTCCCAGCCTCACTCCCTCCCTCCCTTCCGCACGCCATGGGAACCTATCCCTATTTTTTACATTGTAAAGTGGGTTTGCTTTATGCAAATTCGATTTATGTGCCGTTCTTCAGGAATGCATGTATAG
Organism: Alligator sinensis; assembly: GCF_000455745.1. NCBI lineage: Eukaryota > Metazoa > Chordata > Crocodylia > Alligatoridae > Alligator > Alligator sinensis. The sequence continues at coordinate 179,180 of NW_005841888.1, read as the reverse complement.
CATAAATCGAGGAAAACCTGTAAATCAGGAGGAGGTACCTATGAAAGTCCATATGGAGAATGTCTCTTCGTACACATAAATATGAGTTAATTGCAAAGAAATATATACTATACTATACTAATTAATCAGGGCTAGACATTTCACACAGTTACATACCGGACAAATAGGAGCCTGCTTACTCATTATTTTTTTTCAGAAGGTCCAGCTGCAAATTTCCATCCTTTTGCAGTGTGCAGTTGTCATCAATATTTTGTATTTTAACTTTTGTGAATAGGCCCAGCTCAGCTTGAGTTTCACAGTCATCAGCTGGTGTATGAAAAATGTAGGGCACTGTCCAGATAGCAGTGCAGTAATATTTGCAGAGGACAGTGCCTCAGAATGCCTATGCAAATTGTTATTATATGCATATGCAAATGAGGCACCTAGTTTGTTGGGGGACCTTGGACAAATCACCTCACTGTGCCTTGGATTCCCTATCTATAAGATAAAGTAAATAGTCCTTTGTGAAGAGCTTTCAGATCTATTAATGAAAAGCACTATAGAAGAGCTAGACATTATTTTATTGCTATACAATATATCAATGCCAATACATGTTTGCATGCACAAATAAAGTGTGTACCAGGATATATACAACATTTTTAGCACAAAATACACTAGCCTTTGCAACTGTGACTCCCTGGTTTAAATTAAGACCCATTGTAAATGTGTGCATTTTCATTAAATCAATGGAATTGTACTCACATACATGCAACTTACGTCTTTATTGTCCTTCCAATATTTAATGCTCAGTTCTATTCAATCATTTTAGGAACCATATTCAAGACATCTGTCGAAGGTTTTCAAAGGGTGGATTTCCTGTATTTCCTGAAAATGAGACCTTTTGGAAATGTTTTGAGTTGGTTACCCAATAATTAGTCTAATGTGTGTGTGTGTGTGTATGTATGTGTGCGTGCGTGTGCGCGTGTAACCCTATTTTATTAGGAGAGTGTGTGGTTTGCATACCTCTTGTTAAACTGTCACTTGAAGACTGTGATCCTTAAGAACCTAATTAAAAAAAAATCCTTTTAGCCATTTGATTTATCCAAGCTGAAGTAGCTTATTGCTCATGGGAAGTTAATTTTACTGGAGAAAGAAAGCACTAGTTTATGGACTTCTACCACAAAACTTCTCTTGCATATCAACCAGACACACATACAAAGAACACTGAAAAGTTCTTGTCAAAGTGTTGGATTTTAGTATCTATTGATAAAAATGATAACAAAGGTTCCCTTGATTTTTATCACAAGAGCACGTTGGCTTTTTTGTTCTATTTGACACCAGCTAATTAGGCTAGTCTGCTCTCAGAACAACTGCATGGAAACAGTTGCTTTCATGTATTGTTTCTCTTTGGCAGGATTTCTTTGAATGCTAAATTGAATCTCATTCAAGTCAGAGTTGGGGAAGAAATGGCACTGATTCATGAGAATGGTGTGCTCTTGAGTTTCAGGGCTTACATTTATTAAACTGTTCAAATTTCATACTGGTCCAAAATATGTGGACTTCTGCCATAAGCTTGGGACAACCAAAACATACTGAAATACTTTCATCTAAAAATATATAGAGAAAATTCAATAATCTGGTGCTTGGGTTTTATTGTCTTTTGCATGGAACAGCAGTGACATCCAGTGGCCATGTTAATTTACTGTAGATATATATTCTACTGGAATTTATTCTAGGGCATTACCTTATTACAATTGGAGCTGAGAAAACCCAAGAAAACACTGCATGAAGCCAGTCTGACTTGCTCAGGCAAATATTCTGCATATTCTTTACATTCACAAATTAAAACAAGCTTAATTAAAGTGAGTAGGGAAAAAAAAGAATTACTGAAATTTAGAATTACTGTTTTGGAAGAGTGCCCACTTCCTCTCTTCATCTCAGACTTAATATCATTGAGAAAAGTGCTTTGAGCGCTCTCTCTCTCACAATCTTTTTTTCTTTGCTTTCTTTGTTTTTTCCCATTTCTTTCACTCTGTAAAATACTGCTGATTATTGGCATATAGTATAGTTTTTTCCTTAGCTTTGACTCAGAGAATTTTATGGAAAAGGCTGGTTTAATTATTTTATAGTTTTGCAGTTTCTTCCCACACTCTCTCCAAAACACATTCTCCTCACTAATTTTGCTATAAATTTGACTCTTGTGCCTTGCAAAGCATTTTGAAGATAATTTAGAATACTTAACATTTAACATTATTTATTATTATAAATGTGTTGGTCCATCTTCATTTGGTTACTTGGTGTTTTGTCTGAGAGAGGTCTTTAGGATTTGATTCTTGATTATTGTTCTTTGATTATTTGTTATTCGATAAAATTCACCCAGCAGAGGGCTCACTCCAGGCTTTGTGTACAACTTGAAAGCTGATGCTTTACTGTGCAGGACACTTTGTACAGAGCAGACATAACTAGGCTGTAATTACTCTTGGTCCGCCATAGAGATTTGTTCTGTTCCAGCTGTGAAATGATTAGTGAAAATGAAGACCAAAGACTGGATTCACTGTCCCATAGATCCAGTGATCAGGCAAGCCATATAGTGCATACAATTGACAGTCTATTCCAGGGGTTAGAAAACTTTAGTTTGCCCTGGTCACCCATTGCAATCTGACCCCCACCTGCAAGCTATAGGTCTCCACCCCTCCCACCCCCGAGCAGCCAGCTACCTGCACTTACTCTTGCTGCTGACCCCCA
>NW_005841888.1:162219-176425 GCF_000455745.1 Alligator sinensis | reverse complement strand
GTGCAAGTAAGCATAGACACAAGGAAAGATTTTTTGAGCCTCCCTGCTTTTCTGAGGTCTGACACCTCCAGGGATGAGAACAGCCTTATCTGCATATCAAGGAGGAACTCACACACAGGACTCTCAGCTGCTGCTACTTGTCGCCGGGGAATGCCCATGCCATACACGCCTTGGTGTGCAGCAAGTTGCCTCAGGTGGGGTAGGAGAGGATGGGGCCAGCCCAGTGCTGGCCCCAGAAGCCTTACTTGGGGACCTGGGGGCCTCCTGGGGCTGCAGCTGGAGCAGTTCTGCCACGTGAAGCCTGGCTGGCAGTGGAGTGTGGCTCTGGGCGGCTCCAAGTAGCTTGGCTCCGCTTTTCAGCAGTGCATGCTGGCCAAGCATGCATCGCATTGGGTTTTTTCCCCACATTTTTTTTTACTCCTGGATATCCAGGGGTCAAACATGTTTGCAGTTCCACATACCACATGACTGTGTTCATCTGGACACATCCTTAGGGACCCAGGGGAGCAGACTTCCAGCTTCAGCTGAACCTCTGCCGAATCAAATCAGGAACTGCAGCTTCACACAGCCCTATTGCCTACCCCTGGGTCAGCCTGGTCTATGCAATACTTCCTTAGTTTCTCAACAGAACTCAAGCCCGTGAACTGAAAACTTTCCACATGTCTGGACTCAAAGCAGACTAGTCTCATTTAAGCAGATGTGCAGAATATGGTTGCCTTTATCAGCAGCATTTTCACAGGAGATGGCGATCTTGTGAAGGGCTTGAATTTTGAGCCTTGTCATGAACAGCAAAATGAAATGGCCAGGCAGTGCATAAACTTGAAAATAGCCACTCTACCCTTAAAGTTTGTTGCTTCAGCAGATAGTGATTATGGTCCACACTGTCCATTTCTCTGTGGCACTAATCAATTTAGGACAGGTAATATTTCCATTCAGATTGCCAATGTTCTCATTTATGAATGCAGGGGAAAATCCATGAAATTGAAATGAGGCTGGTGTGGGATTGATATTCTTATATCTGTCTTATTTTGTGAAGGCATGAGCTGAAATATTCAGATGCCCTGTTTTTTTCAGAGATGCATCCCTTTAACTACAGAATATATTTATCATATCTCCCCGAAAAATGAATAATACCACGAGGAGGTATTTAATCATAAGCATGGAGATTGCACTGCAGATTGCTATGCTATGACAGTGCCAGTCAAGATCGAATAAGAAAAATAATGCTGGGAAACAAGGTGTCAAGCTGATAGTTAGTTATGGAGGAGTAAACATAGTCTGCATTTTTAAACTGTATTAAGGGGAACGTGTTCAGAGAAATGCCACAGGATACATTCTTACTAACTAAGCTCAGTAACTCAAAAATGAAGTGATGACTTCTAGAGCTTTGTGATACTCAGTGAACTGTCGGCATATTTTATCAATATTGGTGTTGTAAATTCCCTTGGAGGGAGTTTTGCTTACTGAGAGAGTAAATTGTATTACCCGTCTCATTTAAAGTGCAGAGAGAACCAAGCTTTTATATTTGGTTGGAGTAGTTAAATTGGATAATGGGTGGCGTCTTAGGCCCTGCAAAAATGCACAACTGCTGATAACAACAAGTTTACTGTCATAGCTGCTCTACCTTGAGGAAATTCTCCTTGGTATAATCACATAATGGGGCTTAAACCAGTGCAGTTCACTTTGCTATGCTGTCCAATTGGCCTCAAAGGTAGAAACCCCACTCTGAGCTGCTCCCTACAGTAGGGGTCTGCCATTGTATCCCTACAGTAACATGTTCATCATAGTGTACATTTCCTTCTCATAAACAAGACCTAAGGCCCCAATCCTGCAAGCACATGACTAATTTCAGTGAAAGCAGTGGTACTATTAATCATGCATACAATATTTGATGGATTTTGGCATGGCTACGTTCTTCATTTTTGACAGCAAAACTCTGTGGATGCTTACAGACCTTTCTTGCAGCAGAGCTTTCCACTCTGCCAGTAGTTATTTTACCTTCCAAGTGGCGTAACTCTACTGGCAGCAATTACTTTCACCCACTAGCAGGGTCACAAAGGGACTCATTACACTCTTTTGAAAATCTTAACAGATGCCTGATGAATACACAGAACTTATGTTATTTTTCCTAACTTTGATTCATTTCAGTATTGTTTTTTTCAGTACATTAGGCAGGGGCCTAATGTTGGTTCTGGTTTCTAGGATCTAGTTTCCAAATACCTATTTTTGTTGCAAGCCTGGCTAATAAAAGCAAAGGAAAGTGGGGTTAGAATTTTTTTACCCTAAAAAAAAATGGCTGAATTGATTTTTTTTCCCTCTTGCTTTCCATCCTAGTCACCTTTGGATAGAGATCAAGTCCATAAAATCTCAGTCACAGAGTGAATTTTTCAGAAAGTTATAAACATGTGAAAACAGGGTTGCAAATAGAGCTAATGTCTAAAGAACTGGATCCAAAGGAGCACAATGTTTTTGAAAGTTCATTTGAATTCTGACCAGTTGTTCAGCTTCATCTTGTTCATGACCTTTTTAAATTGACTATTTCTAACATTCACACAAATGGGGTTCTGTTCCACTAGAGAATGGCCACTCAAAAATCCCTATTCCTATATGAAAAAGGATACTTCCACAAAAGACTGGCAGCTGTTATTTTATTTGCTACATCTTTTTCATTTATATCCTATTTAAATAGGTAAATAATCCAATCGGAACTGAGACTATGTCACTCTGGTGACCCATCATGTCAATGGAATACCAAGGTGAATAACCCGCCCCCCCCCCAAGTATATACTTCTTGAGCACCTCGCTCACTCAAATATATTTGCATCACCAGTTCATTGAGCAACTATGAATTGTGAATAAATTTAATAAAATTCAACACGAATCTTTCATGGACAGAAGAAATGGTGCCATTTATGAAAATGTTTGTTTATTGCAAATAATACCAGTGCTAACTTTAGATGAAGGGAAATTGTTTCCAAACCTAACAGGTAGTACTAGAGGATGTGTACAAATGTTTCCTGCACCCACTCTATGATCACACGGCTTACTTTAAGCTGCGCGATGGTAGTTCAGGAGCGATGTGTACAAACGTGCACTGGTTTTGGGAGCCATGCCAATAACTTTGTGTAAGTAACTTGGAGTGGGAGGAGGGGTGGACAGGATGGGGGTGGTGGTGGCTAGTGAATCCATGGGGGTGGTTGGCAGGTCTGGGTGGGAGGGCTGGCAGGTCAGTAGAGAGAGGGGCTGGTGGATCTGCAGGGGAAGGGGGATATTTGTCACAGAGGTGGGTCGAGTGGCTGAATCATCTGCTGAATCAGGTTCCTGATTTAAGTTAATTTGTCTACTCAAATGAACTACTCAGGCGTGACATTTTTGGCCTGATTTAAACCCCCAAACATCTGCACAGACAGGCATTTAGTTCAACCTAACCTTAGTTAGGTTGATCTAAATGTAAGATCTGCAGCTACCCAAAGACTGGTATAAAGTGTCTGTAGTTTTCTGTGCCTTTCACCAGTGCATCAATTTCAGGTGAATCCTTCTGGCTTCACCACTGCTTTAAAAGAAGAACAAACTTATTAATGGACAGGACCTTGGTCAGTGTCTCAAGTGGAGTCTCGCTTGCCACATCTTTGCTGGAAAATCAATTTATGGGAAGGAAGATGTTTTATCCCGTCCTTCCTGGCACCTTTTTCTGGTTGTTCCATTTGCCCTTCCTGCTCAGGGCTTTGCCTCCCCTACATCCCGCCTAACACCAACCAAAGATATTGTTGCTTGTGTCGCCAGGATGATTATGATGCACTCCTTTGTATCTTTTCCCTTGAGATTTACCGTGGCTGAATCGGTACATTACTGGATTTGTTTGATCCTGGCTGCACTTTGACTTACTTAAGCATCTTGCTGGTCACCAGCTGTCAGGTTCCCCGGTGTCCCGCTCTGTACTGACGTCTTATACTTCCCGTGACTCAACTGTCTGCTGGTACCTGCTCTGTCTGGTTCTGTTGAGGTCCAGTCTGAGCCGTGGGTCTCTGCCTCCCATGGAGTCTCTTCCAATAAATTATAGAGCCATCTCTGACTCAGTCTCTCCAGTAAAACCCCTTCCTGGGGTAGCAACCACGTCCCTGGGCTGGGACTACTTTCAATCTCTGGCCCCTCTGGGCCTGTTGGGGAGCTCACTTCCAGTTCTCTCTGGTGCTTCCCTGCTGGGCTTTTTATCATGGCAGCAGTGTTTCTGGCCACAAAGCAGCTCCTGCACACTGTTACAAAGCATGCTCATGCTGACATAGGAGCTGATCCCGTGTCCATCTGATTCGGCAGTTTTTTTTCTTTTTTTCCTTTGCCACGGTGAGCGGGAGTGCTGTGGCTTCACTTTCATTTTCACTATGTGCCGCTTCCGGCTTGCCTCTTCATCTGACGGAGGTAAGTCTTTTCCACAGTGTCTTTGCCTCAAAATCATCACAGTGTGACAATATTAAAAAATGACTTTTTCTGTGGGTGAATGTTAGAATTTACAGAGGAGAGCATCAATTCCAAACTGAATGTGACTGGTATAAAAAAAATTCTGTGCCTACAAAATCTCCTACTGGAAATAATAATTATCCATTGAGCCCTGCTGATTCTGAGTTTGTTCTGTGCGTGATATGAAAAACTATAAAAGACTTAGACAGGTGTGTAGTTAGAGATTTACCCAGCATGGGAGCAGGAGCTGAGTTCTCAAGCAGTTACATGTAGGACAATATTTCTATTTAAATCTGTAGAATAGAGAGGAGGAGGATGACACTTGGAATTAATATAACATTTATAAGTATTCTGATATTAAATAATGAAAGAAGAATGTCTGTTCTACAAATTATTATAACATAATACAAATGAGACACACACAAATGATGTTAAAATATTTACTAGATGAACTGTTGCAAAGTATTAATAGATTGTGCCGCATCAGTTACTTTGACGTATTTTATGCTTTACATTTTACAATAAATTAGTGAGGAAAAATCTCTTTTACAAGGGCCTGATCCAAAGCCAATAATGAAAGTATTCCTACTGACTAATTTGGTCATTTGGTAAGGCCTCATTTTATATACTTTGATTTCTGGCATTTTTCCTGAAATAATCAAAAACTCTAGTAATGGTTTAAATGCAAACTGTTATTGAAATAAGGTATTTTAGTAACATACTAATTATTTTGAATGAACTGGCTACACATGAGACCGGTCATCAGAAATAGTCCCACTCACTGAACAAAAAGTTTAGATATCAATTGAAATATAATCAGTAAACAGATGCAGATGGTAATAACCAATGGCTCTTTCATAGCCTTTGAGAAAGAAAGTGGGTAAATCAGTAGCTTTCCATTAGGGCTGTGCAAAGCTTTGGTAGCCGATTCAATTCGGAGGAGATTTGGCTTGATTTGGTGGCCGAATCTCTGAATCCGAATCGAATCAGGAGACCAATTAAAAGGTACGAATTGAATCGGAAGCCTCCAAATCGATTTGGAAAAGATTTGGCACCACTTCAGAGAGTCAACCATAGACTAAACAGGCAGCAGTCCTCACCATGCTGGACACAGCTGCCTCCAGTTGGTAAATCTGTTGTGTTGGATGGAGGGGGGATGGAAGGGGCGTGGCAGGGGGCAGATCAACACCCTCATAGCGAGGGAGGGATTGGGGCTGGGACAAGTTGCCCAGCTGGGGTGGGGGGACATGGGACTTCGGAAGGGGGGCAGGGCAACGTGGGATGTGGGCACTTCCAGCACTACTGTGCCTACACCCTATGCTCCCCAACCCTGGCTGGGCAAGTGTCAGCAGGGCATAGGTCTCCACTTGCCCAGCCAGGGCAATGAGGCATGGGATGTGGGCACTGCTTTTGCTTGCCCAGCTGGGATGGGGAGCCATGGGATGCGGGTGCAGCAGCACTGGGAACAGGGGCTATGCCCTGCTGCCCTTGCCCCCTTCCTCCCAGAGTGAGCCACACCTGCACTGCACCCTCCCCACCCCGGCTCAGCAAGCAGCAGTAGGGCATAGGATCCCTCCCTCGCTGTAGGGGCATTGATCTGTACCCCCCCATGCCCCTTCCCTCCCCCATCCACCCACCACAATGGACTTACCAGCTGGATGTAGCTATGTCCAGCGTGGTGAGGACTGCTGCCTGTTTAGTCTATGGCTGCATCTCTGAAGTGGTGTGGAATCTTCAGATCCGATTCAGCAAAATTGAATCGGGACAGTGATTTGAATCTCTGAATTGAATCCGAATCCAAAGCGAATGCTTGCCTCTTCGCACAGGCTTACCGTCTTTCAGAATGGGTCTTCGTCACAGACCAGGTCCGGTCAGTTCTGTTCTGAGGTAGGCACTTTACAAAATCAGATGTTAGGTCAAAGAACAGATTTGGGATATGGTGTTTAATCTCTCTGGGCTAGACACACAGACTAGCAGTTTACTGAATATGAAGAGTAACTCTATACAGCCCAAGGCAGGGCTGTGCGGAGGTGCCAGACAAGTTACTGTGACACTGTGTCTGGACCAGTAAACTTTGCCTTTTAGAGCTCTGCTGCTTCTGGTTTGGGAACTAGCTCTTCATTTGCCAGCTCAGAGTGTCTCTACACAGTTCTGCTTTGTCACATTTGGACCTATTGTTAGTTTTGGCAGCCTTACGAGGGACAGGACAGAATGAGCATGGCAACTGAGCTACCCTCTTTCCATCTCTCTCTAAAAGTGATACCAACTAATCAGGATGAGATGTGTTACCAGGGCTCTGGAGATCTAGGCAATGGCCACACTTCGCAGCTTCCCTCCCTCCCACAAATGTTTTACTGGACCTCTGTTCATTTGGATGTCAGAGCTCATTGTTAACAAATGACAATAAAATGAAATAATTTGAGACTTAACCTGTGAAGGCAGAGTGCCCAGTAATGATGGTCTGAAGGCTTTTGCTTGGAACACTGTTAGATCACTATTGCTGGCAGACCTTTTTTATGTAACATTTTATTGACTGGGGAATTGAAACACTTAAAATCAAAGTCTTTGTCACAGTTCCTGCACTAAGATTCTCCTTTGTTCTCATGTTGGATTTATTTGCATTCCAGCCTGAGATGTACAGTAGTTCTCTGATGCATGGCACCAACGCACTTGAAAATGTTTAATGAATCCTGATTCTCAATTTAATATCCTACTTGAACAAAACTGAAATAATTTCATTAGAAAAATGTGATGGCATCATAAAGCAGCTACAGCAAATTCTTGTGATTACATTATAAAGTGGTAGAAAAACATCAAGTTCTTTTAGACTAAAAAAAATGTAAAAATTTAAAGCCAGCCCCTCTTGAAGTCGATGAGCTGATGTGCCTTTTAAGGTACAGCTGCATGACAGTATCCTGTAGCTAGTACACCAAGTCACTGTCACTGAGTGCCCATGGAATTTGGATAGCAGTATGATTTGGATTTGTCACGCTTCTTTGATATTCTTCTTCTAGCCCATTTCTGTTGACATTATCCCGTTATATATGTAATTTTCAGATCTTTTGTATCGTATAAGTTAGCATGACACCAGAACAGGTTTTTCTGCTGGATCAGGTAAATCTGTTAATCCATTTTTTGTGATCATTAAGCAGCAAAGTCTGCTCTCACTTTTGTTAAATTTTAAATTTCACTCTTAAGCTCTTGTTCAGTTGTAAGAAGTAATAGCAAAACCATTTTTTTTCAAGGTTGAGTGAAATTTATACTCTATCTAGTATACATCCTACCCAAATCATACTAGCTGAAATTTGTTACTGGGTAGAGGACCTGCATCAGCTGTACTCATCTCCACTGTCCCTTTAGAGACTTCAAAATGAAATACAAATGGGGCTTAGATGGTGGATAAGCTTTGCATCTTCTGTAGGCAGTCAACTTTCAACCACTACAGACTGATGCTGATGTGTTTTAAAAATTCTGTGCAACATTTGAAGTGATCACCACACACAAAAAAACCAAACAAACAACCAAACAAACCAAAACCATACTATATTGGGAAAGTTAGCTGTAGTAAATGCTTACCTGCAACAAGACAAGTTATTGATGCTGCTCTCACTTGGCATCAAACTGACCTCTTGTATAAGCAGTGTAACTGCCATTGACACTAATGGATTGACTGGTTTAAAGATCAATAGTGTTGTGCCAGCTAATGCCAACTGTGTAGTTGGCCATCAAAATACATTTGATCTAGGTAAACATTTCAAACTAGGGAATGTCTGCATCTTTAGGAAAACTTATATTTGATCCTGCCTCAATGTCTTATCCCTTCCTAAAACAGTGTGTGTCCTGTTTTAGGAAAATATTGATATTAGTGGAATACGTGCCTTTTGCATCACTACTGAAAATGTTCTCCTCTCAGGGCCATGGGAGTGTAAGAGTTGCTGCAAGTTGTTCCTACCTCTTTGCCTTCCTACATACAAGCTTGGCTACTGGTGCCTCTCTTCAGAATTGCCTGAGTAGTGGATGAGTAGTGATCTCCAGGTTCAGTCACATATGCATATGAGAATGAGAAGAGATAAAAAAACAAGTTTTATTTGTGAAGCAGTAGGCAAGCCTTTGTAGTCTTTTAGATTTTCTAACTGAACTGAGAGATCATCTCCCAACTCTTAACCTCCAAAGACTCCTAAATAAGGGAGCATCTCCAAATTACAACTTCTGTTACTGTAAGATGCCCATGAGGCAGAACACACAAGTTACAGTACTTTGAGTTGCAAAGATAATGCATAATTTCTCCACAGAGGTTTACAGCTCAGGAGAGACTCAAATTGGGCCCCTCTAATTCAGAGGGCAATTCTCTTAGTTTCTAACTGGTGCTGCCTTTGTCATAGAGTCCATCCCATACAAACCATATTCTAAACTTCAAGAGGGGTCTTCAAGAGGAGGTTAGATAAGCATCTAGATGGGGTCATCTAGACCCAGCACTCTGTCCTGCCTATGCAGGGGATCGGACTCGATGATCTATTGAGGTCCCTTCCGACCCTAACATCTATGAATCTATGAAACTCTACATAAGACTGCTGTCAACCCTAACACAACACAGACCTAACATCCAAACCTGCCACAGATAAAGCAGAGGAACCATGATAGGCAATGCCCTGCTGATAAATCCAGCACAGGCTCCACATGCTGGTGATCAGATACACTTTTATTAGAACACAGTGAGTTGGGGGGAAGAGTGGGTCTTGAAAGGGAAAGCATTGATCTGAATGCTCAAATGAATTTCAGAAACCATCTCACACCATACTACTTCGTACCTGCATTAAAGTAGGGCTGTATGAAGTTTTGGTCCCTGATTTGATTTGGATTTAGAGATTTGGCCACCAAATTGGGCTCGCCAGCATGCTCAGCAGCAGACCCAGAAGTGGACCAGAAGCACTTCTGGTCCACTTCTGGGTCCATCGGGGAGCATGCAGGGCCCCCCCACACCCCACCGGCTCAGCAACTGGTGCCTCCTGGGTCTGGGGGGGCACAAGGGCTCCCCACATGGTTGATCGCTGAAGGCGGGGGAACATGGCCAAGCTCCTTGGTGAACCTGGAAGTTGACTGGAAGTACTTCCAGTCCACATCTGGGTTTGCCGCTGAGCATGCGGGGGACCCCCCCTGCGCTCCTGTGGGATGTTTCATCAGCCCCAGCATCGCAGCATTCACAAGCCATACCTGGTACCTCAAGGTATATAGAAAAAACATTTAAAGCTGTGTCTATGGCCGAATCGCTGATTCTCTGAATCGGCATCGAATCTTCAGATTCAGATTAAGCAAAATTGAATCAAGGACAGTGATCTGACATCAAATCAAATCACTGTCCCTGATTTGGGCTGAATCCAAATCAAATACAGCCCATTTTGCACACCCCTACGTTATAGACAAAATTCAGCCCTGAGATTAAAGTGCTGCTAATCTAGGACTCCAGGTAGGGTAGTGGGTTAGAGGGATGCTGTAGCCCTTATGGTCCATTTAATAAGATTCTACATTTGCTTTATTGTTTTTAAGTAAGTTATCATTTTTGCCACAGTCAGTTCCAGTTGTAACCCATCTTCCTGAAGGGAGCAATCATGATGCAATTAAACTAAAATGAGTGAAGGAAAAAAATTACTATCCCTCAAAATACATAATGCGGCAATTACAACTAAATAAACCCTAAGTTTAAGAAATTGTTTGCTTTCTAATTTGATGTGTTCCTTACTGAATGCTTTTGGAATAAACTGAATGCATATTGTGTGCATTGTAAGGAAGAATTAAAAAAGAGTTTGAGTGGGATGCTGCTAATTGGTTCATGGGAACATTTCATAGGTTTAGGGCCTTAATCAGCATCTGCCTGTTGGATTTAGTCAGTGAAAAAGTCTGGCAACATACCAGTATTTTGCTTTTAAAAACTCTTCTTTCTCATTTGATCTGTAGCAAGTTCTGATCCTTTCTATACCCAAATGCCATTTAGTATAATTTTTTTCCAATAGTATTGATGGATGTATACCATATTTGTGCTATGTTAGCATTCTCTCAACCTGTGTAATATTGCTAGAAAGCAACCAACTCCATCAGTTATTGCCCTTGATCTTACCCGTGTTTCCTCAATATTATTTTCACTTTTCAGTGCATTTGATATCTGTTCCAGCCATCAGTTCAATCCTGAACATCGATTTCAGTATCATTGATGGCATTTGCTGCATTTGGTTACTGAAGAACCTGAAGTAGAATTTAACCTGTTGTCCATCTAAATTAGGAAGTTCTCACAACACAATTGCAGGCTAGCCCCTCACCTTCTCTCTCATTCCTCCCCCACTTTGGGAAAAGAAGCTCTTTTATAATTGCATCCATGATAAGGCAAAAAAGTGGCTCTCTGGAGAATGTGTGTGTGAATCATGCAAATTTAGAATTGACCTTTTCTTAAAGTCAGCATCAATTCAGGGAGACTAACTTGTAACCATTATAATCCCTTGACTTCAACTTGTAAGTCACTTGCAAAAATGAAGCTCCAATCCAAAGAGAAATTTAATAAACTGTTGAGACAATGCAACATTCATTATAAAAGCATTCAGCTGTGGTTAGGTTAAAAAGTCCTGACCTCACACAGCAGGAGGAATCAGTGAAGTGTGTTATAATCATACTTCATCATCTTTATGCATTTTTGATTTGTGTAATATAATAGGTTTTCCAGCAGAGGGAGGAATATACTGAAACATTGTGAAGTGAGCAACACTTTTGCAACATTAGGTTGTACAAGAATATATGCAAAACTTTTAGATTTCTTGCATTATGTATATATTTACTGCTGCTGACTGATGTTTGCAAGAAATCTCTCTGTCACCTTTGTTAGCAGTAATTTTAGATCATCATTGTTTGTCTATTTTTTTAAACCATAAATAGGCGAGATATTTTTTTTATAGGTTTTTTTTACATCACAGTAATCTGACCTAATGATTTGCACTTTTCTCTAATTGCAGCAATAGCTATTCCTTAATTCATAATTAAACTTTACTGAAACATGGTTTAAGGAGGATGGGTGTGATAACACTCTATGCCTAGTCATTAACAGGAATCAGTACTCCTTCTATAAAAAATGTAAAGATAAAAATTACAAATTGCTAAAATAACGCAGTATTTTAAAAGAAACCGGAATGCAGAATACAGTACACTGCGCATGGATTTTTTTTTTGATGGGTTAAACTCCATGCATTATGTAATACTTGAGATTTTTGGAATCACATTTGTATTGTAGGCCTCAATTCAGTTCCTTCCTTCTTGTTCAGCAAAGCATCCAAGCATGTGCTTAATTGGGTATATGTTAAAATGAATAGATGTCAAGTGATTTTCAAATCTTATGTTATCAAGTGACTTATATATGTGCCTAAATACCCAGTTGACTTAGGGCCAGAATGTAGAGATTTTAGATGCTCTCTGAAGTAGATGTCATGTCACCCAAATACTTTTCGAGCAACAGAACTTTCACTGAAGAACTCTGTAAAGTTCGATCATTGCCGGGTCAGCAGTTTAGTCTGTTTTTAGGAAAATCTGTCAATGAGAGAGGTGCTCAGACTTTAATGAAGCCACTGTTGTTTTCCATAACAAAATTACCCAAAATGGAAATAATTATTCTGCAATAACAAAATCCTCTGTCCTTCTTGTGCAAGTGGCAGTGCTCAGCAATGAAACTAACTGCCCTGGGAATATTATAGGATAACTTGTCCTGAGAGACTAATTCATGCAACATTGTCAAATTACACAGTGTCAGTGCAAGACTGAAGAACACATTCCAGTGACAAATTACGAGTGCAAGATTCTGTGAATAACATCGTTTCTGTTAAGGTAGAGATTCATATTTCAGGGTAACTCTTGGGACACTTGACTAGAGGCTATCTGGGACTATGAATTCTGCATGTGTTATGCTTTCAGCCTCTGAGATGGGAAGTGTACAGATTAAACTGATCTCTTACCCCTTGTTCATATGAAATGGCAATGTATCTGTCTGCCATGCTTTGTCAGTAGTAATTTTTATGTAAACATTGTTGTGATAATTTTTTAAACTAAAAACAAACAGTTTTATGGCAATAAGAAACTATGCTATTGCCTTAACTATGGGAAAGGATATTTCCAACCTCATTAGGCCTGTTTGGATTGGCATCGAATACAGTGCTTGGAGAGCTAATGGTTGTTCAACGAGAGAATAAAGTGAGTGTTTTCACAATGGAATTGTATTAGCTACTAGGGTTTCTGGGGAAAACCTACTGGGAGGGCTGTATCCATAAACAAAGTAAGGTGCCTAACTCCCACATAAGAGCAGGAAGCTTAAAAGTTCAAATCTGCAGTTGTCAAAACCTCACTCAGCTGCTGCCTACCCCTGCAGAGACATACCTAAAGTCCATGGGTATCTGCATTTTTGCTAGTGAAGGTCCCAAGGCACCTAAAACCCTGCCATTGGCCATGGGAAAAAGTACCTCAATACTGAGTAGCTTGGGTACCAAACTCATACCTAAGCCACCATTTAAACATTCCTTACTTTGTCTTGCCTGCAGGCCATGATTGAAGAGGCATTTTCAGAAAATACTTTCCAGATTATTTTTCCTCTACATAAAGGATCAAACCTGGGGCAATACTTTGATCATATATCCAAGTTGCTAAATATAGTACAAATCTAGAGAAAGACAGGGACCAGGGTTCGGGGTGGGGGCGGGTGAGGGGCAGGTAGTGTTGAAATAATTCAGATCTTGTCCAGAGGATGGCAAAAGTCAGTTTTCTGGTTAGGCTACCTCATTAATGGCCCTTTGTGTTCATTACATATATGTGTGGGCAAGTGTAAACTTCAAGAGCCACTAATGCTACCAAGATATTAGGATCATAGGATAGTAGAGCTGGAAGGGACCTCATGAGGTCTTTTAGTACAGCCTCCTGCTCAAGGCAGGGTTATCTCTTAACTAAACTATCGCAGCCAATTTCTGTCCAGTCTGGTTTTGAGAATTTCCAAATGTGGAGATTTCACAACTTCTCTAGGTAGCCTTTTCCTGATAGTCAGAAAGCTTGACCACCCTGATAGTCAGAAAGTCCCTCCTTATTGCCAACTTAAATTTCCTCTGTTGCAGCTTGAGGGCATTGCTCCTAGTCCTGTCACCTATAGCCACAGGGAAAAGCCTTCCTCTATCCTCTCTGTAATCGTCCTTCAAATTCCCTCTCATTCTTCTCTTTGCCAGACTAAATAACCCTTGGCTTCTTTTGTAACTGTGCGGGCCGGGAGCGGTCCGAGGCCCTTTTTTCGCGCGGCGGGCTGTGGCCAGCAGCCCGGACACGCCGGGTCGGGGAAGGCAGGCAGCACGCTAGAATTAGGCACGGATGCTTAATGGTTGTTTAAGATTGTTTACTTACACCGTAGATGGTCGCGGTGCAGGCTGGAAAGCTTCCAGGAATACTTCACTTAAGTTCCAGTTTAAGGACTTGGACAGAGCTCTGGATTCACTCACAATTCACTCACACGAAGTTTGCTAGGCTCCGTGGAACTTTGCGCGCAGGGAAGGGTACGTCGAGGGATCGTTCGGCGACGGGGAGAGGCTGATCAGACCCCTGTTGCCTTCTTGATATTAATGCTGGGTCCAATAGGCTCCGCAGCGCTTAGAGATCTTCACAAGACGTGAAATCTCCTCCTCCTGGTGTTCGTGGAGTCTTCCAACTTGGGCGGAAACCATTCAAGCCTCTTATACGGCTAGCAAGA
>NW_005841888.1:146748-161628 GCF_000455745.1 Alligator sinensis | reverse complement strand
AAGTTGCCGCTTATTGAGTCCAGAACGCTGTAGGAGAAATCCAAACATGTATCGCTCCTCTGGTGTTCTCTGTGGCAATGATGGAAGGTCGGATTCGCAGTGTCTTGTGCCTTGAATCTCGGTTGGGTGTCGACGTTCCCGATCACCAGATAATCTTGGCTCCATCAGGATACACAGTCGGGACAATTGACGAAGGAGGTTACTCACGGGTTGGTTCACCATTGGGTTAAGCAGAATCCGGAGGACAGCAATGTTCTTTCGCCCATAAACCTCAAGACAACTATCTATGCTGTGAACGGTCACTGGAACGGTTCCAGGGTCTCGTAGATGACGGTGAGGCCATGGTCTTATTCGCTGGAGTGATGTCAGTCCCAGCGCACATGCTCTGGGGTTCCAGGCACAGTACGAGACTCCGATGATTGCTAGCATGAGATGTTCTGTGCCGCTATGTTCTGGCCGTCTGTCATGCCATGCGTGGGCTTTCTGGCCGATCAGTCCTGCAACAAGCGCTGGCAGTGGAATAGGCCAGTGAACGTTAACCGCTATCACGTCGATGTCAGTGACACGTCCTCTACTCCACGAAGCTTGTCTCACTGGTGCAGCAGGTCGGATCCAAGTTCCACGACTAAATGTCCCAACCACACAGCTAGAGTTTCTTCAGGTTGGATTCTTGATTCTCTGCACAAATCCTGTAGTTCAGTTCTGGTGCGAGCATAATAGGCAGTAGCTACTCGATTAGTTGTTGTTGTAGGCTGAGCTGCCGCTGTGGGAGTCACTGCTGTTGTTATTGCTTCAGGCAGGAGGGGCGGATGCACTCCTCTGCTCGATTCTCCCTTCCGTCGGCAAGAAGGCGTGGTCGTCGGAAGCGATGCTGCGTCGGTGGGCGGAGTTGCTGACCGAACTCTCGCGGGTTCCTCCGAAGCTCCACCCTTCTCTTCCGGTTCTTCCACGCGGTCTCTCTCTTGCTCGGTGCCATCTTGTCGTGGCGTTTCAGAATTCTCTTTTGCAGCCACTTCTTTGACCGCTTGAACAGCCATACGCAGCTGGGCTTTTAAACTTAAATTCTTTTGCATTAGATCGGTTACAGTACGAAAAGTTGCAGTTAACACTCCCCCCGTGTCGTATTGTGGGGCCACCCTCTCATCCGCGGTGTGTTCCTCCGTCTCCAGATCTTCACGGAGCCCAGGACGGATCCCTGGGGAATTCCACTTAATACCTCCTTTCAACTAGACATTGGGCCATTGATAACTACTTTCTGAGCATTGTGATCCAACCAGTTACATATCTGCCTTACGGTATTTTCATCAAATCTGTATGGCAGAGGAGTAGAGACAAAGTAAAGCAATAGTAGTAGAGACAGAGTAAAGCAATTGTAGTATTAGTTATTTCAGATCCATCTTGGGGAAACTATAGGTACAAACTAAGTAGGACCATAGTAACTGTAGGTCCAACATCATCTGTTAATATTCTGTGGTTACAATTAGTCTCTTTTGGTATAAGAACAAGAGGACACAGGAAAGCCATGTGGGATGAGATCATTATCAATCCAGCCCTGTATCCTATCTCTTATAGCAGCTACCACCAGCTATTGTAGAAGAGGCTGCAGGAAACTCCAAAGTAGGCAAATATGAACTAATTTATCTGTAACAAGACCGCATCCCTGGGGCGGCTGAGATACTCCCTGGTGGACCTGAAGTTTCTGTCCTGCTCTGGCTCTAATGTACCTTCCCTTATTTCTTCTGCCATGCCTTGATGTTCTTAATTAATTTTGAAAGAGACATTGCCCAAGGGCCCTAGAGGGAGCTCCACTCTGTTCTGCCACCAACAGATGGCAGATGGCTTAGTCCCCGCTGGTCCCAATCCAGTCTTCACACTATGTTGGCCCTCCTGGCCTGTACATGCCCAGCCCTAGGTTCCCTGTTACACTGCCCTATAACAAGGCCTTCTCCTAATTCCTGGTACTTAGAAGGTAGTTTTAAGCCTGAAGCAGAGTTTTATATTGCTTCAAATAACATTCTTAATTATTGAATCATTAAACATCCTATCTTTGAATAATCTTTACCCATACTAATATCCCATTCTTTTTTGCTAAGCTTTTGCTTCAGTATCATCAGGTAGCAATGAGGTAATTAACAGACTGCTGATTTTGCTGGAAAATAGTCTGATTTTTTTCCTTTTATTGAAAAGAATTACTGATGAATGGTTGTCTTTGGCTGGGACCAAATCTGCCAGCTGCTTATGATTTCACTATAAAACTGTGACTCAGCCCTATATTACTTGAAAATGGGCCCAGTGTTCTTCAAAACCCATGACCCAAGTTTGAAGTTAGTTACAAAAATGAAAACCAAGCAATTTTGCCTGGTTTCAAGTTTTAATTATAAATATCTTACAGAGCTCTAGTCGTGGTTCATTAGTAGACAGGCAGATGGGTTTGACACAGAGATCAAGATGTTTTTGGGTCAGATGAATTCAGCATTCTGGCATCTACAGTGATTTTTTTTTTAAATTTATGACTGCTTGCCGAGAACATTAGAGATCTTTGTGCAGTTTGAACTGCCAGTGCTGTAGTAATGCATGAAGACATCAAAGTAAAACATTTTTCTGATACGATATCTTGATAGACCCATGAGCCAAAATATGAACTGAATTTTCTAGCCAGGTCTTTCTTTGGAACTGTATAGATATCACCAAGGCGACAGTAAGAAACCTCAGTACTCACATTGAGGAATTATATTTTAGTAGTAACTACATGTAAAGCAAAAATATAACTGAACTACATTGAGAAAAAGGCAGAAAGCAGGACTTTAGAATTCCTGTTGTGCAAACTTTGTGCACCACCAGCACAAGAACCACCTTTAAATGTGGATAAGCAGTGAAGGTAGCAGATTCTCCCTCTTTCTTCTTAGTCACAACAGTATTTGCCAACTTGCATCCCTAAGAGCTATTCCACAGAGTTAATCAGGCAACAGACCCTTAATGACTGACATAACTCCCTCCTGATAGGAACAGCTCTCATTTATTAACCAAAAAAATCAACAAGAGCATTGGCCTTGCAGGGAGTGTAAGTGCCAAAGTCAGAGCAAGAGAACAGCTAACTCAGCTGTTCTTATGAGGGTTAGCATCCTCTGTGATGGGCCATTGGCAAACATAATGTCATATTGTGAATAATGGAATTCTTGCATCAGTCCAAACTGAAAAGATCAAAGAAAAATCATCCTTTGAAATGTTTTGCTTTGCTTTCAAATTATTTAACTTGTTTTAGATCATGCTAATAACAATTTAGACCCATTTCAAAATGAAAATGTAATGAAAATAAAAATGGGACTTTTCTGTTTTCTTTTCCTTTCAGCCACCATACCCCACCCCCAAAACCCTCCACTAACAAAAGAACTGGAAAACTGAACACGAATTCATGAATAGATTGATCTAGTTGATGTTGACTTGATTCCTTAACTACATTCCGGTTGAAGCACATCTCTTCAGGACAGCATTGACTTGTAGAACAAGTGTTCCCCTCTGAAGTTTGTGATGGAAAATGAAAGAAAATAAGAAAGAAAGAATAAAACAGCATAAGAACAGAAAGAAAATGGGAAGAAAAAAAAGAGTGTACAGGGAAGCAGAATAAATAGAGCCCTTTGTGAGCATATTTAGTTTGCTTTCACTTTGTGGGCATGATAGATACCTTTGTCTATCTGTTGAAGAGAAGGTTGTCAAAGTCACCTGCGACCCTGGGCTCCAACTCAGGGCTCCTGCCATGACTACTGCTGTGGCAGCAGGGGTTGGAGTAGCAGCAGGGCAGGGTCCAGCAGTAACTGGAGCCGGGGTGGTGGTGTAGGCTGGGCAGCAATCGGAGTGGCGCAGGGTTTGGTAGGAGCAGTGCAGGGTCTAGTGGAGATAGCAAGAGTGCAGGGTCTGGTGGCAGCAGGCCAAGCTTGCTGCTGGTGGCCATGCCCAGCAGGGCCAAAGGGGTCAAACGTGTAGTGCCCTCCAGTAGTCTGGTGGGATGAATTGAGAATCTCTGTGGACTGAATGTTTGACACACCTATTCTAAGATATTTCTTAGGAGATCCTGTCTTTATGAACTACCATCTTTCCCCTTCCTCAGCCCCAAGCTTCAAAATTTGCCAAGGTCACCATACCCGGTCATTCTCTGTCCTTCCTTTTTTACACAAAAATCTTACTAAAAGGAGAACAAAATCCAGCTCCACTCTACTGTGTTAAGCATGGTACATGATCATAGGAGCATGCCAAATGTTGCAGTATTGCTGTTTTTCTATAATAAGTTAAAAGGGAGGTAAGTTATTGAGGTCATGGGAAGTACTTGGTATTCCTTGACAGAGGACATTAGAGTTGTCTGGAAATCATGCAGGTAACTGGAAACTGAGTTGGAACAAATGCTATTGTTTGGTTACTTTCTATTGCACATGTTGCTAATAAAGTACTACATCCAAGATACAGAGCTATTCTTGGAAATGTTGTGGAGCAGTGCTTTTATTATTTTGCATTTGTTTGCTTTATTTGACTTCCTTTCTTGCATAGCATAATGCAGTTTAACAAATATTTCTGTCTAGTATCTAAGAGCTCAAATAGATAACAACATAGCTCTAATAATTCATGCCACTTAGTAATTACTACCCAGCTTCATAGCTTGTGTACTTTATCTGTACATCTGAAACAAATTTTTTTTTGTATTGAAGAAACTATTCTGGTAACCTTTTTCCATTTCCTGGTGCGTCTGCGTCTAACCATTAAGGCTAAGTACAGACAGTCAAAAAGCCCAAGGCTGAATCAATTCAGTCTTCACAGGTTAGTTTAAG
The DNA here is from genome assembly GCF_000455745.1 of Alligator sinensis. Classification (NCBI taxonomy): domain Eukaryota; kingdom Metazoa; phylum Chordata; order Crocodylia; family Alligatoridae; genus Alligator; species Alligator sinensis. The sequence continues at coordinate 156,811 of NW_005841888.1, read as the reverse complement.
CTGCATAGATTGAACTGATAAGCAAGTGAACAGACATTCACTTTTTTAATTCCAGAAATGCAGCCACATGCCTGTAGTGGCCCAGGCCAAAGGCCTGGGGGTGCTAGAGAACACCTCCCTGCTCAGCTGGAGCAGACAGGTTGGGCCAAGGCTAGCCCACCCATCCTGCAAGGAGGGATTTGCAGAGAAGGTGCAAAGCATCCTGGGATGCTGGGGGACTGAGAGTTAACTTAAATCTGGAGGGGATCTGGGACAGAAGTTCAATAAACTGATTTAGCCTAAATCACTTAAATCTGATACTACATCCATCCAGTGTTATCTTAAACCCAGTTTATGTGCATTGGACTTCTGCTGTGTTACAGATTTGAACCAGTTTCTGATTATTTATATTGCTTTATGTGTAATTTCTGACTCTAGCCAAAAAGTCAATCATATTGAAACAGGTTCAGAGACACTTATTGAATTAAGATTTCCAATCCCAATTAAAAAAAAATCCTTCCTGTTTAAAATTTTATATATCAGAAATCAAAGAGGATGAACCTTGGGACATCACTAGACAAAAGCCAATAAAGCAATAGAGTAAATTCCTGCTTGCCTCACTCTCACAATCTGTCGGCTCCTACTGTACAGCAGAGCAGAAATCAAAGATTATCTAGATCTCTATTACAATTTAACTAAGAACTGTCCAAGGGTGTTTAACACATGGAGTTGATAATATGCAGTATTTCTTTTTTGCCCTTGGTCCATTGTAATTTACAGTACTTTGAAGGTTGGCTAAAAAAGCACAGTGAGCATGCAGCCAAACACACCTCCGTCACACCAGACAGCACTCCAGCAGTCTTTGCTTTTAGATCTGAGTTTCTTTCTTTTTAGGAAACATGACTTTCAATGTTACCAGTTTGTCTAACTGGCACCTTAGCAATGGAATCCTTTTGCCTCCATTCAAACATTTCAATGTATTTCTTAATACTCTGTTCCTTCCATTTGAGTAACTGTTTTCATATTCTGGCAACTGGAACAATAAAGTGAACTGACAAGCACCTATTTGTAAAGCTAAAAATTGTCAAATAATTCCATAAACATTCTTATATTCCTTGGGGAAAATATACACTAGTCTACATAATAAACTAGTAGCACCTGATATTTAAAAAAAGCATGGTTTACTGTAACTTTATTCAGCAACTTGGTTTGTGCATAAGAACAGTCCAGAAATAAAACTACAAATTAAAGGAATATCCTGACTGTTACTGCTCAGTTTTAAAGGGTTTTTAAAAATTTCTTATATGGGATCAATCTATTCCTTAGGTAAGAAGACACTTGTATTGATTGATGCTAAACAATGATAAAATGGGCACAATTTTGAAAACATCCTTAGTATGCTTAGTTGCTTTTCAGCCTTTTGGCTAAGATCAAGTAGATTATGATAATGCAGCATAGCTAGCCAATCAGAGTAGATATTAATAATAATTTATGCTGTGTCAGATAATGATCAGAATATTTAAACATTGTTCAGATCTCTGCATATTTGAATGAATAAAATGATAATTTACTTTCATCCAAAAGGATTCCATGTTATAGAATATAATAAGGTGTCCAATTCCGATTTTACCTACCTGTTATTTGGACAGGAGTACGTACAGATGGAAGTGGTTTCAGCCATTTTTGTCTTCCTGCAGTTCAGGAGCCAGCCACAGGCTGATCTGACAAAGTTATTCATTATAGCAACTTCTCGATTGGGTATGGCAACAACTCCAGTAACTGCATGGAGATCAAGAAGATCATGTAATCACACCCAAGATAGTTTAAATACTGGTAATGGTGTAGCTGTGGCAGCACAGAACTCTGGCATTACCATGCAGCTTCTTGTGCAAGTTTTGTAACCCATGCTAAGACCTAGGCTGCCACAAATTTGCTGTTATTGGAATGTGATCTATAGAGACTGCAGTGTAGGCAGACCTTTTGGCAGATAGAGATTGCTGAAGTTTAAATATACCCTGACTGTATGCTACTTTCCTCTTGAAGTACCACATGTGCTAGGCATTACGGCTATGCACTGGTGTTTCGTTTCGAAGCTGTTTTGATGCATTTTGAGCTTGAAACAGCGAAACTGAAATGAAACAAAAGCCTTCAAAACAGCTTCAAAACAAAACAAGGGCACTTGAAACATTTCGAAAGTTTCAAAATGTATTGAATTTCAAAGCCAGGCTTACTTGGCTTCAGCACTGCTCCCAGCCAGCAGGAGCAGCCTCCTGTCATCCAGCAGGTAGATCAGGGACCTGCCCACACCCCCAGGAAGAGTCCAGCACATCCCCTGCAGCCATTTCAGGGGTCTGGGCAAGCCCCCGATCTGCCTGCCAGATGACAGGAGGCTGGTGCTGCTAACTGGGGCCAGTGGGAGACCAATCTTCCTGGCATGAGCTGCGCCCAGCAGTTGGCAGCACCAGCCTCATGTCATCCAGCAGGCAGATTGGGAGCTCACACCCCTCCCTGGGAGGGCTGTGGACACTGTGAGGGACAGCTCCCAGGGGTGCAGGCACCCAATCTGCCTGCTGGATGACAGGAGGCTGGTTCTGCTGCCTGGGGCCAGCGGTAGCCAGGGCTGGGAAGATTGGTCCTGCTGCTGGCCCAGCTGGCAGCACCAGCCTCCTGTCATTTGGCAGGCAGATCAGGGGCTCGCCCGCACCCCCAGGAGGGCTGCAGGGGCGGTGCCGGACTCCTTCCAGGGGTGTGGGCCACCGATCTGCCTGCCAGATGACAGGAAGCTGGTGCTGCTGGCTGGGGCCAGCAGCAGCACCGATCTCCCTGGCGTTGTGTGTGGAATAGCCTATGGGCTATTCCTATGAGTGAAACGTCGAAACAGCATCGAAACAGAGAAATAGTTTCAACTGAATGAAACAAAACAGTGGTTTTGAAATTAATTAAATGGAACTGGAAACAAAACACTGTTCCATCGAAACAGAAACGGAAGTTGATGTGGAACGGTGCTGTTTCACACAGCCCTACTGGGCATGGGCTGAAACCTGCTCTAATCCATTTATTAAGGGCTGGATCTATGAGCTTTTCAGCTGCTTTTTGCTGTTAATGGCCACATCCAGATGAGCACAGGTGTACAGTATGTGGCATCGCAGACCTGTCTGCAGCACCACAGACTGTACATGCATGCATTCCCCATGTAGGTACCTTGCCGTGCAGAGGGATGGGCAGGGGAGAGGAGGAGTTGACCCTGTGAGATCCTGGGGTCAAAAATACCCACACCAAAAAAAACCAGGGTGATGAACATGGCAGCAGTGCACGCCACTCAAAATGAGAGCCTGGCCAGCCAGAGGCACACTCCAGCTGTTAGCCAGGCTTCCTGTCATGGCTGCAGCCCTGGGAGGCCCCCAGGTAAGGTGCTGGCCCCAGCCTCCCCTATCCCATCTGGAGTAACCTTCCGTGAGCAAGAGCATGTGCGCATTCCTCAAGAAAAGAAGAAAGTCATTGAACAAGGTGGCTAGGTATGATCCCAAAATAACATGTTCACTGTAACAAAACAGTTCTCTGCATTCTAATTGCTACTGCTGGTTTCTTTTTTCTTGCCTGTTTAAGCACCTGTGCATATGTGAACACTATGTCAAACATCAAAATAGCTGTTTGTTCTCTGTGTTCCTACCAGAGGAAGTGTCTGTGAACTCAGTTTGATACTTGATTACCTTTATTTTTTGGTCTTTACTCTTAGCTCAAGGAACTTCTACAAGGTAGAAGTGTGTGATGCGAAGATGAGAGAGCGAGAAAAGGAGAGGCAGTAATCATGACTTGCTCACAGGAAAGTAGGGCTGGAAGGGACTTAACAAGGTCATCTAGTCCAGTCCCCTGCTCAAGGCAGGATCATCTCTGACTAAAGCCATCCTAGCTAAGTTTGTCTAACCTGCTCTTGAAATCTTCCAAGGATGGAGATGCTGCACAATTTGTCTAGTTAGCCTGTTCCAATGCTTGACCATCCTCATAGATGGAAAATTTCTCCTCATCTCCAGCTTGAATTTCCTGTGCTGCAGCTTGAGGCCATTGCTTCTAGTCCTGTCTCCTAGTCCCACAGAGAAAAGTATATGCCCATCCTCTCTGTAATCACCTTGTATTTGAATATTGTTATCAAATCCTCCCTCAGTCTTGTCTTCTCCAGATTAAATAACCTTTAGTTCTTTCAGCCTTTCTTCATAAATCTTGCCTCCCAGACCCCTAACCATTTTTGTGGCTCTGTTCTGGACTTGTTCCAAACTATTCACATCCTCTTGAAGTGTTGGACCCAAAGCTCATATAAGTGCAGGAAAGAATTATGTGATGGTTTGCATAATTGCTCATAGGCACTACCCCAGAGCAGGTCTTTGGACTTGATTCTGCACTCATGTTTGCTTGCTAATGGACCAGATCCTCAGCTGGTATAAACTGGCACAGCTGCACCAAGGACAGAGGAGTGGCACAATTTTACACCACCTGAGAATCTCACCTAGGGGAATTACCCCAGAACATCTCATGTAAGCAAGAATGAAAATCAGACCCTTTACTTTTACTTAGCTCAAGTACTTGAGGGAAGGGACAGTCTTCCAGCCAAAACAAGAACAGTGCTGGTGGCAGGGTATTTAGCTTTCTTTGTTCCAAAGGATCCTCACAGCCATCGAAAGACAGAAAAGTGGAAGAAAAAGAAAATGAGTTGGGCTCAAAAAAGAAATATCTAAGATAGGAAAATTGTGCAAAAAATATAAGTTGCTTAAGATAAATTATGGTTTATATGACAGAGTTTGGTTTAGGGAAAGTGGAAAAACAACTTGTATTTTAGTACTGCTTTAAAGTAGCGGACCCCTAGAGCCATTGAATGAAGAATCTAGGATATTGTTCTTTGGTGATAGAGCTTGTCTTTTCTTTTCAAGTTACACATTTTGCAAAATAGTCCCTGTTTAAAAACAAAACCATTATCTACCCCAAACAATTTTAAAGTTTTCAAGAGCTGCATCTCTATAGCTCAAGTGCATCTGAAGGGCTAGTTGCATTGTTTCAATGTCTTTAAATAATCCTCCAACTATAATTAATGTCAGGTATGTATTGATCACAGTTCTATTGGGCATCAGTTCTCTCCAGAGATGCATGGAGCAAAGCGAGCTGATTCTCCTATTAGAGCTCTATATAAGGTATAAAGATTGTCAACCTTGTATACCATGGAAGCTGTGTAAGGTCATGGATCTGGGGACTGAAACAGGCTGACCAAATCAGCAGAAAGGTCAGCCATTCTGCGGAAGCATTTTTCTGTGTTTTGCAGATTGGCGTCTCCCTGTTCCATAGGAGCGGACTGCTAACTAGAGCACAGTATTCCTATTGGTTCTCATAGCTGCCTTGTTTCTGACCCAATTCTGCAAATCACTTCTGTTTTAAAACCTACTTTTTACCTCTATGACTTTCTCTTCCTTGTTTCCAAATAAATCAGAAAAAAAGGATTTTTGTTCTGTTTTTCATTTGCCTGGAAGGGCAAAACATCTAAGACCACTGCTTGTGTGAAAGGCTACTGTGGCTTTAAGTAAGAGTTACTGTAGTTGCAAGTTGTTTGAATGGCAGTAACACTGCAAAGCCTAAGTCAGTATTAGGGCCCTGTTGTCAAAGGGTCTTGATAAACACAGAGCAGAAACCAGCTGTTTCCCAAGTGTTTGCAATCTGGATATAATCACAAGTGATTCTCATCAGCCATCACAGGCCCTCTTCCCATAAACAACATAAGTTAATCCCTTGCCAGCTGTGTATGATCAGTAAGCAACCATGAAATGCTGCTACGTTCATCTTGGAATTGTATGTGGAAGCAAAGGAAGGGATTTTCCTTCCTACTGTGGATGTGATATCTCCAATTCCGCTTGTGAGGAGTGGGGGTGTTCTTTTCTCAGTACTGGAATTGGGATAAACAGCCAGATTGTTTGACAAGTTCCCCTCCAAACATGTAGAGTGTGCCAAGAGATGTAGTGGATGCTGCTGTGGAAATTTTGGGTGATTCTATAAGTTGGCTTTGACTACAGCAGTGATTTAAGATACCTTAGCTTCCTCTCCCTAGAAGCTGCCAGTTTTATTATAAAATATTTTTCCATTCATCTTGGGGGATGGGAAAAGCAGGCCTGGCTAGGTTGATTTGTTTTGCCTGGAAACTTGACTGCCATCCTGAAACAGAAAGTTAGATTAAAAGAGACTTTGGGCTATATATCCAGAGAAGGGAAACCCCCGCTCTGATTAAATAGGTGAATGATCCCTTATTGGACCTAGTCCCAAATACTATATAAATAGCAAACGAGATAGTGATGCATCAGGAAACTTTACAGTTCATCTAATTGGACTAAGGTCTCTTTCTTTTGACTAAAGACTGCTGAATTATTTCAATGGTAGTTATTCCTTCTATCAAATACATATTTTCCTAGATAGAGCCATGAGTATCTATAAATATAATCAATGATATAGAAATTATCTCTTCTGGTACACTACACATAAGTATTGCTCCTTGCTACCATGATCAACAAAAGCTTTTATTTCATGTCTGAACAACTCCTAGGACAATCCACATAAGAAATACTAACATGGTTCTTATTTGTTCAAAATTTGCCCTTGACTTTTTTTGTTGTACATCTGGAGGCAGTTTTCCCTGCGTCGGAGAACCCAGAGAAGTGGCCAGGAGAAGTCAAAGTTAATATTTATTTATCTTCCATATTTGCTTTTAGACTAAAGCATCTTGTACTCACAGAAAATCCAGTGAAGAATTTCCCCTGGTTTCATTAAAGTTGCATTCACAGCCTACCTGGACAAAGATGTATGCTGATAATTTCTGATATTTCTGCACCAGCAAACACTACAGTTAATGTTACAACCTGACTTCCATTATAACCCTCTTTTTCATTTACTCGTGCATTTTTTGAAAAATTCTACTTACTCAGAACTGCCATGATTTGTCTCAGCTCAAAAGTTTTGAGGAAGGTTTCAATTAAAACTATTCAGCTGTTTATGCAAGCGGGAGGAAAATCACACACTAACCATTAATATTTTTGATTGAATACAAGCACATAGGTAACTGTTTCAAGTTGTTTAAGTGTGTTGGCAAATCTCTGTCTTACTTTCTACTGTCCCACACACTTCCAAAAGCCAAAGAATTTCTCTTTGCCCAGCCTCCTATCTCCTTTTTAAAAACCAGAACAAGACCTGTGCAGTGGGGGAAAATATCTGGGGGGAGGAGTGGGGCGGCTGACCCCTGCCTGACCCCCACCCCTCCCTCCTGCAGGGCTATGCTGGTGCCATACGTGGTGGTGGAGGACTGGCAGCATGCTGAATGGTGCTGGGCACTGCAGGATGGTGGCACCATGGTGCTGCTGCTGTCACTGGCTGTCACAAAAAGTTTGGGGGAGCCAAACCCTGGTAGCCCCAACCTTCTGCTGCTTATGCCTGCATCTTATGCATTGGTGAGACCGCAGCTGAAGTCCTGTATCGAGTTCTGGGCAGCACACTTCAACAAGGTTGTGGAAAAGCTCGAGAGTCCAGAGAAGGGCCACCCATATGATCAGAGACTTTCACGGCAAGACACACGAGGAAAGGCTGAAGGACCAGGGACTCTTCAGCATGAAGAAGAGAAGACTGAGAGAGGACGTGGTAGCAGCTTACTGCTACATCAGAGACATACATCAAGGGCTCGGTGAACGACTGTTCACCAGGACACCCTTGGGGAAAACCAAGGGTAATGGTTACAAACTCCTGGAAGACCATTTCAACATTAGGAAAAACTTCTTCACAGCTAGGGTGTCCAGACTGTGGAATAAGCTTCCTCCAGAGGTAGTGCATTCACCTACCCTGGAAATCTTCAAAAGAAGACTGGACGGTCACCTTGCTGGGGTCACCTGACCTCAGTTGTCTTTCCTGCCTAGTGCATGGGAGCTGGACCCGATGATCTTCCAAGGTCCCTTCCAGCCCCTAACAATCTAAGAATCTATGAATCTTCTGATTGTGCTACACTCTAGTAGCATTCTTACTGGCTAGAAAAGAGTATATCTTTCTCTACGTTTAGGCAGATCAGGAAGATAGTCAGCTACCATCTGTATACCTAGCTATTTAATGATTAAAGAACAGTAATACTACATTTAGATTGAATTACTTTATCTGTGATGGTGGTATCAATCATATGCTTGATCATATATATGGAGATTATTTGCAACTAAAGCCAGTTAGGTAATTTCCACTGAAACAGTTTTTAATGGACATTTCAAAGAAACATCCACAAAATTCTACAGCTTCCAGTGAAATTTCCCATGAGAGATTTTTTTTTTGAAATTTTCTTTTAAAATGAAGTGTTTGTTTTGAAATGTATACTACTTTGACATTATTTCATGATATGTCAGTAGTAGTAGTGCATTATCTAACTTGCCATGTTATGTTATAAGGTTATGATACACACTTATATAATGGACAAATCATTATCTGTAAAAGTCCAAGTAGTCTCTCTTATTTCTAAAATCATTAAACTGCTATTTAATACAGAGTTAAACATCTCTTATTATTTTCTAGATCAAAGTGTCTCCCCATTTGTGTCATAATGAGAGAATTTGATACTTCAATATTCTAATCTAGGGGAAAATATAAGTAAGTACATTCAGCCTACTTACTATATTACAGGAGCAGCTGTTTTTGGTATCTCTGTGTTAGCCTGAAAATAGTTTTTCTAGGACATAAAAACAGAGACAATTTAAGAAAAAAATCAAAATGCTATTTTTTTCTGAAAGAAAAAGGAATTATTTTTTCAGTTTTTCATTTAATAGAAATCTTTGGTTTTTATTCCATTTTTTATTTTTTTCCTTTCAAAAGACTGAAATTTCCTGTGAAACAGAAATTGCAAGTTCAGTTAGCTATATTTGTAACATTATGAAATGGTAGAAGTAATTACCCCTTAGAACATAGGGAACAATTTGCCACAGCTGCACAATTCACATTCTTAAATTTTTTTACCTTCTAATCTGTTACCTTTAGTATTAATCTTATGTGATGGGGGTGTATTGGGGAGAGAACATTGGAAGGATTTATTAACTTGATTATATTAAAAATGAAGGAACATAATTTTCATGAATGAGAGTCAGTTCTTATCAGAATAGAGGAGTTAAGTCACTTGTCTGCCTTAAACTTGCTAATGCAGTAGTTTTGCTTTAATAATTTAGAATTTAATTTCATTGAGATAGAGAGTGGGTTTTACAGAAAGTATTAAATCCTTTCATTCACCTCTGGCTACTTTTTTGGGTAGAAAAGGGTGCATTTTGTATGCCAAGGTGAAGGGAAGTTAATTGGATGCCATATCATTCATTAAATAGAAAATAGATTTAGAACTGATTTTTGGTTAGTACCAAATGCTTAGGCATTTTCACACAATCTTAACTTATTTCCAGGGCCCGCTTTAGGCTCAGTGATGCTCCGGATCGTTACTGGTCTTTTTGATAAACAGTATTTTCCTAGATACAAGTTGTCTTTAAATTCTCTTATGCTGTGACATCATATTTTGTAGGGCTGTGTGAAGCTTCGGTCCCTGATTTGATTCAGTGGAGATTCAGCCCAATTCGGTGGCCGAATCTCTGAATCCTAATTGAATCAGGAGACTAATCTCTCTGAATCAAATCGTAACCCTCTGAATTGATTTGGAGAGATTTGGCAATTCAGACAGACACGGCTTTAAATGTTTTTTTTACATACCCCAAGATGCCAGGTGGCTCATGAATGCTGCAGTGGTGGGACACATGGAGTGTCCCACAGGAACGTGGGGGGCTCCCCAGCGTGCTCAGCAGCAAACCCAGAAGTGGACCGGAAGCACTTCTGGTCCACTTCTGGGTCCACGAGGGAGCATGCAGGGGGGTCCCCTGTGCCCCCCAGCTCAGCGACTGGTGCCTCCTGGGTCTGGGGGGGCACCCGGGGTCCCCCCACAGCCCATTGCTTAGCCAGGAGGGTGTGTGGGGGGGGTCCTCTGCATGCTCGGTGGCGGACTCAAAGTGGACCAGAAGTACTTCTGATCCTCTTCTGGGTTTGCCACCGAGCATGTGGG
>NW_005841888.1:143539-146738 GCF_000455745.1 Alligator sinensis | reverse complement strand
CGCGCACTCCTGTGGGATGCTTCATCTTCTCCAGCATCGCAGCATTCACAAGCCACACCGGGTACCTCAAGGTATGTATAAAAACATTTAAAGCTGTGTCTATGGCCAAATTGTTCATTCTCCGAATCAGCATTGAATCTTCAGGTTTGGACTTGACCAAATCAAATCAGGGACAGTGATCCAAATCAATTAATTGAATCACTGTCCCTAGTTTGGGCCGAATCAGAATTGAATACAGCCCATTTTGCATACCCCTAATATTTTGATTTGGGGAGTTTATTTTTCTGGTGATGTTCCATTGGCTATTGGGAGCTATTTGTGCAAATAGAAAACTTACCAAAAGTATGGCAGGCAGAAGAGAGGAGAGACATATGATACAGTACATTCTTAATTCAATGGAAAATTTTGATAATTTCTTGAAGAAAATTTGGTAATTTCTTCAGACACTGAATACCATATTTCTGTTTTCAGGCTGATGTTACTTGCTCCTCCATTTTTAGGTTTTACTTTTTGGCCAGTATCCACCATCTATGATGACAAAGCATGCCCACCATTCTTTTATATGACTCTTGTGAGCTTACATTATTTTTTTCAGTATACTAATCTCAGCAAATACTAACATTCTTTTAATCAGTTTCTGTCCTTGGGAAATGGCTGCTAAGAGACAATAAATATCACATATCTGACCTTTAATCAGTGCTGGCAGTGCTGTTCTTGAAGACTTGCTGTGGAAATATGCCAGGTGGCAAAAGCAGTCAGCGTTAACGATGTTTGGATTCATTGCTCTGAATTTTGACAAAATAGGATTCTTTTCCCTCAACACTGCTGAAGCTCTGAGTGAACGGAAGGCCACTAGGTTGTTGACTGGCACAGCAAACTTTTTCAATATGTCCATCAGCCTGTCAGATGTTTCCCAGCCTAGCACTGAGCCATGTCCAGAAAACAAACATATAGGGTGGCCTGCTTTCATATTAAAAAAAATATAGAGGGGAAAAAAATTCAGTCCAAGCAAGTAGCAGCAGCTTAGCAGGGAGGTCAGATCTTTGGTTCATGTGTGTTGTTGTTGATCAGTACCAGGATTTTTCAGCTATTTTGCATCTAGGATACAGGGAGCAATTCAGGTGACTTCTTTCCTCTGCATATGATTTGTGCCTAGTTTTTGGGCCTGTTCTACACTGCTTCCAAAGATTTATAATGGGTTTTGACTGACAAAAGCTGTACTTAGTTAATCTATTCACCAATATGTTCTCACCATATTGAACTTTGAATGAGTCTGCATTGCAAATAATAGTGCTGTGTTGAAAATGCCTTCCAGATTCAGCATCTCTCTGCAGGTTGTGTTGTTTACTGTGCCAAACCTGAAATTGCCCCTACATGCAGTTGATTGCATCAGCTGTTTCCTGTTTTACTGACCGCCGCTGACTTCTCATCTAATTTTCAGATGTTCTGAAACATTTTCCTTCTAACTAGCTTCTCTTCCCATGTTGTCTCACTCCTGTTCTTGTTTTGTCTGGATCTATTTCATATAGAATCCATATTAGCACAATCTGGCATTTGTAAAGCTACAGCATATGCACTACCAAGCCAGGTTACGTTTCTGAACACCTACTTTTGTGGACAGAATTGATTGTACATGAGGTAAGCATCTCAGCTGTGCTCCCCTGTAGCTTTTAATTTTGACTGTGATTATAACAATTTAATTCTTCTTTTGGCACCCTGCTATTTTTCTGGCTCGCATCCATGTTTCTTCTCTACTACAACTGTAACTTCTTTTAGTATTTTTGACATCCACAGCAGATGTCATTGTCTGGTGTAAGTGCACCTGTCACCTTTCCCCTACACCCTGTTTATTAAATTCTCCAAACTAGAACTGGTTGGAAGATGTAATATTTATTTGAGGGATTAGTGGAAAAATTTAATTATTGTTCATTTTGAGTGGCAAAAAGATGTTTTTCAGCTAAAAACTTCTGATTTTTTTAATTTCAAATTTACAGTATTTTTTTCTGTGTATGGAAAAAATTCTCATTTTTTCTTTAAAATTCTTTTCCTCTGGAAAATGGGCATATAGTAGTATTTTTTAGAAAAATATGGCAAGCAAAATTTGGAGAGAAAATAATTTTTACTTGTTCCAGTAGAATAAAAAGTCATAGTGATATTTTCTCCAAGTTAAAAAGAGAAATGCTTCATTTTCTTACATTTTAACCATACAAACTTTTGCCCAGTATTCTAGTGGGAGAAATAAATGCAACCTGGGAAGTAGGGATTTTTCTGCAATTTCAATGGACAGATATTAATAAATATCAAAAAATGGAGCTGGCTTTCTCCCAAACTTTCTTAAGTTAAAAGTCTTGACAGATTTAGCACAAGCCTCATCTGTTTTCTATGCAGATAAAACTAAAGCCAAAGGCCACATCCAGGTGAGCACAGCCGTGTGGTACGTGGTGCCACACACTGCACATTCAGGCATTTCCCATTCTACTACCTTGGAGGGGGGGGGGGGGGGGAGGGGGGCAGGGTTGACCCCTGGAGATCTAGGGATCAAAAAAACCCACACAGAAAAAAGCAGGGCGGTGCATGTGGAGGTAGTGCGTGCTGCCCAAAACTGGAACCTGGCTGGTGAGAGCCACACACTGGCTGCTGGCCAGGCTCCAAGCTTCAGAAGCAATGTTGCAATGTCGCAGCAGCTTCACCAGCTCCCAGGACCCAGGTAAGGCTGCTGGTGCCAGCACAGTTGCTAGCTCCAGCCTCCCCTACCCTACCCAAGAAAATCTGATATGTGCCAGAGGGCACATGGCACAGGAATTCTCTGGGGATAACTAGCAGAGGCACAAGGTGTCCTGCTGCTAGTTGTCCCTGGGGAACCAAACGTCCATGCTCTTTTGGATACGGCAAAAGTGTTCAAGGGTGTAACACATTTTAAAGCTCCTTTTTTATACCATCTGGAACATGTCTAGGACGGCCAGGGCTGACTCGAGTTACGCTCGTACGTCAGGGCAGGCTGGTGAATGGGGAGGCAGACACAACTTATTGGTTGCAACAAACTTTACTCACGCCGCTTGCAATCACGACGCAGGTGGTCCGGTCGTCGGAACAACCACATGAGTTGCTCCAGCTGGCGGGGCCCAAGCCAGTTAATCCGTCCGCAATTCGAAGCTGGCGGGGAAAGGGGTACGTCGGGTTTGTGCTCGGCGACGGGGAG
>NW_005841888.1:127154-140667 GCF_000455745.1 Alligator sinensis | reverse complement strand
ATAGGTGATCAGTCTATCGATCGGCAGCCGCAAGTCAGATAACTTCAGAGGCACTCTGCAGCGTGCTCAAAGCTCTTCGACTTGGGCGGAAGTTGCGCGGAATTTTAAACGGCCAGCGAGCCAATTACTAGCCGCCACATGTGAATAATTTAGCACTGGCCAATAGCGGGGCACAAATTTGCATCCGAATAGCGGGAACTCTTTGCACCGTGCATTTCTGTGCTGCAAAGAAGAAATGCATCCTGCAAAGGAAACTGCAAATTGGTGGGAACTCTCCTGCACGCAGGCTCTTAATTGCAGCAGAACACTCTGCCGTGCAAAGGAGCTCTCATGTGGCCAGGAAATTCCATAGTGCCGAGGCACAAAAATCACTGGGTTGTGACAGAACATAGTTGCTGGCTGGCTGCTAGAGGACCCCTCCCCTCCCCACCCCCTGATCATGCCACGCTGGAGCCCCCCCAGACTTGGGAGGCACCAGTCGTCCATGATCTGCAACTTCTGAATGTGTTTCTGAATAGTTGGGCTTATGTGTGGCACAATAGGCTTTCCAAAGAAAGTTACTGTGGCCTTTCTGGATTTGGGCCACAGGCATTTGTTTTATATTTATCTCTGTCTTCAGTGTCAATATATACCACCCCTCTTGGCTCCCTGGAGTTGCCACCTCCATGTCAAGTTGATCATTCCAAAAGTTCTGAAAATGTTGTAAACCAAAAAGCAAGGGTTTTTTTTGATACCTTTTGCTGGACCAACTGTACAGTTGGGAGAGGAATTGAGCAAGATTTCAGATTCTTCCTGTTTTCCTAGAAGTTTGTTTAGCTGTCTTATTAACTTAGATGCCTGTGTTCTTGGTTGGCAAGTTGCTATGTGGGTGCTATAGTCCTGATTGACTTATTAACTATACCATAGAATTTTACATCTCTTGGCAGGTATTTCCATGTCCAAAGATGCCTCTATCTCTATTGGAACTTACTACCTGTTAGAAATCTAAGACAGTTTTTCCCTTCTTTCAGTCTGGTCATTTCTTGTCATGAGTTTGGCTTCTTCAACTGAAGAAATGAGTTAGCCAGTTCTGAGGTACATCTGAATGCTCTAAAACAGGGGTGGGCAAAATACTGCCTGTGGGGCATATTCAGCCCAGCTCCACGGCAGGGCCCTCAGCCCCACTGGGTGGTGCTGTGGCACCCCGTCCCATTCCAATCTGCAGCTTGCCCTGGGATGTTTGCACTGTGGTAGCAGGCCCCAGCCCCTCTGGCTCAGGGTCGGGCAGAGTGGCATGGAGCAGAGTTGTATGAGGCTGGTGGCAGCAGTGGGACCCCCAGTGAGAGCATTGTGTCTGGGGCCAGGGGCCAATCTCTGTGGAGACTGATCCCAGATGCAACACTCTAACTGGGGCTCCCACTGCCGCTGCTGCCACTGCCCCAACACTGCTCCGCTCTATGCTGCTCCACCCTATACTAAGCTGGTGGGACTGGGCCTGGTGCTGCTACGCAGGCATCCTGGGATGAGCTGGAGGCTGGCATGAGACAAGGGTGCCCTGGTGCCACCCACCTTCCCTGGCCCTGGCCACTGCAAGTGGTGGGGTGTAGAGTTGCCGCTGGGTCCATTGCCCTCCCTCCCCCATCGGCTGGCTATGTACCCTGGGCTTGGGGAGGGGACAGGCCAGGGAAACTAAGTTCCTTTTGAGCCTCCTCAGTGGGGCTCTCAGCCCTCCTCTCCCCCTCATGGGTACTGTACCCCCTCAGTGAGGGTCAGCTCTGCCCCAACTCCATGCTGTCACCACCTCAAGATCCCAGCCCCAGACAGCTCCAGGGAGCTGCATAGGCAGGGTGTGTGGGCAGGTGGGGAGCCACATCTGGGGCTGGGGATGGGATCATGGAGCAGTGACCGTGGGGCTGGGGCAGGCAGAGCTCATCTGTTGTCTGCATGTCCCTGCTTGTGGAACCCATCACAGAGGTGTGTGACAGTGGATTGTGGCTCTGACCCAGCCCTGGCCCCACGCCTCACCACCCTGTGACCCTGTCCTGTGATCCCAGCCTCACCCGCCCCTCCTGCTCTTGAACACCACTGCCCAGGGCCCTATCCCACATAGGGAATTTTGGTGAGTTGTTGCATGAGTGGAGGGGGGGAGGGAAGAGAGAGGAGGATGACCTGGCATGCAACAGCTCACCAAAACAGCTTAAGTGCCCCTCTAACCCAAATTATTCCCACCCGTGCTCTAAAATACCTTAGAGAGTTAGTTGCATCTACCTTTGCTACTTCAGTTCAGGAACTCTGACCTGAGGGTTTTGTCCTTGGGGTCTGAAGGCCATGAGCTGCGTGCACACTAGGTGCACATACAAATCATTTGGCTGCATGTAATCCATCCATTTTGCAAACTGTACAGTAAACTATGGCCTTCACCAATAAATGTGTTTCTGTTCTTCTGTCCAGAGAGTTATAGGAGTGAGGAGAACGTGGTCATTGGCAAAAAGTAACCTAAGTTGACCTAGGTTTTTTTTCACCTAGAAGATGCAAGGTTTTGATAGCATTTAAATGAGGTTTTTCTTTGCTTGTGTTCACAACTCAAGGCAAAGACTAAAGTTAGAAAGGTGCTTTCAGGGAGCTTCTATTAGCACGACAAAGACCTACTACAAGAACTCGTGGATCGCCTTTCAAGAGCTTGTCAGGCATTTGCTCTCACTATCAGCATAAAGAAAACAGTTGTACTAGGACAGGGAATTCCACAAGATCCATCAGTCACCCTTAATAAGAACCAGCTAGAAGTAGTCCAAAAGTTTAGCTACCTATGCTCTACAGTGACCACAAACCTCTCACTGGATGAAGAACTTAATGTTTGCATCAGAAAGGCTGCCACCACCTTCAGCAGACTAACTAAAAGAGTATGGAACAACTCAAAGCTTACCATCAAAACCAAAATGCTAGTGTACAAAGCTTGTGTACTCAGCACTTTCATGTATGGTAGGGAAACATGGGCAATTTGTGTACATCAAGAGAAAAGGTTAAACAGCTTCTGCCTGCACTGTTTATGCCGCATACTCAACACCAAATGGCAAGATAAAGTTACCAACACAGAGGTTCTTCAAAGGGCAAATTTTACCAAGTGTGACAGCCTTACTCAGAGATGACTCTGCTGGCTAGGCCATCTGAGCACCCAAGGACGTGCTACATGGGGAACTGTTGGAGGAGACAAGAACAACAGGATGCCCCAAGTTTCGCTATAAAGACACATGCAAGTAAGATATGAAGGCATTTGGAATTGATCCTGGCCAATGGGAAACCTCGGCAAGTGATTAGAACAAGTGGCATCATCGTCTCCACCAGGGCATTAAAGTCCGTGACAGGAACTGGCTCCAACAGCTTGAAGAGAAAGGAGTCTGTGGGAGGCAAGCAGCTCCTGAACCATGCAATCATGACAAATACATTTGCAACCACTTCCACAGATCATGCAAATCTTGGATTGGACTATTCAGTCACATGAGACACTGTAAACCATCTTTGTCATAGGCTGCAATATCCATCATCTCTCACAGACAAAAGGATGCCATTGGATTGATTAGCTCCCAAAAGATAGTTGAGCAGACTGTGGCCTTTAGTGCTGATCCTTCATGCAGTCCAAGCAGCTCTGAGTTTGCTCTGAATCAGTGATGACACATAGGGGGTGCATGGGGGTGCATGTGAACCTGCTGAAAGCACTGGTGCACCCCCTCACAGTGCTGGTGCACCCCCTCACAGCCAGCACTCCCCGCAGGGGGGGCAGGCGGGAGCACTGGTACCCCCCCTATGAGCACCGGCCAGGGGGTGGGTGTGCAAGGAGAAGCACTGCTGGCAATTCTGGGAGTGCTGCTGGCGCTCCCCGGTTGGTGCAATTGGCCGTGGGGGGACCAGGAGGCACCAGTCGCCCATGCTCTGAATGTATCTCTCCCTTTGTCTTGCAGTCCATGAAGGCTGGTAGGTATTAACAAATACTGGGGAAATACAGGTATTAACTCATACAGGGGAAAAAACACCACAGATTCTTATAGTGATAAGTACAACTAAGTGACATGATTGCCCTGCACTAAGGACACACATTGTTCTGCACATCATGAACTAAGCCTCTGCTGAAGCAGGCATTCTGTTTGGAGCTGGAAAAGTACAGACAAAAATGGACTGATTTTGGTGAGAAGCAACCAAAATGATAAAGTTTGGAAAATAAGATTGATGAGAAAATGGTAAGATGGGCAAGTTCAGTGTAGAAGAGAGTACTGAAGGAAGCTTACCATTTATAAATATGTACAGAGAATGGGACCAATTATTTTCAATGAGGAGGGATCAAGAAATAATGATCATAACCTAAATTCTCCCTGTTACAGCTTATTTTAGGAAGAGCTTTGTCACTGTAGAAACCTTGGAGCAATTGAAAAAGTTGTCCAGGGAAGCTGTGAAGAACAGACTAACCACACATCTCTGGGGACAGACATAATCATGTTAATCCCTCCATGATAGAATGGGCCTAATGACCTATGAGATCTTCCAGAGCATTCACAGCAAAGTATTTGATCAGTGCTCCTTTCTCCTTTTTCTATTTTCTCTGCCCTCAGACTTGTTTTTGTTTTTTCAAAGTTTAATTATTATTCAAAACAATGACGAATTTATAGTAACAAGTATGAGTCTATGATAGCTTGCAAGCTATTTGGCATGAGTATTTAATAGCATTTTCTATTTACTCTTCAGGTCTTGTGCATAGTGTCATCTTGACTGGTCATCTAGGTCCTGTGATATTGTTTCAGCATGCTGAGTGAAACTCAAGGCCTCTTTTTTATAATGACCATATAAATTCTAGGGCTTGCTACAGACAGACAAAAAGCCAAAGGCTGAATTGATTCAGTCTTTGCAGGTTGGTTTAAACTACACAGATTAAATAGAAAAAGAAGTGACAGACATTTACCTTCAATTCAGGAAATACAGCCACATGCCTGCAGTGGTTCAGGCCAGAAGCCAGGATGCGCTGGAGTGCAGCTCTTTGGCTGTGTGTTCACTTCCTCTTTCTGCTGCCCCTGAGGTCTCTGGGATTTGCAGCTCAGAATTTACAGCAGTAGAACTGTGCAGGGTTGCTCATCTCTTCCTCTTCCTGCTTCTAGGGCCCTCTGGGATTTGTAGTCCACAGCTGCAGCCAGCAGTAAGTTTGAGCGAGGAAGTGTTTAGCCCCCCTGCCCAGCCACAGATCCCACCTGGGGTGGGGCAGTCCTCCCCGTAGATTGGGCTGCATCCCCAGCTGGGCTTGCCCCCACTCCCAGCCTCTTGTCAGTCAGCCCTCACTGCTCCAGCTGGGGAGCAGAGGGGCTGGGCCAGCCCTGCTTTCTGGAGCAGACGGCACAGCCTAGCCCAGGGATGTGAAGCATACTGGGATGCTGGGGGGACTGTGATTTAATTTGAACCAGGAAGGGGTCTGGGACAGAAGTTTCATAAATGGGTTTGACCAAAATCGGTTAATTCTGACAATACATTCAACCAGGTTTATCTTAAACCAGTTTCAGCCATCTGGGCTAGGGACAGACATTCAAAAAGCTTGAGCCTGAATTGATTCAATCTTTGCAGGTTAGTCTAACCTAGCTAGGCTAAACTAGTTTGTAACTGTACAGACATCCCCTCTGGACTGAAGAAATGCAGGCACATGCCTGCAGTGGCTCAGGCTAGAAGCTGGGGGTAGTAGATCAGTCCTCCCTTCTGTTCCACAGTGCTAAGGTAAGGGGGGCATGGCCAGGTCCTGGAAGGATGCTCTGATTATAGAGGGGTTTCCCTTCCCTCCCTTACTGTTGATAACAGAGCATTGAGTTACATAGGGAATTACACAGGGAGTTTTAGCATTTAGACTCTCTCATTAGTTCAAGCTCTTCTTAAACACCTTTTTCTGAAGAAGGAATGGAGGGACATGACCAGCTACCTGTTGATTATCTCCAAAAAACACTAAGCCAACACTGTCCTGTCTGCCTTTGGATTGTCTCCCACAGCACGGACTGTAGCCAGCATGCAGTATGCTAGCTAGTGCTGAGAGGTGTCTGTGTAAGGCAGAGGGGAAGTGAGAATCCCTGCTTGAGCAGGGAGTGGTGAAGGGGAGCTGGGGGAGCAGGAGGAAGCCAGGTAGATGCTGCTGTACCTGCAGTCTCTGCTGGAACTGCAGCCAGGGAGCAGAGGAGAGGGTTGAAGCAGAGAGCAGAGGCCTGCCCAGAGTTGCAAAGCATCTAGGATGCTGGAGGACACTGATTTAACTTAAACCAGGAAGGGGTCTGGGACAGACATTGCATAAACCAGTTTGACCCAAATCAGTTAAATCTGATCCTGCATTCTACCAGGTTTATCTCAAAACAGTTTTAGCCATTGTCAAACTGGGTTATGTGTACTGAACATCTGTCCTGTTACAGGTTTAACTCAGTTTCTGATCACTTAAACCAGTTTATGTGTAATGTCTGTCCCTATCCTGTGAAAGCAAATTCATGATAGCATTTTCCTTTTCCATGACACAAATTTGCAAACAAATTTTTCTTGGTTATGATAATTGTTTTGTTTTTAAAATATTGTAAATATAACTAGAAAAAAAATTTCCTACTTTTATTCACATAAACATTAATACTTTTTTCAGTATTTACTTACTTCAATAAAGAGGAAAAAATGAAAAAGCCAAGGAAAGTATGAACAGGGAAAAGGAAGAATGATCAGAAGAAAATGAGAAGGGTTTAAAAAATGGGATAGGAAAAAAAAACATGGAAAAAAGTTGTTTTTAAGAAACATCAATTGATGAATCCTTTTTTTTTTGTTGAAGTCCTAACTCAGAAATCTCAATTTGAACAATTCAACATTGAAATACCATAGGATTTTTCATTTAAATTGGATTGATTGAGCTAACATAATTTTATTACACTGACCTGTATACGAATAATTTATTTTGGTTATAATATTTTAACTTGATGCTGACATTATAGCTGTGAACTCTGATTTTCTGAAACTACTTTAGATATCTATATTCTGTGTGAACACATATAGAATGGTGAAAACTAGAAAATCAGAAAACTGGAAAAATGCTGGAAGTAGACTGAGAACACAGCCAATCGCAGGTCAACCCACAAATGTTTTCATGACAAAAATTTTATGCCACTAATGCTGCTCCAAATTTCAAGATACTAATGCTCTAATATTCAAGACACTAATGAAATTGTTTCTTGTGCTTTCTCTTATTAAGAAATTGCACTAATGTTATGCCATGTTTTCAGTCATAAATCTACAGTACCACAGAACTCCTGTAAGGGAGTTCATAAATTTGCTAGATTTTCCACTTTGAAAAGATGTGCCATATTCTGTTCCACCGATGAGGTGCCCAAGTGCAATCCTATTTCATCCTGCTCAAGTCCCTGAAAAAAACCTAACTGAGAAGGTGGGTCGATCTTCCTCCTTACCATTTATGCCCCTCTTCTTAAGACTAAGATAAAGACTCATTCTGAAAATAGCCATCCTACTACTAATGGTTTTTTCAGGGTCTTCAATAGGGTAGATTAGGGTGCCATTGAGCTAGTAAGTGGAATAGATCTAGTTCTAAGCATTTTGGGGCCTATGCAACTTCCACTGAGATTAATGAGTGCATAAGTTTGTAAGTAATTTGGATAGCTAGGAAATAGAAATAAAGGACATGGGCATGTGAATGACTTACCATGAGGTAAACAAGGGGAAGAACTTAAAGTAGTTGTTTGTGGGTCATGACCTCAAATAGGGTCACAACATCATCAGATGGAGTTGCAGGAGAGGGGAATGTGGGTTGGGAGTGAGGGGTCATGCTGAGGAAATGGGGCTGTGCCCGCCTGGTCTTGAGAAGGTGCTCCCTAGCCGCCTTGGAGTGTGCACCTGGAATTGGACGCAGTGCTTGGTCCTGCGGTCTCACCGGGGAAATGCTTCCTCCCTGAGGGAAACCCTGAAACTCACCTGCCATGACTTTGGTCTTTCTTTCAGTGGTGGGACTCCGTCCTGTAGTTCCCTGTGGGTTAGTCATGCTTCCTAGTGGGTGTTCTTGGGGCTCCATCTCCCCTACACACCAGCCATGTGCCAGCCTTCAAGATGGTAGCTTGTTGATCTATTGGCTTGCCCTCTGGTGTTGACTCCAGCACTTTCCTTGTCTGCGGGGCCCTTGGTGCCCTCACCCAGCTATGGACCTCTTTGGGGCTCTAGGCCGTCCCCGATGTTCCTTTGTGCCTTCATTAATTGTGCTATAGCTGCCCTGGGCCCTGAGCTTCGTCTAGAGGTCCCTCTGGGCTATCAACTAATAGGAATGAATTAATAAAGAAAGAAAAAGGGGAGCAGGGTTTTGTCCCAACCCCACTCACAAGCCCGGCATCTGTGGGTCTTGGAGTCCCATGACGCTGTCCTTGTCCTTTCAGTAGGTTGTGGACATCTCCAAGGGGCCTGTCCTCAGGCTCCCAGGTGTTAGCTGGTGCACCCTTGCCACTCACCTCCTTCAGAGGCTGTGCTTCCCCCATTGCTCCTTTGCTGCCAGCTTTTATTTCATCATCCTCCCGCACCGCTTTTATCCAGAAGTGGAGCCAACTGATGAACTGCGCGGGCATTCCATCCCAGCGCGGCTCGTTCATTTCTTCTGGTCCTGTGACAGGTAAGTTTGCCCGGCCTTTAGGGCTTTCTTTGTGGGGCCGGATTCTCTCTGCTATGAGTCCTGCCACAGGAAGGTCCCTCGTGCCCTTGTCTTCGTTCCTCTGGGACACAGACCAAAAATGGGGTCATGCTGAGGAAAAGTTTGGGAAGCACTGACTTAGAGTACTCATTGGTAGCTGTTCATGCACGTACTCTTCCTTTGTGGTACTTCAAAGCAAACCTATCATAATTTTACCTTTTGGTAGCAGAGAACTAGCTTTGATGCACACTGCAAGATAAGTGTGTGTACCCAGGCAGGTAGCACAGAGCAGCTGGCATACTGCAAACCCCTGTTTTCATTTTAAGTAATTTTTTCATGAGCGTGTCCAAAACTTCAGTCTTTAAAGTCTTGTTCTACAGGATTTGTTTACTGTATACGTGTATGTATGTGCGTGCATGTGCACGTGCATACACACACCTACCAGCAAATCAATTAAAAATATTAGATAATAATTCCTACAGACATATAAACTGTGAAGTGATAAGACAAACCTTTCTCCTTCCTTTCTCCTCCGTTAAAGACTCATCAATTCTTCGCAGACTGCAGTGCCATATATGTCACAGGAAGTCATTCCATTATCATTGGAGTTGGATAAGGGTGTCTGTGTAATGACCAGCAGTGGGCCTGGGCAATATGTACCTGTGGGAAAAAGTAGCTTTTCCCCCTTTTCTTTCTTATCATAAACTCAGTTCTTTCTACTTCCTCTTTCAGAAAACCAGTATCTCCTAATTTTCACAAATATGCAAGTCTTACTCTATTATATGGAGAAGAGAAGCAGAGAGGATGATATATTTACTTCAGATCAGGAGCTGCGATTTTTACACTATTTCCCTATGTGACTAATACATCTGTGTCTGACAACACATGTAAAATAAACAGTTTGCCTCTTCAGAGCTTCTGCATAAAAAAAATAAAATGGCTGATTTATTTTCTCAAACCATTGCGGCTGCTCTGACTTGTCTGCATATAAGTCAATCAGAATCTGCATGGACATGTACTATAAGGTCAGGAATGAAGAATGTGTTCTGCTTGGGTCTAGAGGAAAACAAAATAACCAGTTTTTGATTTGCACCCTGGTAAGTCTAAGCTCTATGAGATGTCATTTTTAGATATTTCCTGTGTTTTCTTTCACATAGTCTCAATACGTCAGGCTCAGCTAAACGAAGAACTAAATTAAAACTGTCATTTCAGCTTATAAATAACAGATGTCTCACCCATTTAATTATTTATAGTCTTGAATCTTTCAAAAATGAAAATGGCTATACACATTTTTAATGTAGTTCTTGGTAATTTGCTGCATGAATGATAAGATTCCAGATAATCCCAGCACACAAACATGAAAAATAAAACTTTGACTGACTCGCTTATCTTATGTGACTGCTTCTTCGATCCCCTGTGACTTTTTTTAAATTAAAATTTAAGTGAAATCTAATCACAACAAAATGATGTTCATACACATGCATTAATAATTGATCTCCCTGAGATCACAGTGCAGGTAGTATGGACATTAGAGATTCATTCGCTGCCTGAAAATCAATGCTTCCTTTTTTGGGGGGAAGATTCATCTTTTCATCTGTGTGAGCTGTGTTTGGATGGATCACAACAAGCCTGAAATATTAATGCTGAAGGAAATTGACCGAGACTATGCCAACATTTAAAAAATGTCTTCTATATTCCTTAGCTAATGATAAAATTCTGTCACTTGGCTTAATAACTTATTCCTATTTTATAAACATGACTAATCTAATGAAAGTTGATCTTATTAGGTTAACAACGATTCATTGGTACAATATGCAAAAACCTCTCTCTCTATATATAGCATGTTGTTATGCTGGGGGTTAGGTAAAGCCTTATTGAAACTGGTGAGGCACTGATTGTCTTTCATTCTGAATAAGTATAAAAGAGCAATTTAAGCTTCTTTATAGAATAGGTGAAAATAATAGGAGCCAAATGGACCTATGGGCCTTGTGTGAGGCCAGCCAGGAGCCATATGGTTAGGGGGCTTTCCCTGTCAAGTAAATGGAGATGTAAGGGGAGTTGGAAGGGTGTGTGCATGTATGTAAGAGAGGGAAGGAGAATTAAAAAAAAAACTTTAAAAAATGTTGTTATAAAAATATTAAAAACAAAAGATGAAAGTGCAAAATAGTTCCTGTCCCTCTCCTCCCAGGCATGTAATACTTATCAAAACAAAAATGCTAATATCATCAGAGATTGTGAATCCCCCTCCTTTCCCAGCCTTCATGGACTGTTTCCCTTAAGAAAGGGAAAAAGGAGGATCCAGGGAACCACACACCAGTCAGCCTCACCTCAGTCCCTGAAAAAATCATGGAGCAGGTCCTCAAAGAATCCATTTCTAAGCAGTTGGAAGAGAAGAAATTGATTAGGAACCATCAGCATGGATTCACCAAGGGCAAATTATGCCTGACTAACCTGATTGTCTTCTATGATGAGATGACTGAATCTGTGGATGCAGGGAGACCAGTGGATGTGATATACCTCAATTTTAGCAAGGCTTTTGATACAGTCTCCCACAACATTCTCACAGGCAAGCTAAGGAAGTATGGGCTGGATGAATGGACTGTAAGGTTGATAAAAAAACTGGCTGGGGCATTGGGCTTAGAGAGTAGTAACCAATGCCTAGTTGGCAGCTGGTGTCAAGTGGAGTGCCCAGGGGTTGGTCCTGGGCCCAGCTGTGTTCAGTATTTTCATCAACGACCTGGAAGATGGCATAGAGTGCACCCTCAGCAAGTTTGCAGATGACACGAGGCTGGTGGGGAGTAGTAGATATGCTGGAGGGTAGGGCTAGGATTCAGAGTGACCTAGACAAATTGGACGATTGGGTCAAAAGGAATCCCATGCAATTCAACAAGGACAAGTGCAAAGTCCTGCACTTAGGACAGAACAATCCCATGCATCAGTACAGGCTGGGGGCTGATTGGCTGGGCAGTAGCTCTGCAGAAAAGGACCTGGGGGTTACCGTGTACAATAAGCTGTATATGTGTGTGGGAGGGGAGGTAGAACCCCCCCTCCCCACATGTCCTGGGACCCCACCCAACGAGTGCTGGTACGCACCTCAGGGACTGGGACAAGCGGCAGCTGCGAGGAAACACTGACGCAGGCTCAGCAATTCCGCAGCTGCCTGAGCCTGCGGATTGGCAAACTCTGGGGGCGGGGCCTGAAAGCAGCACGGACAGCTCAAAAGGCAGCTGGGGAGACACCCAGCTGCCCAGGGGGAGAGAAGGAGGACACCGTTGGAGTGAGATGGGCAGTGGAGCTGAGCAGAAAAGAGCAGAATGTCGGCATGGAGAGGCAGAATGCTGGTGGGGAGACATAGGCAGCAGAGCCTGGTAGGAGCAGCGGAGCTGGGCATGGGGTGAGAAGCCCCAGCGTCAGCCAGGGAAGCCCGGTGGGGAAAACCATGGGTCTGGGTTCGGGGACCTAAAGTTTGCTGGAGCGGCACGGCAGGGAGAAGAAGGTTGTCCCCACAATTATGGGCAAAGACCAGGCTGCTCTGGAGTGTTCAGGTACCCTGGCGGGGAAGGGTAGCGAACAATAGCAAAACCCTGCGGGCAGTCAGGTGAAGAGGGAGGAGTGTGGAAGGGGCAACTCCCACCAGGGGGTGGGAAAGGAGTGATTAACTCCTAGCCTGCTGGTTCCTGGGAAAAGTAACCAGAGAGACATTCATTCTCCCATCCTAGGGAGGCAGAGGGGTCCTGGGGAGCTGGAGTCCCATGTACTCCATCAGCAGACGCTGAACATTTTCGCCTTGAGTGAAGAACCTTCTAAGTTAGTGTTACCCCAGGCCAGGGCATGTTTAGTTATCTGCGGGTTGGTCTGAAGATAAGAGATCAATTCGGGAGTACTTGACGGCCGAACATACCCGACCCCATTTGGGATGGGCCTCACGTGTAAGAAGAGATCATCCCAGGGAAGATTACAGGGAGCAGAGCCCTCCCAGGCTGTGGATGTGGTAAGGGTGGGGTAAAGGGGAGGTTTGGAGCCCCATGAAGAAAGACCAGGGCCACGACCCCTCTGGGACCACCGGCAGGGAACTGCCTCCCCATCTATTAACATCGAAGTTGTGGTAGGCGAGTAGGGGCAGTGCTCAGAATGTCCCTAGGGTGCGGTCTCACCCTGATGTCGCTAGGGAAGAAGGCGCCAACCAGAAAGGCACTGAAGCCTTACAGCACCTACCAGCGACAATGAGCCAGCAGTGTGCCTTTGTTACTAAGAAGGGTAATGGCATATGGGGCTGCATTGATAGGAGTGTTGCCAGCAGGGCAAGAGAAGTGACTGTTCACCTTTCTGCAGCACTGGTAAGACCACATCTGGAGTACTGTTCAGTTCTGGGCCCCCCCACTACAGAAAGGATGTGGACAAGTTAGAGAGAGTCCAGCAGAGGGCAACAAAAATGGTGAGGGGGGTGGAGCATGTGATGTATGAGAGGCTGAGGGAACTGGCTTTATTTAGTTTAGAGAAGAGAAGACTGATGGGGTATTTAATAGCAGCCTTCAACTACCTGAAGTGGGGGTTTGAAAAATGATGGAGCTAGCCAGCAGTTCCCAAACTCTGACAGATTGCACACCACCAGTTTAAAATAATACAACCTTAAATACCACCAGCAAAATTTTGTCATATAAATTGTAATATTATAAAAGCCTTAGCCTGTCTGTCTGTCCACAATGCTTTATTTGCACTCTGATTGGCTGAATGAAACAGCCAGTCAGAGTGTAAATAAGTGTTTGGACAGGAGGTGGCACCAGCACAATGGCGGGGACACAGGGGATGGAGTGGAGGGGGTGGGGAGGGCAAGGCCAATGCAGCTGGCCTTGCCTCCCTGCC
>NW_005841888.1:125851-127105 GCF_000455745.1 Alligator sinensis | reverse complement strand
GCCCGTGTCCTTGGTGGGGGGTATGGTGGAGGGGGGGGGGGGGGGGTGAGGCCATTGGATCTGGCCTTGCCCCCCGCCACCCTTGCTCCTTAGAAGTGATGATGGTGGCGTGGGGGGGAGCAGGGTTGGGACACCACAGAGGGGGGCAAGGCCTCCACTGCTGGCCTCAGCCCACCCCTCTCCCCTTCCATCATCCCTGCCTGCAGGGCCAATGCAGGCTGACATGACGGTGGTGGAGGGAGGAGCGAACACGCCGTGGTGGTGGTGGCAGTGGCGGTAGGGCAGGAGTGGGCTAGGGCCCAATGTGGGGTGGGAGGAGGAGGAGTGTGCCCGAGTGGGGGCAGAAGCTGTCCTGCTGCAGTGGTGAGGGGGGAAGCAGTGGGCTCGGTCCAGCCCGGCCCGGTCCTGCAGTGGTGGGGGGCCTCCTCCCCGCTCGGGCCCAGGTCCACTCCTCCCCTCCTCCCCCCTCTCCCTTGTTGGCCCCAAGCCTACTCCTCC
The DNA here is from genome assembly GCF_000455745.1 of Alligator sinensis. Lineage (NCBI taxonomy): Eukaryota > Metazoa > Chordata > Crocodylia > Alligatoridae > Alligator > Alligator sinensis. Next base: position 126,607 of record NW_005841888.1, on the reverse strand, counting down.
TGCCCCCCCCCCCACTGCCAGATTAGGGCCGGACTGATGTTTCTCCCCTGCCGTGGCGGCCCACTTTCTCCCCACCCTCAGGCCCAGTCCTCCCCTGCATCGGGGAGGACCAGCGTGGGCTTGGTCCTCCCCTTCCCCCACTGCTATGGTGGGATGGGCGGGAGCAGGCCCGGACCCCAAGCAGCAGTAGGGGGGGGGGGGGGGGCCCAGGGGGGGGGGGGGGTGCATGGAGCTCTGTCCCCGCCTGCTCCCCACCCCCACTGTCATTCTTGACAGGCAATTGGCTAGTAATTATAATAAGACTGTTAAGATGTACCACTGACAGGTTGGCCATGTACCATTGGTGGTACGCATACCACAGATTGGGAACCACTAACTAGACTGTTCTCAGTGGTGGCAGATGACAGAATCAAGTTGCTGCAATGGAAGTTTAGGTTACATATTAGGAAGAATTTTCACACTAGAAGGGTAGTAAAGCAGTGGAACAGGTATCCAGAGGGGTGGTGGAATCTTCAGCCTTGGAGGTTTGTAAGACCCAGCTAGACAAACCTTTTGCTGGGATGACCTAGTTAGGGCTGGTCCTGGTTTGAGCAGGGGGTTGGACTAGATGAGCTCCTGAGGTCCCATCCAATCCTAATTTTCTATGATACTATGATTCTATGACTTACACATTTAGGACAGGCTGTCCATCTGCCCCTTAAAACGGATCCATCTTGTTGCAAGGTGAAATGTCCAAATTCAAATGAGATGCTCACC
>NW_005841888.1:87458-125841 GCF_000455745.1 Alligator sinensis | reverse complement strand
GAGAGATGGCAGAAACACCACATAAACCTACAGAGAAGGTGCTAAGAAATCTCAGTATAGCCAGTAACATTTATAGAGTGTGCCTGTGATAAAGCTAAGTGAGAGGGTTTGGGAGTAAAATGCTGGTTGGAAAGAAGCTTTGAACTGTGACAAAGAAATCATCTCCTCATACTGGATTCCTACTCCACTCAGGAAAACAACTGCTTGTTTCTTTTTTGGTGAATAAGCAGGATTGCATCCAAGAAATACCTATCCTAGCATCAATTTTTCTGCTTCTAACAGAATCAATCCCCAAGATACCAAATACTGTCTACCCAGTTGAGTCAAAAAGGGATAATGACATTGCTAATCTGACACACCTCTTCAAGACACATGAACTGGGATCTCTGAATGATCCCATCTATTCTAATTTAAGGAGGAAATGGGCTATTAGTGGCTCTGTGAGAATTAATTTTATTGCACCACTTGGAGCAGATTTGGATGGGCTTCTAGAAAGGGCTCCGAAGTGCTAGAGGGAATGGGTTATCCATAGGAGCAGCCCACCTGATGATGAATGACTTGCTGTAACTGAGAAAGGAATGAGATTAGATCCAGCAGTAGTGTAACTAAGTAGGGTGACAAAGACAACAGCCCCAAGGTAAAAATAGCCATGACTGCAAAGGTGACTGATCATCCTGCTGTGATTGGCACCACACTAACTGGTGCTACCTTGGGTGTCACACTGTTTTCCAGGGCACAGAGCTGCCAGCTCTGCCTCTGAGTTCCAGGTTAGGAGCTAGGACAAGAGAGGGAAGAATAGGTTCTGGTCCTGTCTAAATAGGTAGTGGCTGGAAGAGTTAAGTGGAGGAGGTTTGCATCCCTCCCAAATGTCCTTGCTTTATTGAGTAGGAAAGCCCCAGCCAGGACATTTGTGAGAGATTCACCTGAGGAATTTTGGCTTTGGTTTTTCTCTACATCGTGTTCATATTTTTCTAGGTGTTTCCCATTAAATGTTTGATTTTTTTTTTAATACATGGTACTTCTTGTGAGGCCATCTTTCTTGAACTGTGAGGGTAAAATTCAGAAATGAAAAAGAAGAGTGTATGAAATCAGTGGCAGTTGGAAGTATCATGAGGAGAAATGATGGGAAGTAAGAGATAAAATCCCTGAGCCATGTGGATTACTATGTGAGAGCTGGAAAGGAGCTGGAGAATTTGTGGAAGAAGAGTGTTAGGGGGAGGACAGGAGTCATTTGGTCCTAGAGGATAGTGAAGGTAGTAGAAACAGTGGAAAGAAGAAGCAGAAGGTGAAGGAAATGGAAAGGCAGGCAGGAAATGCAGGATTGTTGCGAATGGCAGGATGTAGGAGAAAAATAGGTGAGAATTAGGTTTTGGGCTCACCCAAATGGGAGCTGGGCATGTAGGAGATGTACTGGCGAGTCTTGCTGGCCATCACTTGCTACAACAGCTGCCAGGCACTGTGTTAGGAGGAAAGAGGATCAGCAGCATATTGCTAACTGACCAGAAGAATTTTTAGGCTTGTCAGCATGTGGAAAGTAAAGAGTGTCTCCCAATGACAGGAGAAGGAGACTTAGGCGGGGGAGAAGGAACTTGAGACAGGCAGCTGGGCAGAAGCTGCTAAGTCCTGATTTAAAACTGAGAGGCTAGCACATGTTTTTAGGTGAAATTAGCTCTGGGATTTCAAGACAAGCTGGTTAAAACTTCATTAGCACCTAATAAGATTAACTAATCCCAGTGAATAATATATGTGAGCACTTACGCATATGTCAGGCACCATAGCTAGGAAAATGAATCTTTAGGAAACACCAGTACTTCAAAGAGGGGAAAGAATCTGGCTAAATATTATGGCAACATGTTGGTGCACAATGAACAAGGAAAAAGAATGAGTATAAGGGCATCCATTTCCTTAGTTTCAGGCCAATTTCTCGATATATGGAAATGGAGAATGGCAAATCAGATTTGCAAACAGATTCCAGTTTTAAGCTTCTGGCATAAAAGGAGTGACAAAGGTAAGTAAAATAATGATTTAAAAAATCAGATTTAAGCTGTGGCAGTGTCCCTTTTAATGATATTTTGCACCAATGCAGAATTACATACCAGAGCTTTTTACTAGACACTGCCCTTTGCAAACTTTCCCGGAAATATTTTCCATCATTTTGACATTTCATTTAAAATGAAATATAGAAGATATTAGAAATTCATGTTCATGACAGGTATTATTTGTTTGACTTTGAAATATACAGAGAACACACATTAATGCACAGTGACTGAAGTGTTACAGGGATGTGCGTCTGCATATTCATGGGGCACTTCTTTACTTCACAAGAAACAGTCGCAGCATCAGAAGTGGGGTGACCTTTTATAGTACTAAAATCTGTGTGCGCGCAACAATGAATAATTTAATAAGGGGCCAGTTGAAATGACCTCCTCACTGAATTTTTTTTACCCATAAAAGTAAAATATTGTGATATTTTTCATCCCAAAGGTGCACAAAACGGGTGTTATGTAAACACGGGAAGGATTTTACTGAAGCTGCACAGAACTTCTTACCTAAAATACTGTATGTAGCCATAACCATGTTTTAAAACTATTGGCCCAGAACTGATTTTACACTAGGTTTCTATACATGCTCCTTGTGCCCCAGGGTGTCTTCTATAGGGACAGAAGTTCTGTAAACAGTAGACTCCATGTTTATGCACACTAACTCTGCACTGGGTCAGCAAACCAATTTCAGAGTATATGGGCATTTGATCCAGTGCCTGGTAGTGGCTCCACTCCTTGCAGATCTGGAGATATGATGCCTGAGTTGGGTAGAATTCCTTCCTGGAGCTTCTGCTGGGGCTGTATGCTTTTTCATAATTTTTTGTTTATGGGTAGAGCTAAGGCAACTCTGCTGCAGTGGGGCCTGTAAACCTTTTGTTTATGTTATTGTATTTTATTGTAGTGTATTTTATTTTTTTAACAAAGGGCATTTGCATTAGATTAGAATCCCTAGAAGCAGAAAGATGTGATCCATCTGAACAGGGCCAGACAGTGGGGATTTTATTAACACACAGATACACATGATCAGTTGTGAGTGAGTTGTATAATGGCTACAGCTATTGCAAGTACAAGAGTCTATTGATTGATAACTCCTGTTTGTTGAGCAGATGAAGATAAAATCCATTTGCATTTGAATCAGCAGCTTTCTTCTCTTGTGGTTTAACAATTGTATAAAGAACCCCTCTTCCCATTTATGATGACCTGATTAACTCTATTATAAACCCATGCTAGGAGCATGTTAGTTTAAATCTTTTTTTTTTTTTTCCATGTCAAATATTTGATAAAGAAAATGTTTGTCTTGGTCACATTCTGAGGTGAAAGGTGCTCCCAGAGCTATGAAAAACATTTGTATTGAGCCTCAGACACACTTGACCTAGCCCTAGGTCTGTCATGAATCTTAGCAGTTGGACTTGTACTTTCTGTCCTAAAAGTTATATACCAGAGTGTCTAAGCATTTAGCCTGTCTTAGGCTCTATAAAAACAATGACAACAATATGGGTTGAAGGTTGTTTATACAGCTAGAAAAGCCATTCAGTCTTATTTCTCACCAAAGCTATTATTTTTTCTTCCAATATCATGAAATCTCAAACCACCCACCCTGAATTTTGAGCAAGTTATGAAGAGGTTTAGTTGTTATGATTGCCTGCAACGAAGGGATTTGACTGGATGATTCACAAGGTTTTTCCAGTCTTGATGCTCTGAACTCCCTTTTATTTAATCAACCCCCTTTTTTAATGGAGACTCTATTTAGATGCTGCAGTTGGTAAAAGAGCACATGAAAATGAGGCCGCTACATGTGCTAATGGCCAGGTAGATGATTATGTAGTTATTTGTATGCAGTCACTAAATTTGCACATGTAATTGCGCAGTACAGTGACATCTTGGATTAGTAACACAAAATGCTGCTTATTACCAACTCATCAAACAATCCATGCTTCAGTGCTTTAGTATAGAAAAACTAATGTCCTCAATAGAAAGGTGTAAAATTTGTCCTTCATAGGTTGGAGGCATACAACTGTGAGTATGAATTAACTTTTTCTTCTTATCTATATCTGTTTTGTGGTGGAAGAGGTATCAGACACTGACTGGTTTGCTCCCTATTCAGACTTTCTGCTCTCTGGAAGTAGTGTCTAACTCTAGTATGTAACACACCTGTTTGGGAAAGGTATTAGATGTGTGTAGGTGAAAACTAAGAGTAGATCGGATTTTTGTGAAAGTCAGAATTTGGCAATTTTGAACCTTCTGGTTGTCCTATCAGGATGATTTGCTTCTAATAGTCATGAGACAAACTTCAAGATTCAGCTTATTAATCCCTTGACAAATTGAACTCTATGAAGTCTGTGTAATTCATAGATTGTAAGGCCGGAAGGGACCTTGGAACATAGTCGGGTCAAGCCCCCTGCACCAAGCAGGAAAGATACCTTCGGGTCAGGTGACCCCAGCAAGGTGACTGTCCTCTTAAAGATTGCCAGGGTAGGTGAATGCACCACCTCTAGAGGGAGCTTATTCCACAGTCTGGACACCCTGACTGTGAAGGAGTTTTTTCTAATGTTGAGTCTGAAATGGTCTTCCAGGATTTTGTGGCCATTACTCCTGGTTTTCCCCTCGGGTGCCCTGGTGAACAGTTGCTCACGGCTGCTAATCTATTTATTCTTTTATTAAAAATTGGGAAAATAGATTTGGTTTTGATGTGGCTCTAGTTTCTTCCTCAAATTGCCACAGTCTCTGCAACTTTTAGTGCTGGAGGTGATTGTCTTTCTGTGCAAAGTGGTTTCTGATCAAGAGCAGTTGATTATGTACTCCATCCACACACATCAGCATGTAGATTATATGAAATCTCATAAAGAATTATAGTCAATGCCAATCATCGTCTAGCTGAAGGTCAAATTTTACATCCTTCCATTGATGATGTCAGTTTTTCTGTACTAAAGTTATGAAGCATGTATGGAATGCTGGGTTACATTCCCTAACACAGTGTATTGGTTATTGAAACTGGATATTATCATTAAAAATATTGAGGTTCTCATTTATAAGTTTGGTTAAAAAAGGAAGAAAGAAAATGGAATTCTGAGGAACCTCTGCACACTGGGACATTTAAACCTCATCAATGACTTTGTTACCTCTGTGTATAAGTGCCTGCACATCATTTTAAAAATATCCTCCATATTCACAGGTCACATGGCCTTTATTGTTGCCCTTGAACTTTGATGATGTCAAAACTGAAAGTAGAAAGTGGTGATTTTGGGGTCAGTGTTATTATTTGCATTAGTTTTGAGGTAATGCAGTCTACTAGTTCAGAGCTGAATAAGCCAATGGGTACTGTATCTTTAGGTCCTACTAAATGTATAGTAGGGTGCATATATAACTTTCATATATGCACCCTTAGTTTTTACCTACACACAACTAATATATATATATATGTGTGTGTGTGTGTGTGTGTGTGTGTGTGTGTGTGTAGTGTTATATACACAACACACACACACTAAATGCCAACAACAGTCATGGTGTTGGCTCTAGACTGCTCCATCTGATTATTAGTTGCTCAAAGGCACCCTGGGGACAAGCCAGACACCACATGAATCTGACCTTGTTCCTTTTCATTCAGTTAAACCTCCTTTTGGAAAAGGAAGTGGGGAAGATGTACTACAATAGGCCTGTAATACTGGAATGTTCTCCTACAGACAACATGCAATATATATCATATATATCACTATATCCACAGAGAGAGAGAGAGAGAGACAGAGAGAGAGTATTAGCATGTGTATACAGATATATGTCGTGTATGTCACTCTGAGATATATGCAATTGATGTATAACTGATAAAAAGCTTACTCTTGTGAAAATTTAATGGCTGTACACAGAGGCAAACTAATTAAAACAGTGTTGCTAAACATCTGAAGAGGAACTTCAGGGGAAGTAGAATCCCATACCCTATTTAGCTCTCTTGTGTATCTCCCTTGCATTGCTAGTGTAACCATCCCTCGGGTTTCAAAGCACCATTAACCATAATGGAAGTTCTACTTCACTGGGGAATGCTGAAGAGAGCCTATAAATGAGGGAGGCAATCTGCAATCACAGACAGCTTTGAGCTGGCAGTTTTTTCAGCTCTTTTTATATTGATGAGAAGTCTTAATCTAAGTGATCAAAGCTTCTTAGAACAGGACAATATTGGCAATTATTTCAGTGGAGCAAGCACAAGGCCCCTATTTGTATAGGAATTAAGAGGTTAATCCATAACTGAAGGCTTCAGTTACAAAATAATTGCCTTCAGTATGTACTTCTGGCCTAGGGTCCTTTTAAAAGTAATAGGCCAGGTCAATATAAGAGCATTTCTGTTTGGTGAACTGTAGTGATAAAAAATATTTATGTGATGTGGTAAAACAATGTTGTTTCTATTTGTCAATTAAGCTCATTCCAGAGGTCACACTGAAGGGTTCAGAGTTCACAATAAAGAACAAATCTTCAATTATTAAAAAAAAATTCTTGTTTAAAGTTTCAAGTAGCGTTCTAACTATTTACCATTCCATGTAATGTCAGCTCCTTCCATTTGAAATAGCCAGAAGGCATTTAGGCCACATCTAATGCTAGAAATTTCAAAAAGGTATTTAACCTACATTAGAAACTCAGGAGTGTGCACCACCTAACTCATAGGTTAAAATATTGAATGTTGTTAGGCTTAAAAGCCAAATTTTCAGCTCCAGCTTTTGATATTGTACACATGTGACAGTATAAAAGCAATGGCACTCCCATCTTGCACATACATGTTGGCATTTAGGCAACTATCTTGCCTTACTGGTGGTGAGTGCGAGTGTAGTGTTTTCTCAGGAAGGATGGTCTTGCCTTCTACACCCAAATTAACCTGATGATACAAATGGAATTAATTTAAAGGTCTGGGTGAATTTTGTCTCAAATAGTCTAAACTAACACTGATCAGAACACAGTGAAAGGAAGCTCACAGTGAAGAAACACTGGATTCCCTGTAATTTTATACCTAAACTAGATATTTCCCAAAATCCATTTTATAGAGAATTTCTCTCTTGATGTTCTTATGCCAGTTTGCTTGCTCTCAGTGCATGGGTGTTCAATGAGAGGCATATTTTCTGTTTAACATTTAATGCTGATCTGCAAGGAAAGCAGAAAAGCTGCCTGTCACTTATTATATGAAAACGAATGCTATCTTAACTAAGATGGAATTTTGCATTTTTTTTCATTTATATAATTTAGATATGATAAGAGACTGACTTTGTAGAAAACACAAAGTAATATTAGGATGTGGTCCTCTGGGACTGTCCCCACTATGTCAGTTGACAGGACAATACTTCTGTTTCTGCTCAGTCCATATCTGGCAGTTCAAGCTGATTGATTTCTTTTCATTCCCAGTATTACTCCATTTCTAACACCAGACTTGCAGCTTCCTAGCCGATGTTTGACTTCTCTAGAAAGCAATCATTAAACAACCAATGAATTCTCTTTTGTTAGGAGTAAAATAATAATGATTTCTTGAATTTGGGAAATATCCAAAGGATATCTGAGATGGTAGTCTTAGAAAGATACAAGATGTGTTCAATTTTAGTTTTTAAATTTTATCAGGATACAGGAGAAGACTAAGGGCAGTTTCTAATTCTAGCTTGAATTGGCAAATCTCACTTCGTTACTGACTGTAAATTCATTACAAAATCTGGCACTTTTTGGGACCGTGCAAAAAACCTATGGATTGCAAAAGTGGCCTCATTGCAACTTAATATTGTGGCTGGCTCCAACTTTCTCAACCAGCTACCCTCACCCTAATAGTGATAAAGACATCTGGGCTCAGATCAGTTCCTACCCTGGAATCAGACTTTCACTGCTTCATTTTCTATTTGTCTGCAGCATACCTTCTCTGCCAGAACTGGGTAGAAAATGTTTTCCCAGTATTTCATTACATGCATTCACCAGTACTGGAACAGATATAGTTAAACAGCATTTAGGAAACCCTTTCTTTCAGGAGTTTCAACATTAGACCTATTTGGATTCCCAGAGCACAATATTTCTAGGGGTTTTTGAGGCAAACACATTACCCCAATGTTATGATAGTTATTTAGATTTTGTAGTATCCCTAAACTCAGATAAGGATTGGGATCCCAGTGGACTCAGCATTTCACAATCAGAAAATTTCTTTCCTGAATAACTTATTTTCATAAAAAGTAAATTACACTCTAGCTCTGGTGTCCAAATTTATGCGCCTCCTATTTATTAGGGCTGTGTGAAGCTTTGGTCCATGATTCAATTCAGCAGAGATTCAGCCCAATTCGGTGGCCGAATCTCCAAATCCAAATTGAATCAGAGGACCCTTTAATCTCTCCGAATTGAATTGGAACCCTCTGAATCGATTCAGAGAGATTTGGAAATCTGCTTGGCAGCAGACCTGGAAGTGAACCAGAACTACTTCTGGTCCTCTGCTGGGGAGCAAGCCCCACTGCTTGGTGCCTGGTGCCTCCTGGGTCTGGTGGGGGCACCCAGGGTCCCCTCGCTGCCAATTGCTGAGCTGGGGGGTGACCCCCCCCTCCCCTCCCGCGTGCACTCCGTGGCAGACCTAGAAGTGGACCAGAAGTAGTTCTGGTCTACTTCCGGGTTCACTGCTGAGCACGTGGAGGGCCCCTATGTACTCCTGTGGGATGCTCCATGTGCCTCACCATTGCAGCATTCACAAGCTGTGCTGGTACCTCAAGGTATGAGGTACCAGCACAGCTAGAAAAAACATTTAAAGCTGTGTCTGTGTCTGTATCACTGATTCTCCAAATCAGCATCGAATCCTCAGATTCGGATTCAGCCAAATTGAATCAGGAACAGTGATCCAAATCAACGAACCGAATCAGTGTCCCTGATTCATGTTGAATCTGAATCTGAATCGAACATGGCCCGCTTCACACACCCCTACTATTTATATATTCCATGTTGTCCCCATTGTTTGATTAGATCAGGTCAACTACAAAATCTCTTGTTTATGAACTCCTGTTTTGGTTTTCATTACAGAATCAGCAGACCTGGACACAGGCATGGGCGAACCAGGCGGTTTCTCAGGGCCTGAACAGAAAGGGGGCCCAAAAATGAAGAAAAAAAATTACAATTGAAAAAAAAAGTTTTACTATTGCACATATACAGGACTGGCAATGTTATCAATTGAGAATGAACCATTTGAAGACATTGATACCACAGATGTGATAAAGACTTTTGCAACAAAAAATTAAATATCTCTGGTGAAGGGGGGCTGATACTAAAGTTTGCCCAGGGCTGCCAGGAGTCTAGGTATGGCACGGAGAACCAGCGGGTGATAGGAAAGCTGATGGCTGTCTCTATCATGTGTCAATAATGTCCCCACCCCCTTTCCAAAGTGTGGCCTTGGTGAGTCACTATTTGTTAGGTTTATTTTACTAGTTTTATTTTTGACCTAGCTCCTTTTGGTGACGCCTTCTTCTGCAGTGAATTATTTAACTGGTTTTTAATTTGTATAAGCAGACTGGATTGAGTGAGATGGATTCTGTGGGGAGGAATATGGAGCTCTACTGAAAGATGCCTTAGCCCACTGTATCCCTTTACTGCCTCTCATCCAATTGGTGTCAACGTGGCTCTCCTATTTGTGCCATTACCCTATCAGATGCGCTCTCTGAATTGCTTTCTGTTAACTAACTTTTTATCCATTTTATTTTTACTTCTGTTCAGATTTTCTCAGTGTTGTTCAAACTTCAGACAGGTGTCCTTTTGATTTAAAAAAAAACAAGTTACTTTCTGCTGTTCCAAAAAGGAATTTTCAGACCAGATGTGGATTCCTTTTCATATTATGCTTCGAATAATTGCTCCAAAGCAGAGTTATTTTTGTGGCAAACAGTTCTGCGCAAAATAAATACTCACCATGTAACTAAAAATTACACAGGCTGTTTGCTTTGATTCACCAATGAGAATGTAATTACAGATAAGCCATGATCAAACGCTTCCTTTTCTACCTGTATCTACCCACCTCATCTGAGACTTGCTTAGCTGTCAGATGGTATTTTTCATTCCTGAATTCAAACTTACAAAAATGCTGAGAACTTCATGGGAAGTACATGGGTCATCAACTCTAACTGGTTTAATTAGAGGTTGAATATGCTTGCCATTTTTCCTGAACATGTCTTTTTATACTTATGTGTAAGGGATTACTGGTCAAACTGATAAAGGGACCCCTGAATCCACACAAGTCCAGTATCAGAGAACCACTGTATATGAATTCCTATATGCAATAGCCACTCTTCCAACTCACAGATTACAAAATTTGCTAATAACTATTAACAGCAACCCATTGATCCCTTAAATTGGGAAGTATGGTCGATTTTGCTATCCCCAACCCATGCTTTGTTCTTTGTAGGTTGTTTTAAGCAGGAGGGTAGAGAAGAAGATGAATTACCTTTCATCCAAAAGATGTTCATTCTGTAGCAGGTTTGAAGTCTAGGAGGTCACTAGTATGGAGAAACGTACCTTGTTACTAGACCACATGCTATTCTCATTCTGTAAAATAAATATTTTTATTTCTGGTGTAACTACCTTATTTTAATGTAATTTATATTGAAAAATTACATTAAAAATCTGGAGTTTGCTCCTGAATTCACCTTTTCCTAGGGAGAGTGGAAAAGAGACTTGATTTAAAAAAAAATCAGAACAGTTCAGAAATTTCTAGAGACATTGTAAAAAAAAAGTCTATGTAACGTGTTACACACACACACACACACACACACACACACACACACACACACGTTTGTTGTACAGCATGGTTTTCTGCAATGTGGTCCTGCATAGTTAATTTTTCATTAAGCAATAACATGTACAAACATGTCTTAGAGCAATGTGTCAGACATCATCTATAGTTAATTTCTGAATGTCAATCAGCAACATGTCATATATGTAGACATCTCTTGGAGCACATTTTGGTGCCAAGTGATTCAGTTTGATATTTTTTGAATCTGTCTGATGTTTAGATTTACATCACATAGTTCTACAGCATTCATTCCTTTTTTGTAAAATAAAATATCTCCTTAGTTACATTTCAAAAACCAGTTTGGCTAATATTGTCAAATTATGCTACTTTCCTAAAAATAAGCAAATAAATCTGCCTTTTAAATTGCATATACAATGTACTGTACTGCTAAAGATGAGTCTTTTAGTACAGTGACTAAGGCTCCTGGCGCACATTACAGTAATGCATTAATCACACCATAAATAGTAAGAATGTTACACACTCAGCTGATTTATGGTGCCATAAAGTGGCAAACCTGCCACAAAGTTATACCACCAAAAAAGTGGAACATTTTTGTGGCTTGTTTCTATGGCACCAGGAATTGAACAGGTAGCAACCCCGTGACAGTCCTGACAATAGCTGATTGTCAGCATTTGCATGAGGATTGGGGTAGGCATCAGGACCAGAGCAGTCCTGGTCCTGATGCTGAAAAACAGCTTCTGGGAGAGCAGGTTGCAAGGTTCCCTGGAGGGGGGAGCCCAAGGGTTTCTGCCCATTGGGAAACTGGCAACTACCAAGCCTGGCAGCCTTTCCTGCCTTGCTCTCCTGCTGCTGGGCAAGGCACTTAAACATTCCAGGCTATGGGGAGCTGGGCCAAACCCACACTTTTTAGATGCCACAGGACATGTGGATCCTGGGATTGGGGGGAGTATCACTGATACCAGGGTCCTAGTGCCCTGGGACTTCTAAAAGCCACACGTGCCACTGGGCTGTTCTGGGGTGGGCCAACAATCCGCTGATTGTTAGACCTGACTTGGACAGTTTGGGGTTTTAAACATACTTGGGATTGTATGGGCCAGTCTGACAATCAGCCGATTGTTGGTCTGGTCCCAAGAGCCCAGCATCTTGACTTGGGACTGGACCTGGCCCCAACAGTCGTAAGTCTTGGACTAGACTGGGGACTGTCAGGGTCAAGTCCAACAATCCCTGGGGTCTGGAATCTGCACAGGCAGCTCTGAGTTCATGACAGACCCACCCTCTGTGCAATCTGAAGGCATGGGCTTTGGGCAGCTCAGCAGTGGTGCACGTAGGACCAGAGGAATGTTATGCTCCATCCCAAACATTGTATTCCTGCAATGCATGTCTGGCACGGCAGGAGGTGCTCTGTTTGGGATGTGGCCGAGAACACCTCCAATCTAATCATACCATCATTTTATTGTTTGTTAGGGACCTAAAGAACAGTCAAGAGAGAGAGCTAGGAATAATCTCCAAATGCTTTCTGCTGAAAGGATTCAATATAAGAACTGCTTTGTTTGGTAAGTTATTTATCACAGAATGAAATATGTGTCTGGATTTAAACCTGGTGTTCCTGTACTGTGAATGATTCTGTATGTACTTGCCAAACTGTATGTGTGCACATCAGTTACATTTAAATGTTTTAGGGGAAATTTTTCACTCGAATAAAGAGCATCCCAGCCATTTATCCTCAGGATATGAACAACACGAACAGAACCTGTAAATTTCCCCATTGCTCCAGCATCAACCTCTAATATCACTGGAGATTCATAGATTCATAGATTCATAGATGTAGGAATCTATGAGATAAAAAGGCATGGTTTAGTTTTAGTCTTTGATCTTATCAAAGAGACTACTCACATGCTGAAAATTAAGCACATAAAGAAGTCGTTGTGAGATTGGGACCGTTGGTCTTTATCATGAATATTAAGGCCGAGAGTCTGGAAACCCAGAGAGATTATGAAACACACAGTTTCAATTTGCATACATATGAATATGCATGATCATATTTGCATAAATGTCACCAAACTGCATATTTGCAAAATACAAGTTCTGCATTGACTGTCCCCCGCAGTTGATGCATCCCCACAGTCTACTAGATCATTTTGTCCAGAGAAGCATTCCTCTGGAGCAGTCTCTTGCAGGAGTTTTGCCTAAAGAATCATTATGTCCCCAAAGACCTTTTTTCCCCCTAAGTAGCAAAGCTTATTTATGGCATAATAGTTTGCATGAAGACTGAAGGCATGTTCTGTTCTATTTTTGCATGATACATTTATCTGCATTACATATCAGGAGAGAGGCTGCTCATAGATGCAGCACTCCTTAATTTACCCTATGCTAAAGACAGAAAAAGAGTGGAGTTGGTATTTTTAGATAAAGTGTTTGTATGAAGCTGATGGGGAAAGAATGAATTTTAGTCTATCCTGTCTATAGCTCTGATGTACTATTGGTGGCTTAGAGTGGTTAGAGAAGTATCATGGGGAATCCTCCTTGTCTAATTGTTCCCTCTGCCCCAGAGCTGGTGGAGAAACTATACTACACCCTTCTGTACAGTTCCTAGTTTGGGACAGGTGGGGGGTTTTGAATGGTGTGTTTTGGAATGTCCTGTGCTTCAGCTATTCTGGACCATGACAGAGCATAGACAGCCAGATAAAATCACTATAACTTTGGAGAGCTTGGGGTTTTCCTAAATTGTACAATTGGTTGAGCATGACCTTTGGCCTTCCCCTATCTGGGCTATACCTCCTTCCTCATGGTGCAGCATGCAATGTGGCCCAGTGTTTCTGCTCTTAGATGTTCAGAATGAGTCAGGAAGGTATGTTCTAAATTGTTACAAACTAAAACATACTATTTATGCCAGAGAGCTGTCATTCACCCAAAGATGATATTAGGAGTAACTAAGTTGGCATTTAGGAAAAGTCAGAAGTTCAATTAAAACAGAAATGTAGGTTGATATTTATAGTCTGATTGAGACTGTATTTTGCATAAATGCATTTTCTTATTGCGTTTCTGAGGGAAGACCTCAGTGTTCTCATTTCGTTCTCCAGCATTAAACGACCTGAAGATAATTCTGTCAAAACCAAGCTAATAGCAAAAATATGTACCAAATACACCAGCTAGCAAGATGCCATTTAGCACAACTGCTTATTTTGGCCCTCCGTATTGCCATCCCAGAATGCCCCATTCTTGGATAACATGCATTGTATCTGGGGTATTGCAGACCTGTTCAGTCAGGTAAGTGGCTTTTACTTTTGTTGGATAAAAATAATGGGTATGTAAAATTAATGCTAAAAGGTTTTTTCAGTACCATGCTATGTTAAAAAAATAATGCTGTTATTTGCCTCTATAAGGTATCTATGTCATCCCAAGCAAACTTAGAAATAGTTAAGATATTACAGAATTATGCATTCGGGAACAACCAGTAAAATTAGAACCATGTAGCACAATTTTGGCAGCTGGGAGTGAAGAGTTGTAATTAAAAAATATAACTTTTAAAATGAATGAATAACTCAGTAAGTGGCCTTTCCTAGTGGGGCATTTGGAACATCATTTATTTATTAACCAAATAATAATTTATTAATAAAATTTTATTTTTTATTTATGAAGTATCCATTCATGTACTAAGCATCTCATTAAATAAGACAGGTGCCTACCATAAAGTGCTTATAACCTAAATACAAAAAAGAGGTGGGTAAAATATGGCCCCATTTTAATCAAAGGTAAGACTTATATTGACTTAACTGAGACTATGATTTCAGCATTGGAAGGCTATGAGAGAAAATGATTGATAACAAAAAATTATGGAAGAGCTTTTTTAGCAGCTTTTTATCTCTCTCCTTTCCATCTTTCTCCATTTCCTAATTTCTAATCTTTCTTGCAATTTGTGCATGTAAAAATAATTGCCTGGCATCTTTAAGAATGAATACTAAGGTGCATGTAGATTCTAGATTATTTGGCAGGGGTAGCTAAACTTTTCTGAATCTTCTCACTGAAAACCAAAATAAAAATAATGGCAAGATGCAGGGTGTGAAAATTTCAAGATATATATGTGGATTGTGAATGATCTGTACACAGGGTGAATGATCTGTGTACTTCTTCAGGAGCCCCATTTAAATGGCCCAGGAGCCACATTTGATTTGTGTGTAGCAGCTTGAGCAACCCTTTTATAGAGGCTAATGAGATAATGGGATATCTTCTCTGTGCCGGGGGGGAGGGAGGGGTTGGGAGGAGGGGGAACATGGGGAAGAGGCATGGGCATGTAGTGCAGGGGGAGCATGGTGAAGGGATGCACTGTGCAAAGGGAATACAGGGAAAGGGGATCTCCACTAGTACCTTCTCCTGAGCCCTTTCCCTGTACTCCACAGAGCAAGGGGTGGGGATGGTGCATGGCCAGATGTAGAGTGGCAGCAGCACAGGCTGGTATTGGCGGTGGTGGCTGCCGTGTGAAAGCTTCCCTTCCCCTACCTCCTACTCCTGGGAGGTGGTGGTGGCAGAGTGGGGTGGTGGGCTGTGGCACTCCATCCTGCCCGCCCCACCCCCACCCCGTCATTCTTGTTGGGCAATTCGCTAGTATTTGAATATAAGACGAGAGGTCACCCCTATGCTGAATGTAGGGGAGGGGGGAAATCCGCATCTTGTATTTGAGTAAATGCAGTATCTTTGGTGTGTTCTGTATTCTTTTCCTTCCTTCATATTTTTTTCCCTATCATTTTTCAACAGAAAGGAGGAAGAGGGTGAATAGACACATGGGAAAAGTTCCCAATTTTGTTTTTGATTCCATTAAATTCAAATCAATTGCATCTTTTAGTTTTAAATTAACAGGAAAACTCTGCAAAAATTCACTTAAAATGTTTTCCTCCACTTTTTTCAATCATTTAACTGAAAATAATTTTGTTAAACGGCTTGCCTTACAGCTGACTGAACATAGATATTTGAGAACATACTTAAGTTTTATCTGCTTTTTAAAACTTATGAAGAAAAAAATGGGACTAACCCAAGCAGATTATCACTCTTGCTTTTGGTGTAACAAGAGCTTTCCAACTGGAACCATCTTCTTTGGAACAATCTTTTCCAAAAGGATTATTTTTATCTCAAAATGGCAATTCATCAAAACTGAAACTGGTAGTGGGAATGTGCTGGCTTCATTAAAAGTGTAACTGAAGGATATCTGAGGTAGAATTTCTGCTCAAAATGAGAGGGAGAGAGACCCCAGCACAAGATAGTGGCCTGATGGTTGAGACACTCATTAGGAATCTGGTTCAAATCATCCCATCTCACATTTATTTGGTTTAGAGACCTGAACAAATGGCCTCTGCATCCCAGATGCTTCAACTTCTAGGCTATGGAGGTGGTAAGGCCAGCTCCAAGATAGATTGAGAAAGACATGACCCTACAGCAGAAGGTTAAGACCTCATTGTCCTCCTATTTCTTGCCTTAGATGGTGAATTCTGTTTTGTAACACTGAGATTATGTAAATCAGACAGGTCTTTTGCTTCCATCAAGCTCATCATTTAAAATTAAAGATGGTTTGGGAGGCAGAGGCTTCTGGAAAGGTGTCTTCATTTATCCTTTAAAATATTTGTGTTCATGCTGTGGTAACTGTTTCCTTGTCCTCCTTTTCAATTACAGTCATATAAAACTAGGGTTCCAAGAGACCTCAGAAAGTCATCTAGTCCAAAACCCTGCTCTAAGCAGGACCATCCCCAACTGGATCATTCCAGCCAGGCCTTGGTCAAGCCAGGCCTTAAAAACCTCCAAGGATAGAGATTCCACCACCTCTCTGGGTAACTTGTTTCAGTGCTTTATTATCCCCCTTGTAAAAACATTTTCCCTAATATCCAACCTAAACCTCCCTTGCTGCAAGTTGAGAGCATTGCTACTTGCTCTGTCATCTGTCACCACTAAGAACAGTCTAGCTCCATCCTCTCTGGAACCACCCTTCAGGTAGTTAAAGGTGGCTCTCAATTCCCTCTTAGTCTTCTCTTTTGCAGACTAAATAAGCCCAGTTCCCTCAATCTCTCCTCAGAAGTCATGTGTCCCAGCTCTTAACCATTTTTGTTGCCCTCTGCTGGACTCTCCAATTTGTCCACATCCTTTCTGTAGTGGGGGGCCTGAAACTGGACACAGTACTCCAGATGTGGCTTCACCAGTACAGAATAGAGGGGAATAATGACTTCCCTTATTTGCTGGCAATGCTCCTATTAATGCAGCTTCATATGCTGTTAGCCTTCTTGCCCACAAGGGCACACTGCTGACTCATACCCATCATATCGTCCACTGTAACCCCCAGGTCCTTTTCTGCAGAGCTGCTGTTTAGCCAGTTGGTTCCAAGCCTGTAGCAGTGCAAGGGATTCTTCTGTCCTAAAAGTAGGACTTTGCGCTTGTCCTTGTTGAACCTCATGAGATTTCTTTTGGGCCAATCCTTCAATTTGTGTCGGTCACTCTGGAGGGTAGGGCTAGGATGCAGTTTATCTACTACACCCCCAGCTTGGTGTCATCCATGAACTTGCTTAGGGTTCAATCCATCCCATCTTCCAGATTATTAATGAAGATGTTAAACAATCTCCCCCTGGGGCTCTCCACTTGATACTAGCTGCCAGCCAGACCTTGAGCCATTGATCACTACTCATTGAGCTTGACAATCCACCCAGCTTTCTATCCACCTTACATTTCATTCGTCCAACACATGCTTCCTCAGTTGGCTTGCAAGAATGCTGTGGGAGACCATACCTAAAGCCTTGGTACCCTCACATGCATTGCATCTGGTCCCATGGACTCGTACATGTTCAGCTTTTCTAAATAGTTCCTAACCAGTTCTTTCATCCCTGAGTGCTGCTTACCTTCTCCCCAAACTGTGCTACCCAGTGTAGTAGTCCGGGAGCTGACCTTGCCTATGAAGACCGAGGCAAAAAAGGCATTGAGTACTTCAGCCTTTTCCTCATCATGTGCCATTTGGTTGCCTCCCTCATTCAGTAAGGGACCTACACTTGCCCTCACCTTCCTCTTGTCATGATGGTCAATGGTTTCATTCTTTTTTTTAACTTGACTGTTAGTTCTCCATGAATAAAATGAACTTCAGCCAACAGACAGCTTCTGAGTTTTTTTTTCTTTTTCTAAGTTAAATCATTCAAGAATAAAAAGAAATACAATTAAATGCAATCTTGCTCTAATTTCTAAATGGCTTTGCAAAAAGGGATTTATTTTCATGACCAAAGTGGTTGCCTAAAGCCCAAGCTAATCATTATCTGAAATGAAAGAGTAGTTAGTCCCTTTCTTGTTGAGATGGGAATTCATTAACACTATTAATAGACCTTGCTACCTACTTAACTTATTTAGTTAAAATGATAAACTTTTAAATGCTTTTCTTAACACATGACTGCAGACACAGTCCAATTTTCATTGCATTCAAATGAAAAAAAAAATCTGTTTCACCAGATGATATCGTGCTACAGTTATTATACCAGCTATTGTACATTGTAGCTATTTAAATTTCTGTGGCATTATGAAATGTGTTAGAACTAAAATGGTAGAAGGAACAACATCCAGGGTCATAGGAAAGAGTTAAACACATCATTATCAATAGCTACAACAAGGAGGAATCTGCAGCTTCAGGACCTCTTAATATTTTTCATTTGACTTTTTTTCTGGTATTTATCTAGGCTTTAATCTTCTTCCCATTCATTATAACATAACATTTGATAGAAAACTAACTTTATAGAGCACCTGGAATATTAACATGTGAGATAAAAATTAACCAAAGTCAAAGCAGTTGGAAACAAAAAACAATGGAATGAGCCAAATTCTCAGTGATAAAAATCTGCACCGATCCATTGAAGTCAGAGCTGGTTCCACCTCCTGCAGATATGATTCTTGAAAACTCTTTGTAACTTAACATCAAAACTGCCATGCAAAATTAGTGCTGCATTAGCAGTGATTGTGTCCTTGATGATATTACTTGCTGTCATTCTTCCCAATTACAGCCTTCTTACTGCAAACGCTTGTGGATGGCAAAATTTACACCCGAGTGTTTCCATTGAATGCTACCTTGGAAAAATGACAGTTCGGTCTAGTAGGTCAAGAGGAAAAGTTGCCACCTTTGGAGAGAGGGTGAAAGAAAGATCCCAGAAGATAATTCTCAACTGGCAAGATGATCCCAAGTCATTCAACTGTGGGGTTTCCACTTACATGTTATTTTATTTGTATTCAGAGAAGTTGGAAGGGACATCATAGGTGAGCCTGGCCAATCTGCTGCACAGATTCAAGCTTTACTATTCTGCTTCATTCTCAGACAGATGCATATCCAGACTCTTGAAAGCTTCCAGTGAAGAAGATTCTGCAACTTCCCTAGGCAGCTACTTCATTGTCTGATTGTTCTTGCAGTTTGGAAATTTCTCCTGAGATTTGATGTAAATCTTCAATGCTGTAGTTTAAACCCATTGCCATGTATCCTACACTGTGTAGCAAGGGAGAAAAATACTAGTAATAGTAATATTAATTACCAGCATAGTGAAACTGTTGCTTTAGGCATGACAGCTCTGAGTGATGTGCTTGACAAAAGTCTGCATACTCTGAAAGAATCTTCATCCTTCATTACACATCTCATTTTCATTCTGCAGAGTCAGATCTGGTGGATTGATCTCTTTTGATAGCACATAGGGTCTTATAGCTTATTGCAATTGCTAGGAGGTCATAAGGGAGATCATAAAGGTGGTGGAATCTACCCCAGTTTTACCAGATAACTCTTGTATTTAAACAACTGTCCTGTTGAGAGTATATAATTTACTCACAGTGTTCTCTCAGGCAGCTTTTCCTTTGTTGTCCATTTTAGCTTTAGAATGACAGCCTGTCTGAGATGTAAATGAGATGCAAAGGAAGTACAGCATAATTTCTAAATCCCTGACTGGCAAGAAGAGAAATAATGCAATAGGTAAGAAGTTTTGAGGGCCATGACACTGAGAGTCTTCAGGGGCCTCTGTCAGTACTTTGCAGCGTTATCTGACAAGACTGTAAATCTCATCATTTTAGCCTTTGATCTGGAGTCTGGACAGAGCCAGTTGATAACAGAGAATAAGAACCATAGACAGAATTCTATTTGCTTGATGCATCAGAAAGTTAAGTACTCTGATTTTATTCTATCCTAGATAGTTTCTTATACTATATTTATCATTGTCTTATCTGAATACATAAAAGGAACACAGACTGACACATCAGATTATGGGTGACCAAAATGCCTCTAAAGAGCCTCTGCACTACCAAAATGCATAGTAAAATTGGAACTAGTCTGTGCAATGCTGGAAGCATTTGAATGCAGTGTAACAGCTGATGAACAGTCACTTGCTTTCATCTGCTGTACCAGTTGTCATATTGATAGTGTCTCTTTGACCATGCTCACTGTAGCATGGTCAGTATCTCTGAGAAAGAACAGAGAAGCGGGGAATGGTAGGAAAGAAACCATGAGGTTTTTTTCATCATTTATTTTTCCAAGCTGGGTCTAAGAGTTTGGATTCTGAGCAACATTTTTCAGCTAGGGGTAAGAGAGGTTGTCCCTAGACATGTTGAAAATTATTGTTTTTCTTTCACCTGTGACCTTGGGATTTTTTTGGACACTTCTTTTGCTGACTATGGTAGTTCTCTCACATGCTCCTGTAAATAAGATGGTTCAAACTCAAAGCAGCCTGCAGGCAGGAGTTACCAAAGGCCTTGAATATGACAGCTGTTCTGTAGTTGAACCAATCTATTCAGGCTGTCCTTCCCTGATAATCAGGGATCCTAGTTTTCTTTGTATAAAAATGGCAAATTCTCTGGTTAAAAAAATCACAAATTCTCTGGTTAGAAACACCAAAAGTTGGGGTTTTCCATGATTAAAGTGAAACAACTCTCTCTCTCTCTGTATATATATATAGGTTGCACACAATGTTTTATTGATTTCATTGATATATTTACAATTTTAAAGCAATTTGGAAGCCCACCAGTGTCTCAATCACTATAATAAAATAAATTCTAAATAACTATAAATTTTGACATACAATTTTGGTTTTTTTTCATGGAAAATCAGAGCTCCCCTACCCGCTTCGCTCACCAGGACAAGGGTCCAGCTGTGGCTGTTCCCACCACTGCTTTGTGGTGCTAAGCAGTAGGGTTGTGTGAAAAGGGCCCTATTCAATTTTGATTTGGATTCGGCCCAAATCAGGGACAACAATTCAATTCATTGATTCAGATCACTGTCCCTGATTCAATTAGG
This sequence comes from Alligator sinensis, assembly GCF_000455745.1. Lineage (NCBI taxonomy): Eukaryota > Metazoa > Chordata > Crocodylia > Alligatoridae > Alligator > Alligator sinensis. Next base: position 104,798 of record NW_005841888.1, on the reverse strand, counting down.
CTGAATCTGAATCTGAAGATTCAATGCTGATTCGGTGAATCAGTGATTCGGATACAGGCACAGCTTTAAAAGTTTTTTTCTACGTACCTTGAGGTAGCAGGCGCGGCTTGTGATCACTGCGGTGCTGGGGCGGATGGAGCATCCCACAGGAGCGCGACAGGGGGCTCTCCAGCATGCTTGGGAGAGAACCCAGAAGTGGACCAGAAGTACTTCCAGTCCACTTCCGGGTCCATTGGGGAGCATACTGGGGGGCCCTCTTGTGCCCCACCGGCTAGGCGATTGGCCACAGGGGGACCCCGGGTGCCCCCCCCAGACCCAAGAGGCACCAGTTGCCAAGCCAGGAGGGGGCGGGGGCCCCCCTTGCACAGTCCCCAGTGGACAAGGAAGTGGCCCAGGAGTGCTTCTGGTCCACTTCCGGGTCTGCTGCCAAGCGCGCTCAGGAGCCCCTCGTGCTTTTGTGGGATGCTGCATCTGCCCCAGCACCACAGTGTTCAGAGCCCCTAGTACCTAGAAGTATGTAGAAAAAACATTTAAAGCTGTATCTATGTCCAAATCGCTGAATCTGTCTGAATCTCTCCGAATCAATTCGGAGGGTTCTGAATAATTTCTGAGAGATTAAAGGGTCCTCTGATTCAATTTGGATTTGGAGATTAGGTCACTGAATCAGACCGAATTGAATCAGGGATCGAAGCTTCACACAGCCCTGCTAAGCAGCCCTGATATACCAGTGCCTTGCCCATGCCATTGCCCCTCATTCCCCACCCATAGCTCCCTGGCCCTGCTGGTGCCCCTCTCTTCTCACCCACAGACCCCTGACTCCCCAGCCATGCTGGAGGGGGCCCCCAGCTGCCAGGGCTATGGGGCCAGGGACCCAAGCCTGCATCCCCCTACCCCCCGCAGCAGTGCCTGAGCCCCAGCTACTGCCTGAGGGTGGCAGCAGCTGCTGCATCAGAGTGGGACATGGAGCTGCCTCCTCCCATATGGGTGGCATGGCCAGGGTGAAGCCCATCATGGGGCATGGATGCGGGTTGCCCACTGTGGGCTTGGGGTCCCTGCTCTGCCCCCAGGGCCTCCATAACCCATCGGGTGGGATCCAGCATAGCAGGGCAGACCAGGGCCAAGTGGGGAAGCTCATTGCTGCCACTGGGAGCCCCGCACTGCTATGGTGAAGTGCCTCCTGCCAGTCTGGCAGCAGTGAAGGGCACAACTGTATGCCACCACCCCTGCTGGGTGGGAAAGGGGTGCTTAGCCATGGCAGCACAAAGCTCATGGTGGTGGCACCAAGCTTCCCCTCCCTGTTCTGCTCTCACATGCCTGATTCCGCCCATTGGGCCCCAGAGGCCCCGGGGGAAGGACAGCAAGGTGGAGAGCTTGCGTCTGCAGCAGGCAGCCCCACCCCTGCCCTGCGCATGACTATGGGAGACATGTGCCCCCATGATACCCCTGGAAGTGTGCACAGTGGCAGGGAGCCAGCTCCTCTCCCACCCCTGGCTGAGCTGTCCATGGCTGCATCCCACTCCCTGCCCGGGCCCTGCGGCCACGTATTCCAGTCCCAGGCCCCAGACACCGCCCCAGCTGGGCAGCACCCCAGCCCTGCCCAGCAGCCTCTATCCATCTCTCCCTCCCTCAGTATGGGGGCCTTGAACCCCCACCCCACTTCCCTCTGCCAGACTTACCTGCAGGGAGCTGCTTTCAAGGCTGCCTGGTAGCCACGTGCATGTGTGCGCATGCACGTAGCACCCCCTGCCTGACTGCCTCTTCCCGCTCCCTCCAGTCCCTTGCAGGCTGAAACTCTGCAGACCTGCAAAGGGAAACCTACCGTTTCCCACATTTTTCTCCTTAAAATGAGAAAGTCTGGGTTTTATTGCTTTTTCTGTGGTGAATGGAAAACCTGGATCCCTGGTGATAATGCTAATCTAAAGGAAAAAAGGGCTTTCACATATCCTAAGACCACCTTATAAATGCCAAGGGACCCTTGGGACCAGATAGAGGGCAAAAAAGGAGAGCTGAGGAAACCTGGCTTATCTTTTCTTTCCCCAAATGAACTGTCATGTTTAATAGGTTCCGTCCAGCCAATGCCAGACTTGCTACAATCATCTGCTAGACAGCAACTGCTGAAAGAAGGCAATATTGGGGAAAGCGGTAGATAACAGACCACAGATGGATATATCAAATGATACTGATACAAGTAGTTACAATGTAGCTGTGTTGCCTCTGCAGGCAATAAAAGTGTAGCAAAACTGTCACAACTTCAACCTATTTCATTTAGGGTTAAGTGACAGTGATTTGGCTCACATGAATCACTCCAGGATCATGCAGAGGTACCAGCTTGATCATAACAGCTGATGTGTCCTCCTGAGTGGCAGCTCCCTCTTCTCTTTCAAAGCTGTTTAAAAGTAGTTTGTCCACACCCCATGGCTGGGAGGGACCAAAGAATGAGGGCCCAAATTCACTGAGTGGACTGCTCTAAGAATTTCCTTCTCTATGGAAAATATGTATTTCCACACCGCATCAGAAGTTACAAAAACCATCACTGGAAATTGTCCTAATTGCACAGTAGGAAGTGATTTCTTCATTGTACAGGGAAGTGAGCATTGGTAGTTTTTAGTCATCAGCTAGTCCTTTTAGGTTCAGACTTTGCTGTTAATCATTTGTGTTACTCATAGCACTGAGGGGCTTGTCTACACCATGGCAGTGGTGAGTCCCAACAGAGATATCCAAGCATGGCTTGCCCACCTGAGTCCACTGATGCACTCCAAACCTGGATGCACTCCACGTGTCCTTCAGTGCCTGCTCTCAAAACTTTGTCTAGAGGTCCTGAGAGTGATTACAGGGCATGAGCCTAATGACATTTCTGGTGACCTTCCAGGTTTGGAACATGTCAGTGCATGCGGTATGAACAGGATGTGTCCAGCCCCATCTTTACTGACACTCACCACTGCTGCAGACTAGACAAGTCCTAGGCACCCTGGTGCTGGACTGAAACCTAATCGGTGATAGATGCTACAAGAGAATAAAGAGATGGTCCCTGCTGAAGAGAGCTGAAAGAGGAGAGAACAGAGGAAGGAGGAAAGGGGAACAAAATCTTATTAGCTTGCTTAATAGGCAGAAGTTATAGAGCACCAGCAGCCTAACTAGTCTTGGTAAAAGAGAGAGTTTTAAGGATATGGGTGACAACAAAGATCCTCCACAGGTGTTTACAAGGAGAGTCTTCCATGCGTGAGGGAGAGAACGCATGAACGTGCCTGTCTGAAAATGTAATAAGTAGGTGATGCATTTTGGCATCAGGTCTGCTTTGAGGTAGGAGTCAAGTTCCCAATACGAATAAGAGAGGATAGGCTGTGAGGAGCCCCAAAGGGAAGACAGTCACTCTCGGGATGTGATAAAGGGGGAGTCAGTGGAGGGTCATGAGAAGAGGAATAACATGATCATGACAGTGGAGTAGGAAAGTGATCTTTGCAGCAGCATCCTAGTGAGAGATGAGCAGAGCAAGATTGCTTGTGTCTGGGCCATAGAGAAGGATGTTGCAGTAACTGAGAACATGGTAATGAGAACCTGCACAAGATTTTTAGCTATGGAGATGGAGCTTTGGTATGTTATACAGGAACAGTTTCCAAGACATTGTCAATTAAATAAAACCAAATTCTCATGTATGTCTCTGGATATTTCAGTCTGAATGAATCCTGGTGAAATCAGTGGATGTATATTGAGGCAACAAAACACTGCCCAGGTCCATTATTTAAAACTAATTACCTGGCACTATGTTCTCAACCAGATCCTGTCAGAACAAGATCAGTTCAGACTTCTTACCAACTAAGAGTCACTCCACTTTTACACAGTAACGTCGTGGTGCTTGTTCTTGAGGTCTCTCTTTCAGGTCTCCAGCCAGGTAGATGTGACAAAAATCTCCACTTGTTTTTTTCTATACGTGCAAGATCTACGGGCATAAGGTGTTTATTTTTATAGTCCTTTCAAAGCACTTCAGGCTCCAAACTACCTTTCTTGAATGAGGCTGAGGATGATTCTTATAAAATCATCTTGATGATTCTTATAAAATCCTAACAAAGAGGATATTGCTTACATAGCAGAGCAACCCCATACAATTCCATATTTAACACCTTCAAATACCAGCAACTTGTCATTAAGGTTTATAAGAGGGAAATTATAATGCCAGTCTCAATGCTTTCAGACATCAACCCAGAGAAACATCTCTTCAGCTGCATGTAAGCAGCAGGACCCAGGGCACAGCTAATTGCTTGAACTTACAGGAATGAGGGCACTTGGTAGATCTTGGCATACATTTTTCATTTGAAATGAGAATCTTGCTTTTCTTGTCTTTGACAGACTCCTGTGTTGCAGAGAGGGAGTTTGACATTCCTTTGATTTGTGAAGAGCACTTAAATGTTAGAAAAATGCTTAGCCCTTTATATGTTCAAAACACTTTACAAATATTTTTACTAGGCAACATCATATAGGTGCTTTAGCTTCTGTGGATCCTGTATTCAGCCAGAGTTCTCAGAATACAGTAGTCACAAAGGAAGCCTTATGGCAGCCTTCAATTTTTATCCAACATGATTATTCCCTCACTAATACGATACTGCCAGACAGAATTATAAGGCTAAACTGTCTACAATCCAACCTGATTTTTAGAAAGATAAAAATGGTCTCTATCCATTTCAGGGAAACAAAAGCTGTCATTCTAGAACTCTTGTCCATTTCCTTCTGCATTGGATAGATTTGGATTTCTTTGCCAATCAGTATAGTTCTATATTAATAATGTTTTTCTTTTCATTTATAAAGATTTTCGTGCTTTCAATTTTCTGCAGTTCTCTTTGACATTGTTCCACAAGGTTAACAGTGTCGTTTGAATGTATTTTTTTCCTTAGGATAAACTGAGGATGCTCCCATGTGGGGAAAGAATGTCCTGCAATGTCACAGAAGAAGATTACCAGCTGACAAATGCTTGCAACTCTGCCTGATTAGCTAACTAAGCAGAACCCGTCACATTATTCCAGGCTGGTGACTCCAAACTTCAGAACTTGAATTGCTAGGTAGCCCTTTGCTTTGAGTGATTGCTTGTATGTTATTCTAAAAGAACAATTTCAAGCAATGACATGCTGTATACAAATAAATGGGACTTCTGGCATTTATTTAAACAAGAATCTCTTCTTCTGTAAATTATTATTATGCATGCAGACTCAATCCTTCTCTCACCATGTGTAACCAGATCTGTTTTCATGACTCAAATCTTTATAATCTCTGTGTATGGTAGGCAAAGGAAGCCTTCATTTGAAATAAATGTGTGTGCATTTTAACAGAAGACAGTTTCTTAGCACGTAGAAGGGATACAGCAATATTACAGTTCCAGCTAACTAGCGAACCAGTCCTTATAGCTTACCTTTGAGTGCCATTTAAGTCAATAGGTCAAAAATATCTCGCATCAGCTGAGAAACTGGTACAGTGGAATATTCTGCATGGGCATGTATATTGCAACAAGGATTTTGTGGTACACTGCTATTATTACATTTCCTTTTACCCATGACTCTACCCGCAGCTCCATTCATCAATAGATTCCATTCCTTCTTCTTGCACCCACATTTCAAGAGCTCAGAGAACCTCTCCTGTCCAGTGCTCCAAGAACCCCAAATCTTTCCCATCCTCATGACATCCTTCACCTCTAGCTTAGAAAAATTCCCTGTAATTTACCTGAATCTGCAGAAACCAAAGTAGTGACAATGGGAGCCACATGTGGACAACCCTCCAGGCTGCTGAGCTAGCATCACAGAGCCCAGCATTCCCTGTTGCATGCTGCCTCTTTCTGCCACTTGCTGTCTGTGCTGCAAGTCATCACTCCACAGTGACAAGAAAGTGCACAAATTACATTTGGAAAAATTAATGCAGGATAGGTCTATTGGTGGGTATTAAACATGGTACAATGTACTCATTAAGTTGTAATGCTGAAAGCTGTTAGGAAAGAGAGGCAAGGGACAGGTCAGTTTTACACTCAGGTGTACACTGTTCCTCTTCCCCGCTCTCAGCTACTGAGAGAAACAGGATGCCAGCAGGCTACATGGACCTGTGGGCCTGACCCAGTCCAGCACTTCTTATGTACTTCAGCGTACCATGATAACAGTTGTGATCCTATTGGTGGCACTTAGCATTCTTGCTTCTTTGGACTAGACACCCCTGTTTGGGGCACCATTGTTATGCTTCTGATTTAATGCCACATGCAAGTGGAGTGTCAGAATCCCACAAAGTCATTAACTCTCATTGCTCAGAGTTAGTGGTCTACAAACTCATGCAGTAAGCACTGCATGCATTTCCATTGTCCTCATAATCCTGAGCAGGAGAAACTTTTTAAAATGAAAATGTTGTGATTTGGATCATAATTCAATGGGTAGGGGTGGATTCCACAGCAAATTCCAAGGCATAGCCTGGAATATACCGGGGCTTATAATTAGTTTGTTAACCGAAAACTATTTCTGAAGTAAAAAATACAAGAGAAAGCTGGGAAATCTGTCTCTCTCCAGTGTCCCATCTCTATTGGCCGAAGGCAGCAAGATCTCATGTGTAACCCAAAATTACTTTTGAACTCCATTAAAATTGACAGCAGAAAATTAAAATTAGTGTATTTTATTAGTTTACCAAGAATGGCCTGACATTAACATAATTAATGATGTCATTTTCTAACACTAGTCAAATAAAGAAATTAGAACAATGAGATCTTGGATTCTCTAGGTTTTTTTTTCCCTCCCAGAATGTCATTGTCACCTTCAGTCACTGATTGCAGGAAAAATGCAGATGCCCAGCAAGTAAATAGTGTAGTTCAGGCTGTGATTATTAATTACAATCAGTACGGAGGAATCTGGTAGAGGTGATGATCTCATCTATCCAAAAAGGGGAAAAAAAATCAATCAAAAGGGTTAGACAAAGGGTGGTGCAGATAAGGAGAAAGGGGGGGGGGCGGGAATGTGGCTCCTGTAAGAAGCATTGTTCTAAAGTGCTGAAGGACAAGTGTTAAGGGATAATTTCCTGAAGAACCAGCTGCTGAGATCCAAAGTCTTTATGCTGAAGATAGAGGAAAAAGGTATCAATTAATCACTTAAACCTAAATCTTCCAGTCACTGCCAGCACTGGACTTAGCCACAGCGCACCTTTGGCAAAATCCAAGGCAATGTCGATAATGTAGAAGATAATATCTCCAAAAAATTGCTCAGTGCCTCTGCAGAAGTATTCAGAAACAGTCCCCTTAGGGAGCAGGTGGTAATCAAGCTGTCATTCGCTCAGGGGTGTCTTTTTCCTTCTTACATCTGTTCATTGCTTTCGCCATTGCTCATATGATCCAGTCTGTTGAGTAGCTGAATTGCTTTCGGTTATACAGATAACCTTTTCACAGTGACAGTCAAAGTACTGTGCATTCTTTTTCCTCACTGTGGGACAACGAGGGGGTTTCTCTGTCATCTCATTAAAAATACTGTTAGTACTGGAAGGCTTGGTGTCATGTGATGCTGAAAATGCTTAGCATTGCATTGTAGAGGAGTCTGGATTTCAACCAGATTTTTACATTAAATTGGTTTATATAGTAAAGGTGTTTCTATTTGCTTTCTAAATCCAGATTCATAATTTAATATTTTAAATAAAATGTCTATCAGTAAAAGTCACTGAGCAAAACACTAAGATAACATGCTACTAGATGTTACCAACAAAACATCACCTAAAACGATTTGATACTTCTTCCTTCCTTCCCAAGTACATGTTTTATTTTCTGCCTGTTAACAACTGGCAACATTTGCTGAAAACCTCATCCTGTTAGCAGTAGATGAACCTGCTCCTTGACTATAGCAGTTGGTTTATTTTCTATCTGCTTGAAAGGATCCTGATAGTTGTTTTCCAGAGTGAGAGAGTGCCAAAGCTGTGGATTGAACATCTCTTGGAGATATGGCTGGGGTTGAATTGTGTAATATTTCACTTAGTGATTGTTCTGTAAATAAAACCAGCCCCCAAAAGGGTAAGTTGTGATTCTCTGTACTTCTAGTGGGGGAAGGAAGTAACTTTTTGCTTAACAAAAGCAGTCAAGGCACTGCCTTAATAGGTTTCATTGAATGTGAGCCAAATTTGCAAAATTATTGTTGACAGGTTCTAAGCTGGGCCGTTCACTAAACTGGGTATCACTCAGCCAGTGATGCTGGCAACTAGACCACACAGGTCTATATCTGTTCTAGGCTATGAATTTGATGTCATTTGTAAGCAGAGGTGGTGGCAACAGAAACAGTGGCCCTGCTGGGAGCAGCCATTGAAAAATTCAAGTTCTTTGTGAAGCCACAAGGGTTAAATATGGGCAGGTGCCACTCCTCTTCCTCTGCTGAGAACAGAGTGGAGCATTGAATTCTCTTGTCAGCTGGGGTAGGGAATCCGGGTTCTCTTCGCTTCCCTTTCCTCCTCTAGTGGGAGGGACCTGGTTTCAGCCTACTTAAACTAGTATCAGAAGTTTACTGACTGTTTAGGTCAACCCCATTAGGTTTTGAGCCTCTCCACCGTGTATGATTTAGAACTTATGAAAAACAACTGGGTAAAATGTTCTCCCTTTTAAATTTGACAATATTCAAGCATCTGTAATAGGTGCTGCAATGGGAGCAATGTATGAACTCCTCCTACCAGCAGCTGGCCTCCTTCTCCAAGCAGCATGCTAATCTCTACTAAATTGTGCTCTGCTGACCCTTGGGTGCTGATCAGGTAGTTAAGAACTGAATTCTCAGATTTGAGGCAACTTCTGCAGGCACAGAAAAGCAGGTTTTGTATCCCCGTAAAGGAATTTAGGCTGTGACTCATTTGAATATTTACATCTTAATATTTTCAAGTTCTATTTTGACTAGACTTGTCTATAGATTTCTATGTGAAACTGATAACAACAAAGCATGGGTATTGATGTCAGTGGGCCAAATCTTCAGCTGGTGTAAATTGGCATAGGTCCATTGAAATTGGTGCACCTAATAAAGGTTTTGTACTAATTAAGGATGTGGAACACAATCACTAGAAAGGTACAGAATAGGTATGATTGTAACAGATACTCTCTTACTTTCTGTGAAGAGACAAAGTTTTGTTTCTTGGACATGTGGCTTTCCATTACTTGATTTATTAGCTTGAAGTATTGGTATATTTACTTTATTTAAAATACTGAATTACATAACCAAATTAGCTAGAAAATGTTGTGCTACTTAAAAATGTTGCACACAGTTAGTAGATATTTAGGCTGAACTTTGGGCCCAGAGGATCTTAAAACCTCTATCAAATGGTAACTTCATATTAGTTTCTGAGCGCTATTTGCTTACTTAGTATTAAAATATAACTTTGATGATAGATTTTACTATTTAAATTAACCTAGCAGGATTGGAAATAATATTTGGCCTAGAGAAAGAGAAAAGACCAGATGTGGCACTGAGGGTAGACACCTTCTGTTGATTAAGTAGTTGCATTTGATAGCATAGTCCGTTACCACACCTCCCAAGACCTTTTGCTTTCGTCCTTAAAACAATTATTTTAATTTTGTTTCTGACCACTGTTAAATATATAGTCATGTATTATTCAGATGAGGTCAGAAATTGTTGTTTCCTACTGTGATATATAAAAGAACTATACAACTGAGATTACCTTTTTATACATCTCTTTATTATGCTACTTCTCCTTATCCATTTGAATTTAGTAAAACTCAATTGCCACTTTATTCCCTTTGCTTGTAGTGTATTGGGGTTGGAGTGAAGGAGGTTGTCTGTACTGCCATTATGTTACCAGGCATGCAAGTGCATATTCTATGCTCCTATTTGAAGCTGTACTAAGTTGGTTGTGTAGTAAGCTAATATTTACCAATGTTTCTGTAGAGTTGTCTGTACTGCACACGGTTTTCCTTCAGCTGCTGTTTCATGCTGCCTTGTATCCCATAAAGACCAACCAGTATTTTTGCTTGTGTGCTCTCTACTGCTCTGGAGTCATGGCAACTGGATGCCACCTCCCTGCTTAACAACTGACAGGCAATCTTAATTGATCCATTTGTGGTGCATGCGCCTAAAGTTAGCATATTGCACTAACTGTGTCATAACTATGTCAAAGTCCTGTATCTTCTCTCTCTCTTGGAAGAGGCAACAAGGCTATTTTTTGAGGTTATCACTAAATGGATGGCCAAGTGGGTTACAACCAGAAGCCTTGCAATGCTGTAACAAAAGCAAAGGAGCTGAGTTTACAAGAAAACTGGAGACCAAAACTGGAGCTTTGGCAGTGCTTGTGCCATATTTTGAGGAGCTGGATGGGAATCTGTCACAATGCCACCATAGAACTAGAAACTTTGCTGGACATCTTTGGGATAGTGAAGGAGGATGTTGACCTTGAAATTGAAATATATTTTAAGCATGAAGAGCTAGCTGAATGCCAAGACCTCTTTGGTGCAAGTAATGACAAGCTGGATGGACAAGCAAAGAAGAAGACCTTGCCATTGCAGAATCTTCTAGTGTCTTGAGAAGAAAATAGGAAGAAGGAAACAGTAGACAAAGAGTAGTTTGGGAAGTAATACTCCATCAAAACTTCTTGTTCCCTTTCCCCCTCTCTTTGGACTACAGCTTGAATCTTACAAATCCCAGAGAACTCATACTTGGAATAGGAATTTGCCTCAAGGGCCACCAAATCTTGTTCCTTTTCATAAACCATCAAAAATAATAGATTCTAGAAACACCTTTTGGTATCCCCAGCCCTACCAGTGGGGATACCACTTGCTGCCCAAGCATTCCAAGTGTCAGGAGTCCAGAAGGATGACCCAGCAGATAAACTCCCAACCATTTGTCTGGGGTTTACTGCTATAAGCCCAGTGAACCAAGAATTTCAAACTGTTGCATGGTTTGGACCACTTAACTTTCATCTTCTTTTGGAATTTATTATTTTTATATTGAACAATTCCTCTTGGACCATTGTTTTTCCTTGCACTTTTGGAAAAAGAAAGAATGGGTTCATTTATGTGTGGTAGGCTTTAGTTAAACTTCATTTTAAGAGTTCCAAGAGTGCGGTTTCCCAGTCTCATTTGGAGTTCTGTATAAAGTTAAATAAAGCATATGTAAAACAGACTCCATACAGTGAAAGCTCAGGCCTCACACCTAAATATTTCATAAAAATGTCATGGATTATTTCATTAAATAATCTGTGAGTAGTTGCACAAATGCATAATGAAAACCACATGTGCCCTGGAATTCAAATTTTGGCCCCTCTAGTCAAAGCAGAAACACAAGGCATTTCTAATGATGTACCTCTGGTGACTATCATTTTGAACGCATCTCTTCATAGCAGCCCCAGAAAACACTCAAATGCCATCTCTCTATTCTTAGGTTTGGTATCATAGACACTGTGCTGTACATGGCTATAATTGTAGGCAGCATCTAATGTACTTCATGAGACAGTCCTTGAAATGATTCTTTTCTATGATTCAGCTGTTTAATGAAAATAAGCTAATCAGGGGCTTCAAGAAGGGAGTGTGGGGTGGGTTGGGGCCATGGCGGGGGGTGGAATCCCATCATTGTTAGGGTGATTGTGGGAGCAAATTTACCTTCTTTATGGGAATGAGGCATAGGTTTCTAAAGATCTTAGCACTAGGAACCTTTCATTAACATTGCTAGATCTGCCACAGTAGGCAGGCCAGGTATTGCAGTACTACAGGAGAACACACTTTTTATTTAAGTACTCAGATGCACGGTGGAGGGAGTACACAAAGTATAGGAATGTGGGTTTCATCAATCACCCTGCTAGAATAAGTGTGTTTGCAGCTCACATTGAACTCAAATAAACACAAGAAACTTTTTAAATGCATGAAACTCTTTCCATTATACCACATTCACATTTTAGCTTGTTTAGCATTAGCAACTTTGGCTCTATCCATAGCTGCTGAGTGCCTCTTTTCCTGTTTTCTTTCCCCAGATTGAATCCTCATCTAGGTAGAGCTTGGTATCCTTTAGGCTGTCAAAATCTATTGTATTTCTGTTGAAACATCTTGTGTGCCAAACATAACCCAAATGGCAATCTAAAAAAACAGTGTCTCCTAAAGAGGGTGTTGACTGTGTGCAAACATGCTCTGTTTTTTAAAGGCCCTCTTGGAAACCTACTAATGCATTAAGCATTGAAAAAACATTTGGCATCAATCATTTATCCCATATTTTATTCCTTTCCAGCTAGTGAAAAATGTTCTCTTTTTACTTATGTATTTAATTCTTTCTGGATCTGGACTTAAGCAAAAGGTTCTGTTTTTCTGTCACACCCAGAGAGTGCATCTAGTCGTTTATTCTTCTGCTGGCTCTACAGTTCCCAGAACAATGAGTGTATGGAGTTCCTCGAGTTTTCTTTAGGGTTAAGGAAACTTTCCCAGAGGCATGGAAACATGGCTTGTTGAACTGTCTCATTTCTATCCTAGTCTGAGAGCTTCTCTATTCCTTAGGATATCCTCAAACTCTGCCCTTATTGTTTGAGTCCCCCGAACCTCCAGTGACTGCACCTTTTGGATGAGACCAAGGGCATGTCATGTTCTTAACCCAATAAAGAATATGGTTTTCCTGGCACAGTTACAAATTATGTCTTTTCCAATATGGTATTTACTTATATTTCATGGCCATACATTCATACTGGGGATTAGCTTGCCATGGTAAGCCCTGAGTTATCCATTTACCTCCTGCTATCTCTGGCTTTTCTTTCAGTGCTTATATCACCAAAGTGATACTCCAGGGGTAGGCAACCCCCAGCAGGGACCAGAGCGTGTCATGTAAAGGCGTTTTGCTTGGCATGAGCACTCAGGGTGGACAATGGGGAAGGGACTGGGGCTGCACTTCCATAACAAGGATCAGGCTTCTTGTGGCTCCCCCACCATCTGCCCATGGCATGCTAACACCTTACAAGTCAAGGTTATGTATGTTTTTGGCACTCTGCCCAAAAATGTTGCCAACCCCTGTGATATTCACTTCTTTGCACTGTAGTTCTTGCATTGTTTTTTGTCTAAGCCCAGGCTGTTTCCCTGAGCATGTGCAGACCCATAGGCTATTTTTTGTGGACTCTGACTTTGAGCTTCACCTGACTTTCTACCTTGGACCTCTTCTCTCTCAGTAGCTTGGATTCTCCAACAGTATATGGAGCACTGCTCAGCTTCCCTAAGCTTCAGTCTTGACTTACTGATGTAATTTGATAGACAAATTCAAATATTTTTGTCAAGGGTTAACTCCAGAGCTTCCTCAGGAGATGTATGGGAGGTCTGGATGCCTTTATTGGAATCAGAATAGCCACATCAGGGTTCTGTCCAGGGTAATTTGCCAAAATACAAAGGAAAGTACATTCTCTTTTAGTGATAGCTCACGTATCTCTGTGCTTCAAGGTATTCAAGGTATCATGTAGACATAACTGAGTGTGTGATTACAATCTAGTCTCTTATGGGAGACTCTGCCTAATTATAAGATTAGCTCTTCAGCCTTAGATCATTATGCCATCTTCTATGTTTTCACCTTCATTGGGTAATCTCTCTCTAAAAAGGCCCTGTCATGTTCTGTTTTCATTTGGGGTACAGGTCTCCTCAGAGTTCACTTCTTCTCCCTGAGTTACTTGAAAACTGTTAAAAACAGCCTGTGCTGCAGAAACAACTATTATTAGAAATAAAGCTACCTTCAGACAGGCTTTCTTTTTTCTGGTACGACCTGTTACTTGCAGACACAGAGTTAAGCACTGTTTCAGCTATCCTCTACTCTTCTGGAAAGTCTCAACTCTTTTGGTATTTTATCTTCCCCATTCTTTCATTCATGGTGTTCTTTATTTTACTCCGTATATCGTGTGTTGTTCTGTAATCATCTCAGAACCAAGGAGTCTGACCAAGCTTGGCTTACTTAAGCATCTGGGTTCTAACTGATCAACAACACATAACAAGGCCCTTTGCACAACATAACCAGTTAACAGCTCTTGAGAACCTCTTTAAAAGCAGTTACATACATTCACCATTCCCCATCCCAAAGCAAAGAGAAAGCAAGAATTGAATCATAACTTTCAGTTCTGTCCTTGCTCTATTCCCAGACCAGTGCATCAATGTGCTTCTCTTTACTCTGAGAGAGATCTCCAGGTGGTGGTCTAGTTCAATGAGAGTTGGACCAAATCCCAAGAGACCCCAGCAACCGTTGATCGGAAGCATTGCCATGAGCAGACATTTGTTACTGTTTCTCAAGTGGGAGAGGCAATCTGCAAGGTAAATCATTTATCTTGAGTTGCATCCAGAATATTTTGTTTTAAATTGAAAAAGGGCAAAGCTTGCCAGAGAGTTTGCGCTGGCAGATACATGCTTTCATTAAGGGCATAGTTTAAGAGATGCAGTATGATAATAATTGTTGGCAGAGCCAGAGAAAATGGAAAATATTTTTTTAAAGACAAAGACGTCATGTGAAAGAACAATTTAGTAGAAAGGCTTTAATTATGCCTCCTAATTCATTAAAAGGAAATCACCATGCCTGCTGTTTCTAAACTGCATTTTTGAAAGGATTTCAGAAAACAGGCTAGTATTGTTTTCATAAACTCCGTCAGTTTAAATTGCAGGTCTTTGTGAGGAGATAAAAGAAATATATCCCCATTGTATGAATGCTATAAGCAATGTGGTTTTCTAACTTTGCAATCAATTTTTCATCCAGTGCTTTGGAAGGAAGAGAAAGCCACACAAGGTCATCAAAGCAGCTTGATTGGCTATGACTTAAAATTTCCCTGAGTACTGTAGTGACTGGCCAATATGCTACTTCAGGAATTTATTTTAACATACTGTATCTGCCCTTCTGGTGCTCCTTTTACTTTCTCCTTTTACAATCTTGAGGGGTACCAGCAAAAAGTAAGATAGTGCATCCTAGTTCTTATGAATAGTTTATTAAAATAATGTGAAGCACAAGTACTTAATCACATTCATCAGAGGAGAGGTCCAGCAGGCTTAATATTTAAACACTTTTCAGATTCAACTTGCTAGCCTATCCACACTGCAACTTCAAGACTTCATTGTGTATCCTTGCACTGGTGGAGAGGAGACCATGTACCCAAGAAGGGGAAGACTCAGTGGCCCATAATGGCTCTGTGGAGTGCAGCCTCTGTCCTCACGCTCAGAGGAAGGAAGGATTCTACTGGACTTGGTCCCAAGGGCAGAGAAGTAAGGATCATTGGTTGAAATACTGGCTCCATTGGCAATATCAGCTTTTTTATTGCTTTCGACAAAGGCAGGGTTTCTAGGATCAAAGAAAGTAGGCTGAAAGAGACTTCATGAGGTCAGCTTTTGCTCAAGGCAGGATCATACCTGCCTAAACAATCCCAGCCAAGTGTCTGTCTAATCTCCTCCTGAAAATGTCCAGAGATGGAGTTTCCACAATGTTTCCAGGTAGCTTGTTCCAACTCTTGACCACCCTCATAGTTTGAAAGTTCTCCCTAACCTCCAACAGTCATTGCAGCTTGAGGTCCTTGTTCTTGATCCTGTCCCCTACAGCCATCAGGAAAACCTACCTCAGTCATTTTTATAATCACCCTTCTGGTGTTTGAAGACTGTTATCACCCCATCTATCTTCTCTCTCTGGCCTCTAAAACTCACATATATATGTAAAGCTGGAAATAGTCCTAGGAAGGTAGATACAGTCAATAAGTAGTTAAGTGCAGACTTTCAGAAGCACAAAGGGCATCTAATCACCTAATGTCATTGGCTTGGAATGGAAAGTAGGCAGCTACTTTGCATTTATGCCTTTGAAAATCTCCGACAAAGAGCTCATGTTCCAATAAGTACTTCTGACTAAAGCTGAAGATGCTGGTGAGGAAGGCTGCAAGCCTTTACAAAGAGATGGTAATTTCAAAATACCCAATGACAGTTCCAAATTACTTCTATCTTTGGCTGCTTACTCAATCTCATTTCTTTCAGACAATTAGATACTCAGAATCACAACTTCTTGTAATAACAAAAATATTAATTGTATGTAGAGTGAAATTATTAACAAAAATGTTTAACTGTAAGCATTTATGTTAAGATTATTAAATCTAAACTGTTGGGTGGAATTTTCCAAAATGCCAAAGGCAGACAAACTTTCATAGATTCACAGATATTAGGGTTGGAAGGGACCTCAGCAGATCATCGAATATGACAACCTGTCCCGGGCAGCAAAGAGTGCTGGGGTCAGATGACCCCAGCCAGGTGCTTGTCCAGTCTCCTCTTAAAGGCCCCCAAGGTAGGGTAGAGCACCACCTTCATTGGAAGCCCATTCCAGACTCTGGCAACCCTCACCATAAAGAAGTTCTTCCTGATTTCTGACATGAATCTGCTCTCTGTCAGTTTGTGGCCTTTATTTCTAGTTACTCCAGGGGGTGCCCTGGTAAACAGAGCATCTCCTATCCCTTGCTCTCCCCCCTGATGAATTGATAGGTGGCCACAAGATCACCTCCCAGCCTTTTCTTACAGAAGCTGAAAATATTCAGGTCCCTCAATCTCTCCTCATAGGGCCTTACCTGCAGGCCCCCAACCATACAAGTGGCCTCCTCTGGACACTCTCAAGGTTATCCACATCCTTCTTGAAGTACAGGACCCAAAACTGGACACAGTACTCCAGCTGCAGCCTCACCAGTGCTGTGCAGAGGGGAAGTATCACTTCCCTGGACTTGCTTATGATGCACCTGCTAACGCATGAGAGAGTGTGGTTAGCCTTGTTGATCACTTCATCACACTGATGACTCATGTTCATCTTGGAGTCAACTATGACTCCAAAATCCCTTTCTGCTACAGTGCTAATGAGAGGGTCATCCCCCAGCCTGTAAGTGTGTTGGTGGTTCCTTCTCCCTAGGTGCAGCACTTTGCATTTGTCCTTGTTGAACTGCATCCTATTCTGTTCTGCCCACTTCTCCAACCTGTCCAGATCTGCCTGGATTCATTACCTGCCCACAAGTGTATTTACTTTACCACATAATTTGGTGTCATCCATGAATTTGGACAGAATGCTCTCCACGCCTTCATCCAAATCATTGATGAAGACACTGAACAGCACTGGTCCAAGGACCGAACCTTGGGGAACTCCACTGTCCACATCTTTCCAGGATGATGCTGACCCATCTACCGCTCTCTGGGTGCATCCCATTAGCCAATTTGCCACCTACCTGACATAGGGACCCTGAAGAAGGGTGTTTGTGCCAGAAAGCTTGCAAAGAACAATTTTCCCCGACTATTTAGCTGGTCTAATAAAAGCTATCACATTTGCCCAAAGAACCTTCCTATGTCCTTAGACCAGCATGGTTATGTGCGGTCCGGCTCCCCCCCCCCCCCCCCCCCGCCGGCGGCCCGCG
>NW_005841888.1:86049-86392 GCF_000455745.1 Alligator sinensis | reverse complement strand
TTCTACCAATGATGTTATCCCTCTCAGGGCTTCTCTTTGCCACGCACTCTGGATCCCGGATCTGTAAACAGAAACTTATAAAACAGATTAATGATCTTATCTAATAAACTTAAGCAATCTCTATGACTCAGTTGGATGAAACTGTTGAGGATCCATCATCTTGTTCTTCTAAATAATGAAAACCTAACTCATAAGCCAATCGCCATTGACCCGCATCTCCCAAAATTCGAAGCTGTCGCTTCGTGAGTCCAGAACGCTGTAGGAGAAATCCAAACATGTATCGCTCCTCTAGGGTTCTCGGTGGTCGGTTGGACTCGCGACGTCTAGCATCCTGTGGTTTGGT
>NW_005841888.1:85195-85746 GCF_000455745.1 Alligator sinensis | reverse complement strand
GCTGCCGCTGGAGTCATCATTGCTGTTATCACTTCAGGCAGGAGGGGCGGATGCACTCCTCCGCTTGACTTTCTGCTTCGTCGGCAGGAAGGCGTGGTCGGTGAGGACGCCGCTGCGTCGCTAGGCGGGGTTGCCGGCGACGACGCTGCATTGATGGGCGGAGTCGCCGACCGGACTCCTGCGGGCTCCCCCGGAGCTCCTCCCCTCTCCCCCGGCTCCTCCACGTGGTCCCCCTCCTGCTCGGCGCCATCCTGGCCTGGCGTTTTAGCCTCCCCTTTCTTAGCCGCTTCCTCGACCGTCTGAACAGCCATCTGCAGCTGGGCTTTTAAACTCAGATTTTGGTTTTATTAAATTCATTACAGTATGAAAGGTTGCACTACCTTCTCCCCCCTTGTCGTACCATAAGGGCATTCTCTCATCTGCGGCTCGTTCCTCCGCTCCCAGGGTCTCGCGTCCCCCCAATCTAGCCGCCATGAGGGGAGGGAACCGGGTGATTGGCTCCGGCTCTTCATCCTCCCGAGCACATCTCAGACATCGGGCACCCGCCCGCG
>NW_005841888.1:74283-84206 GCF_000455745.1 Alligator sinensis | reverse complement strand
AATGCAAGAGAAATGCACAATGCAAAGAAGGCTACAAAACGGCGGGAAACACTTTTCTGCACGCGGGTTCTCTATAACAACAGAACACTCCATCGTGCAAAAGAGCTGCAATTCGGCGGGAACATAATTTAGCGGTGCCGAAGCACACACAATCAAAAAATCCACAACTTTGGGTTGTGACAGGTTACAAACAACAAATCCAAAATGCCAAAGACACTTTTGAAGCAAGATTTAGTCTTCTAAATCGCTAGACTAAAAACTTTTGAAAATATTACCTAAATTATAAACAAGTTAATAACCAAGAAAATCTTAGCTTTTCTATGATTTGCCAGGTGCCATATTACTGGCACCTATAATAGAATGAGCTACTTTCTGTATAGTACAGAAGAATACCGATTGTATTTTATGAAGACCAGTATCCCTTTAAAATTGACAACAGCCCTGTGGACAACAGAAAGTTTCTGTACTTGCAAACTGATGAAAACTGTTTCAATTAATGAACATTGTTTCAACAGCTACAACTGTTTCCATATAGTTCAGCACATTTCTGCTCATGAATTTCTTTGTCCTACATCACAAATCCCTGCAACTGCAGAGATAAAAGCAAAGAAATAAATGTTATCAAAGCACTTTCCAAGCTCCTAGTAAACTGATTTACATGCAGCAGCTATGGGGCAAACTGAAACAGTAATTGACCCCATTGACCTCTTCTGATTATTCAAGGTGGAGTAATCTCAGGGGGACTCATTCATCTCTGTACCATAGTCCTTGCTGACTGCAGAATAATTACAGGGAATTCAAGTTTAGACTTACAAAGATTTGTCACTAGCCACTGGATATCATTGGGCTCAATAAAATCAACAGGCTTATAATTAGCCTCAGCTATCTAACAGTAACCTAATTTAAAAATGCAAATAATGAAAACATCTACCATAACATATGTAAAAAAAAAAAAAGTTTTAAAATATTAAAGATTCCAGTCACAGCAAAGAGTGCTGATCTTGAAAAGCATGATGCCAATTATGTGCTTCACTGAATTAAAATGAACTTGTGTTATTAATAAAGACTCAGATGATCTAGTCTGCTAGTCCAACCTTTTACTACTTTATACTTTCATTAGAGATGAACTTTTTCAATTAAAAACTGTCTTCCAAAACTTAGTACAGTTCCAAAATTAAGTTTTCCAGACTCTGATTCAGTCACATCATCTTAAATAATACAGGATGATCTTGCAAGATTTGGCAGTATGACATGTCATTTTCTCATCCTGCATCATGGGTCCGTTCAGATAAGTGATCATTTTGTTCAGGCCATTGACAACAAAAAGTGGATCCAGCTGAGTGGTGAATTTTTGAATAAAAGGTGGAGAAATAAGCCAGATGTGTATAAAATATGGCACCTATCAAAACTAATATTGAAAGCTGATAATTGAAATGCTGCTGTCAAGAGCTATTCTGATGAAAGTAAACAGAAAGCTGTGTACTAACTTGGTCTGATTTGTTCACAAAGCTTTTCCACTTCTAGCAGAAACCTTTAGGTAACTGAACTGATTATCTAATCAGCCTTCTTTCTCTTGATTTGGGAAGGAGACTGCTTTTGTGGTTATAGCCCAGAACTAGAATATAAAAGCAGTGAGTTTAGGTCCTGGTTCTGTAATCAACTTTCTGTTTGACTTAAGGCCAGACCAGGATAGCCTTAGGAGACCAGGATAGCAGTCATTTAGGTGTGGAAAGACTCAGGCAGGCTTACAAAAGCCTCTGATCAGATTTAGTAGTAAACTCCAATAGATCATTCACATTGAAAGTTAAACTCAGTGGGAGCCAAACTTTTTGGTAGATGTCCCCTAAATTAACTCTGCACCCTTCCCAAATGCCACTTGGATTCCCTTCCCCTCTCCAATCTGCTGCTCTGCCTTCTGCTTCCTCACCTGTGCTCCCTGCCCAGTTCATTGCTTTGCTTCCTGCTTCCTGCCCTTTGTGCTGGCTGTCCCCTCCCCAGTCTGCCATGTACCACACACACACAAGCTGCCCATGCCACTTGTGGCACCTGAACTTCAGTTTGGCCACCTCTGATCTATATGAACCTAATAGCTTGGGAAATCTGGCCCTTCACTTCTGCATCTTTTTTCCATCTGTTAATATGGAATAGTGCTTTGCCTCAGAGGTGTGATATAAGGGTTAAACCATACCTGGCATGATAATCAGTTACTAGGGAAATGACCACAGTAGATATGCAATAATTAGAGGTTATGTAGGTATCAAATTTGATACAGTTTTTATAGAATCATAAAAATGAATGGAAAGGTTAAAATGATATGAGAATAAAATTAGGGATGGTGTGGAAAAGCCCATTACACTAGCACTGGCAATATCTAGACCAAAATGACAGTACCAGTCCTCTGTTTCCACCCTTGTTATGTGGCATGTGCATTTGATCTCCAGAAACAAATTAGATACAAATAGGCTATAAACAGACATCACAAATGAAGCATCTCAGTTATCCTGGGATGTATCCCAGCAAAGTTGATCCACTTCATGGGAAAAAACAGAAGTCCATTGTCCTGAAAGGTTGAGTTCCTGCTGCTAATGGGATTTCCTCATTTGCAGAGATGTATCCAAAATTACATCCCCAGGGTGTGTCTCTGCAAGCAGGGAAAGTTGGGTTTTCTCCATTTGCAGAGGTGTGTCCTGAATCAGGGCACAGCAGTGTGATATGTGTATCTAGGGAAGCCCCTCCCAGGGAATTCCCAGAGCTCGTGTTGGCAAGCAGGGACCCTGGGGCTCCCCCATTTGCAGATGCATGCCCTGGGTCTGGATATGCCCTGAGTCTCCTGCTGGGAATTTTGAAAGGTGGGCCTTTGCAAATAGCAGAGCCTAGGCAGGTGCCCACAGGGTTTTAGGGTCCCAATCCTGCATGTCCTTGAAATGGAAATTCCTGGGGCATGTGGAATCAGGCCCCTAAAGTCACAGAAATGCCTGCCTGAAGCATCTGGAGAGTGCAGGCAGCTCCAGGCTGCCTGCGCCCCCCTGCCATAAAGTCGACCACCATGCAAAAGTAGCACAAATTTATACCATTTGTGTTGTGGCCATAAATTTTGGAAAATTTGTGGCATGACAAAGGGCATGGATATCTGTTTGCTTTGTCTTTGTGCAGCCATAAATTTATTTTTTAAGGCAGCAAAAAGGCAAAATCTCTTTCCAGCCCCAGAGAAATTTTAAGAGAAACTAAAATTGGCCTTCTGTTGTTGTGTATATTGAAGTATCTTCCTGGAGCTGAGGGAAGCTCTCACTTCAGAAATTGTTAAAAAAGGGGCATTCACATTGAAATACTAGCCTTAGATAACAATTTGATTTATGTGAATTCAAAGCTTTATTTCCTATATGAGTTAATGCAATGAAGTGAATGCAGAAAAATGTTATAACATTAGTTCTAAAAAGGAGTAAGACAAAGTCACAGGTCTCAGTGCATTTATATATGTATGTGTGTATTCATGCTTGTGTTTGGCTTGTTGGTTTGCAGTAAGACATGGGTATACAACATCTTGTCTTACTCACTTAGGCTAGATACAGACATTCAAAAAGCCCAAGGTGGAATTGGTCTAAGTGATGCAGTTTTCTGCACTGTAGTTTAGATCGGTAGCAAACAGAACATACAAGGCGCAGACACAAGTCCAGCTTTCCGGTGTATCTCAGAACACCTACTGAAGGTGTTCTGAGATGCAATGATTCCCTGGACAAAATAGAAGTTTGTTTAGTTCCAAGGGGGAAGGAAATCTAGGTGCTGACTTTGAATCGGCAGCTGGTTTCCCTTAGCAAGAGCTCCTCCTCCCGGCCAGCCCTCATTGTTTTCAGAATGGGAGGGGGGAAAGGGAGCAGAGGGAACTTGTTCTAGGGGTTCCCCAGCCAGCGCTGGAGGGTGGGTTGGGTGGATTGGAGCCCTGGCCTAAGGGTGGGGGGCTCCAATCCACCTGCCCCATCCTCTAGCAGGGACTGGAAAAAATCCCAGACTGAACACCCTCCACTCCCTTTCCCCACCCCTCCCCCCATTCTGAATACAGTGACAGGCTGGGAGGCAGCACAGACAGAAGTTACTGAAGACACTATGTTTTGAAACATCTTTGTTTGAACCCTCATTCAATGATTTTTGCAGGACTATGTACTTCTGTTTGGTCATGGTTGTAGAGCACTTTCTGTGGCTAGATCAGGTGAAAACTCACTTCTCTCTGTGCCCACATTTGCCCTTTGGAGGGGGAGAGGGGCACATCTTAGATTGGATTCTACCATATTTAAGCCAGTCTATGTGTGCCAAACTTCTGTTCTGTTACAGGTATGGATCAGTTTTATGTGCTGAACTTCTGTTCTCTTATGGGTATTGACCAGTTCCTGATCACCTATATCAGTAAAAGTGTAATGTCTGTACCTGGCCTTAGTCCATTTGCCCCCCGCCCCTGATATTTCTCATCTTCTAGATTCAGTTTTATAGCTGATAAAGTGGAATTACTTGAATGTTCAAAAATACACATGCACTGAGTGGCTTTGCTTTGTGTGACCAACACAACCGTGATTGTGTTGCAGTACTCTATTAGTTAGTAGGCAACTGTCGATCCTCTGGATCATGGTGTATGCATAAAAGGTCTAGTCAGCTGTTTGGTGAATCTGCTTCTACAAGTCGTGCAACAGTCACACCAAGACCTTTGATGAGTACGCCTCGGCCAGAGTATGGAAGAGTGGAGGCTGCCCAAGACCTACCATCCCCCACTCCCTTTAGATCATCCAGACATAATCCAAAGGCCAGAGTGAGTCTAGACATCCAGTGCCTCGATGGCTGTAGCTTCTTCTAGAAAGCAACAGATAAGAGCTGCTGCTGACTGTCTAATGCCTCGGCAAAGGTGCGTTTCTGTTAGGGTGATGTCCCTTAGCCTTTCTCCAACCAAAGGATATCCAGTAGGAATTGGGAGCTATGGTTTTGAGATGCCCTGTACTCACTTTGCTCTGGAGATTGCAACATTGTGGTATTTTATAGGAGCTACCCTGCCATGAGTAGCCATACCACATTGCCACCAGGCCCTCGAGTCAGATGCTGTTTACGGTTATACCCAGGACCAACTCTAGCCAGTACTGCAATACAAACAGTAAATAGTAGCAATAAAGGCTGAAGATCCATGTATATGTTATTTCTGACTGCATTTTATATAGGGATAGTTTATTAAAATACTAATCTAGATGGTGCTATTACCCAGAAGTGACTCATAGTCCTTGTCTGAGTCCTTTCCCAAGGGATATGGTACAGCATGGTTTACTCTGTCAATCTGGAATTTGAATATTTGTTTCTTACATTGCACATTGGTTACATGCCCCTGATATAATAGAAGAGGAGGTCGTTTCATAAAAAAAAACTGGCCTGTGTGAAGAACTCTAGGAAAGAGTTCACTGTTGGGATTCCTGCATTGAAACAGGCATTTTACCACAGTTGTTTCACTCATGGATTGCTCACAGGACTCCCTGCTCATCTTGCAGGCCTCTGTAAATCCCAAGAGTAAAATGACATGAAAGGAGAAATTGCTTCACCCTTGAAGTCCAACTCAACTCTTTTTGTGGTGAGAAGTGGTTAGGGAGACTGTGCCTTGCAACAGCCGAGCAAAGGAACAGAGCTCTCTCTCTGATCCATTGTCTGTGGGATGGACTGGCTGCAAGATAGAAATGCTCATCTCCAACTTTCATGAATTCTGACAAGGGACCTGTGTAAACCACTTGTTTTACAAAAAGTGTCATAGTAGTTAACCACCCCCTACAACAGACAGGACCAAGCCATATCTGAATGGAATATCAAATAACTGCATTGAATACTTAAACAAGTCCTCCACAAACCTCCTCGTCAGTAATGAGAACTGATAATTTATTGAGAAAGACACTACTCTGTGGCTTTTCTGGGGAGCTGGCATTGTTTGTTCATTCTGGCACGTGATTTATCACCTTTATTTTGTGGCCAGTAACTTTAAAATGAAATTGGTTTGTTTGAATAGTTCAATAGTTGAATAGTTTCTTTCTGCCATTATGCAGATAGGGACCTCAAGAGAATAGGTGAACCTGATGTTAATCATGTGTTTCCCCCCCTCTATTCTATAAATAGACACTATCAAATTCTCATTTTCTGATCCACTTTCATGGTCTACTGAGCCCTTGCTTTCCCCCCTCCCCCCAAATGGGTGGTTTAGTTCTGAAAAGAACTCCAGCTGTATTGGAAATATCCTGAAGCAGCAGGAGACAGCCCAACCTCCTCGGCGCTAGTGGCAATGGCAACTGTTTCTGACAGATTGTAGAGCATAGTGGAAAGTCATGGAGGGGATAAGAATGATATTACTTTTTTCCTATGTTTCTTATATTTGACATACAGTACCCATAGAGGAAAGACTATGAGAGAGAGATCATGTTCCTTATTTAAGATGACAAGTGCAACCACATCATAAAATAAGTTGGTTTTTTTTTAAGCGGCCACTGGTGTTCTTTGTATGTCAGCTTCCAGCTGGCACTTTGAGGTTCAGTTCAGTGCAGACACTGAAAACTTTAGCAGAGAGTGACAGAGAAAGAAACTGAGAACTGGAGATCAGATGCATGACATTTTCACTGGAAGGGAGAATCCAGTAAAGTGTGCTTCCTCACTGAATTATTTTCACCTTCTACCAGGAAGAAGCTATATTGTGGAAGTGCTGGTCACCCCACTTTAAAAGGGTATTGCAGAATTCCCAGGGAATATGGAAAAGAACAACAAGAATGAAAGAGGACATGTAAAAACTCTCATATGAAGAAAGTGAGAATACTGGGAGAGGATATACCTGTGACATGGTAAAGTATATAAAATAATGAATGCTGCAGAGAAGCTAGATGAGGATTTTGTCTCACAACACAAGAACAGAGGGATATTTAAGAAAATAATAAGGGTGAAATTCCAAACTCTTTAAAGAAAATACTTTGTCACAGATTGTTTGATTAAATGGTGGAACTCATTGCCAGAAGAAATTACTCATCTCTAGAATTTAGTAACATTAAAAACAGAGTGGATATTTAGATAGATATCAAGAATATCCAGAGTTGTTACCTCTAATGACTATGACAAACATTTTGAATGGGATTTTAAATTCCATGCTTCAAGGTTTATGCTGGTGTCTATTAGAGACCTATGTGAGAGAGGATTATCCTACCACTACCCACTGAAGGCTTCTTATATTTGCCTTGGCAGCATCTGGTGCTGGCTGCAGTCAGAGATGGGATGCTGAGTTGAAAGGGCTTGATCCCATCTGGCACCTCCTATGTCCTTCCTTCTTATGCCTCATCCCTCTTACTTCCCCACAAACCAATTCAGCTGAATGCTCACAGGTGTGATCTTAAGCTAACATAATGGCGCTGAGGATTTTATTTGCTGTATTTTTTCCAGATAAAGGTTGAGGTGAATCAGACTAAATGTTTAAGGGATGAATGGAAAGCTTTGTTTATTAAAATTATTCCAACTGTTTTTTGGCTTTCTACCTCCTAAACAATTTTGCTTCCTTGCCTTTGGTGAGGACTGATACCTGTGGTTCATACTGGGTGGGATTTAAAAAGTGATCAAAAGCAGTTCACATAAACATTCAATACCCTTTTATGCCCTTGGATGTGGCTTTTGTCAAGAGCACATAAGTACCATGTGCGCATTAGGAGCTCTGCATGACACAGCTGCTCTGCCACAGGCTTGTTAAGACTCGCATCACAGCACCTGCTCTATGCACAGCCCTTGGTCCTTTAGCACAGTCCTGAAAGCTGATGTCTAGTTGATGTGGCTGTGAGGAGAAAAAGAAGGCTCCTAGCAGCCACAGGATATGGAGTAATGAGAACAGGGTAGGGCTAAGAGCCAAGCAATTCCATAGCGCTTCCAGCCAAGAATCTGGACTTTAATTCTGGTTTTGACACTATGTCATGATAAGTGACTTAAGAAAGCTTGATTTTTTCAAGAATGCTGAGGGTCTGTAGCTCCCATTGATTTGATTCAGAGTTACGGGTGCTCACCCTTCTGAGAATCAGGCCCCACATTTCTCTGAACCTCTGATTCTGACACGGGGATTGTTGTATTTATCTGCTTTGAACAACTAGTGAAGCATTCTTGAGGTTAGTTAGTGGCAAAATTGGTAGTAGAACTCAGGAGGACTGACCACTCAGCACACTGCTCATTATTCCAAATCACATGTTTTCTGAACTTCTAATATCCCCAAATCCTTATAAAATTTGATGTGTTTATGAAGTTCTTTTGGGTTTAGGTCACAATAAAAGATTGCACAGTCCCTCATTATTCAAAATGATTGTAAAATGAATAGATAAAGGATTAGAGCCCATAACTTTAAAATGACTGAACAGAGTTCTTCACTTTCTTGTTATTTAAAGATGCACCTGATCAAGACATATCTGAAGCAAGCTTGTGTGGAAGTCCATTTTATTGTGCCCTGTGGATGGCAAGTCATCTCAGTTAAGTACTTGTATTCTGTGAAAAATTCACTGATCCTAATATAGGCACAAAAAATAAACAGCTACCTCAGTTTTGTTTTCAGTCTCTATATGACAATGTCTTTATTAAAAAGCATGAGTTTGGAATTCCTCACCTGTTCTGTTGCTGGAATTATACTTAAGATTCATAGAATTATTGGCAAATTATTGTGTTATATACATAGTAGGAGAGAAGATTGACAAGCAAATAGATATGGACATCTGACAGAGTTGAGGAAGTATGATGATAGGCTATGATAGTTTCGTATAGCCATAAAAACTTATGCCTTTTGAGCTGAGTATTTGTTCATACTGTCCTGACAGTGTCATGCTTATTTCCCTTCACTGTCCCTGGGATAAAATGGTTCATTGGGAAATGCCCCATCCTTTTTTAGGCAAGTCCAAATTAAGTGTTTTATTACAAATTATATACACTTTTACCAGTATAAATGATTGACAGAGGTCCTGGTTTTCTCTGTTTAAAAATTGCAAAGAACCCCAACCTAGGCCTGTGCGAATAGGGAACTATTCAATTCAGATTTGATTGATTCGGAGGACAGTAATTTGATTCAGAGATTTGGATCACTGTCCAAATCAATTTGGCTGAATTTGCTTTGGAAGATTAGGCACTGATTTAGAGAGATTTGGAGATTTGGCCATAGACTATAATGGGGAATCACTGAAATACCTATAACTTTGTCATTTTTTGGCTTATTCAGGTAACAATTGCAGGGATGGTAGCCCCTTTTGAGGGTATGAGGCCTGCCAAGTTTTAAGGAGATAGGTGCAGGAGTTTCAGGGAAACTGCACCTCAGGCTGCTGACAAGCAAAACTCATGATGTGTGACTGTGAATGTGCATTAAGGTGCAGTGGGGTGAAAACTGCAGGGATGGTAGTGCGGCTGAGGCCAGCAGACCTGCCAAGTTTCAAGGAGATAGGTGCAGGGGTTTCTGGGAAGCTGCACCTCAGGCTGCTGACAAGCAAAACTTGTGACGTGTGACTGTGTGTGTGTGTGTGTGTGTTAAGGTGTGCCCTCACTGGCAATGGGGCCTCTACATAATACAGTAGTGTGCCTTAATGATTGCAGGGATGGTAGTGCGGCTGAGGCCAGCAGACCTGCCAAGTTTCAAGGAGATAGGTGCAGGGGTTTCTGGGAAGCTGCACCTCAGGCTGCTGACAAGCAAAACTTGTGACGTGTGACTGTGTGTGTGTGTGTGTGTGTTAAGGTGTGCCCTCACTGGCAATGGGGCCTCTACATAATACAGTAGTGTGCCTTAATGATTCTCCTCCTCCCCTACAGCCTCATTCCAGTCCCCCACTTTAAATGACAACAGGTAATAACTTAATAAGCAGCACAGTAGCACCAGCAGCATCTCAGGCAGCCAAACTGTCACAGAGCCTTTCTTTCCTTTC
>NW_005841888.1:51115-74030 GCF_000455745.1 Alligator sinensis | reverse complement strand
GGGTAGGGGGAGAAGGGGGATGTAGCAGGTAAAAGTGGAGAGGTACCTGCTGCTACCTGGGGAGTCAGATGTCCAGCAGGTTGTAGTGTGTCATAAATCCAATGTCTATATTGAGTCCACGAGCTTCTGTATCTACAAGGTTGGTGAAGTGAAAGTTCATAGGCCTGTCTGTGAAAAGTGGTTTGTAAATTCAAACAAGCACCGAAGCTCACTAACCTCATCACGAGAAGTCAACTTCCTACTGCCCAAAACATAAAACCTGCCAACAATCTCCAGTACCCCCACAAACTACGCACCAGAATCTATCAAAGAGAAGAATACCCGACTACCTATGGGGGCACATTTTTCACAATAAAAACATTCTGTCTCCAGTCTCTCAGGCCTGATCCTCAAAGGGAATTTACAAGCCACTTTTCACAGCTGGACCTATGAACTTCACTTCATCAGCCTCCTATGTACAGAAACTGATAGACTCAATATAGACATTGGATTTATGACAGACTACAACCTGCTGGACATCTGACTCCCCAGCTACCTCTCCACTTTTACCTGCTTCATCCCCCTTCCCCCCTACACTAGCCTGTCTCTCTCACCCCCTGATGCCTCCATTTCCATTTTCACTGACTGGATTTCTTGCCTGCATTGCATGCCAGCCTCTGGCTTCATTACTATTCCTTCCATCCAGGAACAGCACACACACACACCAACTGTAGGTGCTTCCTCAGCCTGATGAAGGGTTTTTCAACCCAAAAGGTGGCACCCCAGGCAGATAAGCTGAGCTCACCTGGAGCCTCACAACTCCACTGCAACCAGCAAGCCTCAGGCCTGTCAAAGAAGTGACGGTTCTCAGCTTTCCCCAGCCAGGACTGTGTGTTACCTGGAGGTTACAGTGCCTCCTACCCACCTTTCACCAAGGAAATTCTTGGTCCTGGGGCTGCCATGCTGCCGGCAGTCCCACCACGCCTCCCAACCCTGGCAGAATGCAGTTTTAAGGGTCATGCCCAGGACCTGAGGCCTCCTTCTTCCCCAGAGCCCCAGCCCATACCTGCAAGTTCATCCTGGCATGGGAGCTCAGCAGGGACATGTTCTTCTGCTGCTGGCAGGTGATGCAGTAAGTACAGCCTCCAACTCAGAGAGCAGGGCATTAATGGGTTTAAAAAAAAACAAATGGAAATAGGTGCACACAGAGTGAGGAGGGTGGCACTTACTCCATCTGCAGGTGTAGCGTGGGGAACCTCAGCAGCAGGAAGTTCACCTGGAGGAAGACCAGCTGCTCCACCAAACCAGGTCCAAGCAGGTGCGGTGGGGTGTCACAACATCTCCAGCAATGCTGAACACCCTCTCACTTAGAATACTGGTTGGTGGACAGGACAGGTGTTCCCGGGCAACTATGGCCAGATTGTGCCACATATGGCTGTGGGTTGCTCAGCAGGCCAAGAGGTCACATTCTAGCGACTCCATGTCCTTGGCAAGATAGGTAGCCACTGAAGCCTTGGTGCTACCTGCCTGAGGCTGGGGTCTGGCGTGTCTGGACCCCAACGTTGAAGCCATGCCTTTGGCCCACATTGGCAGCGACTGGCATGGATGATACTGCCTGGTGCTGGGAGTGCTGGCATGGGAAAGTGGATCCCCCTCTTCCACACCCCCTTGCCTCTGCCCTTCTGCCTCCCTGACTGTTCCCTGGCACCTCCATCCAGTGATCAAGGGTTTTGATGCTGCCAGTGCACATGCTCACCTTCACCCTTGGGCCACACACGCGCTCCAGCGTGTGAACCATACTGGACTGCAATGGATCCAGCCATTTCCTGATGCCCTCCTTCAGCCATGTCACCAGTAGCTGCATGCCTGGTGATGGTGGCTTGCCCCAGCCAGGAGCACTGATCCCCTGGAACTTCTCCATTTAGTTCTCAAGTTCCCTCACTACGGGGATCACATGGCTAAGGAGGGTGTTGCCAGTGCTGAGGGTCTTGGTGGCCTTGAGGAACAGCTTGAGGACCATTGAGATCTGGGAGATGGTATACCACTCTGCTTTTTTAAGAGGGCTGCTGACCCCAATCTCCCCAAGCAAGGCCATCTCATGGATGGCCTTCTGTTGCTCCACCAGACTTTCCAGCATCAGGTATGTGGAGTTCCACTGAGTCTCCACATTCTGCATGATTTTGTGCTGTGGGATGCTCAGGTCTGTCTGTTTCTCCGACCGCATCTTGCCCCCCTTGATGCTGCAGTGGAAGTAGCCTGCCAGCTTCCTGCATTTTGAAATCAGTTGGGTGGTAGTGATGGTGCCATCAGTGGCAGCTCTGTCCCCTTCCAAGGCATCCCTGACTATGAGGTGCAGCTTGTGTGCCACACAGCAGTTGGCATCACAGATGGCCTTGACCATATTGGTCCCATTATCAGTGACCATGAACCCACAGGTGAGTTTGCCCTGCCCAATGAGCCACCCCTGCACCATGCGGTTCACGGCCACCATGAATTCCCTTGCCATGTGGGACTCATCCATCACCTCAGAGTGAAGGAGAGCCCACTGATGGCCTGACTCATTGCACCAGTGCCCTGTGAGGGAGAGGTAGGTGTGATCTCCACCCTGGCTTCTCCAGATGTTGGAGTGGAAGTGCAAGGCTACTCCCTTGTGTAGCTCCTCCCTCCCTCAACCCTCGTAGAGGGAGGGCACCACTGTCTTGGTAAAAGTGGTGCATGCGGGCACTTGGTAGGATGGGGCCATGAGTGCCATAAGCTGCCTGAACCCTGTCCGCTCAACTGAGGAGAAGGGCTGGCCATCCAGAGCAAGCATCTCCCCAGTGCTCTGGGTGACCTCACTCACCTTCGGAACATGCCCCTCTTTGTCTGCAATTTTCCCCAACTGGTCCAGGGTGGCCTGCCTCTGCTTTGGGGGGACAGGAGCTTTGGAGAAAGCAGGGGATTTCCCTTTGGGCATGCTCCCACTTGTGCCAGGCTGAGCAGGAAGAAAGGCAAGTGGGTGCTGCCTCCTGAGATGCAGCGGCATCATCGTGGTGGTGAAGTGTTTCACTTTCTTGTCCCAGCTGATCTGCCTTTGGCAGTGCTGGCAGATAGCAAACCTGGAATCATCTGCTACTTCCCACACTACACTACCCCCCGCCCCCCCCACACACTTCTGGGTTGAAGGTGGGGTTCCTGCCTTATCCCCTTCCTCAGCAGGCTGAGGCACAACAACAGGGGAAACTGAGCCACCTGCCCCCAAAACCTTCTCTGAAGTGCCTTCTGGAGAAGGAGACCTGGCTCTAGGGGAACTTTGAGGGGCGTGGAGCACAAACTCAGATTCATTCTTGGTCCCCAGAATTTCTTTTGCTAGGGCATGCAGGTCCCTTGGTTTCAGATCCAGCTCCTCCTCTGGCATTGGGAGGCTCATGTTGGGAGATGAAATTGGGATGGAGGAGACAGTTATTCTTCTGCTGGTGGCTATTTCTTATGTTAGGGGAGGTGGTGCAGGGGCAGGGACAGGTACTGCTCCCACCTCCTTGCTCCCACTGGCAGCAGAAGACTCACAGCTGCCAGAAAAGAGGACGCATCTATGTTGGGTTCGGGGGAACTTGCAACTCTAGCTCTCCCCTTACCCCCCCTAGCTCTTCTCCCTCCCCTGCCAGAAGACCTGGCACCTGACTTTCCAGTATGCTTCATAATAATCTTTCCTGCGCTGGAAAATGTGCCTGCATGTGTGTATGCAGCTGTAATATCTCCTCTTCTTCTTCTCTGATATATGACTGTGTCTGACTTCTTCTTCTGTGTTATGTTTAGTCTGTATGTGTATGTAACGGTATAATATCTCTTCTTCTCTGTGTATGTGTGTGAGTGTGTGTAGTGCATGTGCTTTCCTGCACAGTGATGGATTACACTGCCAGGGAAAACACAGCTTTCTTTTTAAAAAGTGTGGGAAAACAAAACAAAACAAGAACAAATAAGAGGTGGAAGAATAAGGATGGCCTTGACCATATTGCCCCATTATCAGTGACCATGAAACCATAGAACATAACAAATGGGGGAAGAATAAGTTGAAAGAAATGGATTGGATAGTAATAAGTAGAAGGATTCTAGTTAGTAAGCTGTATCCAATCCTTTCCAAGAACAGAAACTAGCAGGAGACTGAATATGTAGGAAGCCAAGCCAATCTAGTACCTTTCAGATGCTGTTGCTCAAGCAGAAACAGCTTACAAAAGGCACAGAAAGGCTGCAGACAGAGGCCTATAAGCGGTTACTATGTCCCTCCTCCAGAGCACTGTGATTGGAAGGGGTCTCAGGGAAAGATCACAGTCACTGGCCAGCTACAGATGTCAGTCTTTCCCCCCCTGCTGCCCCTCCCTCTTCTCAGTTTCTGTTCCCCTGAAAGACTGCCTTCCAAATCTCCAAATCTTTTTCTGAACCTTTTCCTCTGAATTGGGCTGAATCTTCTCTGAATCGAATCAATGACCAAAGCTTCACACACCCCTAATAGCAGCTGTAATAACAGTGTAATGCTAGGCAGTCATCCTGTGTACAGACTGGAATCAGAGGGAATCCCTCTGATTATATGGCACCTATCAAAACGAGGGAATCCCTCTGATTACAGTGCAGACTGGAATTGGAGGGATCTGGAACATTTTGCCAATTGATTTCAGAGGTATTGGCTGAGAGCAAGTGAATGAGGTCTTGGGTTCTATTCCAGGCTCTGTTATGGACTTTGTTTTATCAGGTCACAGATTCTTCTCCCTATTACTTTCAAATATGACCATTATGCCCTGTTCTCTCTGACCTGTCTCTTCTTGTCTCTTCCCTTGCACTATCTTTTTGTCTGTCACATTCTCCTCATCTAATCAGCTTTTTTCCCCAGTCCCAGACTCCTTGTCAATTCTAAGAAAGTTTTCATCTCTTCCCTCCAGACTCCCCAACCAGTTCCATTTTCTTTATCCAGCAATTCCACTTTCACCTTCAGTCACCAGCTTTTAACATTTCCTACCTGAATGTCTCCCCATCCTACTCTCCTTCCTCTGTTTATCATCTCCCTCCAACAATTCCTTCCTTGTCCCAGCCTGGCCAGTCTCAGATCTTCCACTAGCATCCTGGCTTTTTGTCAGATATGTCTCTCTCCATCTCCTTTCCATTGGTTCTCTACTCCAGTTTCTCTCCTTTCCCAACCTGTGTTTAGTTGAGTCTCATCTCATCTCCCCACAAATAACCTTGTCCCAATCTACTTCCCTCATCCTCTTGCAGGTCTGGCTCCTGTTCTCCCTGTGTATGAATCAGGCAGTTGCTACTTCAGTACTGTCTGGACCCAGCAAGAAGGGCTCTGAGATCACAGGAGTGACAATCTCCCTGATTTCATTTCAGGTGCCCATAGCAATTCTTGACAAAGCCTATAGGAGCCTAGGCACAGACAGCCCTGGTCTGCCAAGCTGGAGCATGCCTGGTACAGACGGAATCTTCAGGAAATACAGCTGCTAAAATCCAAGAAGTACTGAGCATGCTGCATGTGCAACCTGCTGGGATTTTTGCAAAGGGATATAACTAAGCCAGATTTGGGGCAGACAGGGAACACTGTCTTTCTTACACAAATGCCAAATAGTACAGTTTTAAAGCCCCTGTTCCGTAACGTGTGGATCCTAAAGTTTTTCAAAGAAAAGGTCACCAGAACCTTTCTATCAAGAGGAAAAGTGAGTGTTTTTCCCACCTCAAGAAGCATGAAATTTGGCTGAAATTTTCCAACAGAAGTCAGCCCAAGACCACACAACAGTTTTTTCTGCACAATCCAGGAAATTTCAGCTCCAACAAATGTATCTTGGCAAAGTTATAATTAATTGAAAATGGAGTCTTCTAATGAAAAGTGTGGGATAACCATAATAGTTGATGGTGATATCAACTCTGCCTGCAATGCTGTTGGTTTTTAATAATGCACATTATTTGTGTAGCTCCCCAGCATTGCATGATCTTTTATCTCTTTTTCTCTACGTATCTACATATTCCTTTTTTTTTTTTTTTACTAACTGCTACTTAGACCTTGTTATTCTTCTCTTCAACCTTCTTATTATTTGAGTAGCTCAATAAATATTCAGTGACACTTACAACTGCTTTGGCATTTGGAATAAAGTTTGAATGTACCTGTACTACTCCACTGTAAGTGTACATTTTTGGAATCCTGACAACATTTCCTATTATTCTTATGTAAATGAGGTAAAATCCCAAGCATAAAGAGGATACTTCTCTTGAATAAACTACATAAATTATGAGATTAACATTTTGATTTCTTGGAATTCAAAATGGGTCACACAAAGTTGTAAGTGACCTCATATATCACAGAGGATGATAAGTAAGTTATAAAAAAGGTAGTGAACCTCTCTTTTCCTCTTGATTTTTCATAGTGATCTGTTAGCTCTAAGCTATGACTGCCAAACTTGTGTCCTTTCCAGGCATTAAATCAACCTCATAACATTTATAGGAACTTCACAATTGTAGTCAATAGATCAGTTCAGTGTTTCCTAACCAAGAATGGATTTGGATCTGACTTTACATTCAAAGGATACTTTAAAATACTTTCCTGATCTGGAATATAACTGTTGCAATTAAAATCAGTGCCTTCTTACTCAGCAGATGTGTTCCTTGTTTGAATTAAGTCATAGTAAGCTTTCACTGCATTTTATTCTAGTTAGCTCTGTTATGGAGCCAGTGTGCCTATGAGAGTCAGTGCCTTTCTGATTGTATATAACCAGCTGAATTGCTTGCCAAGATCTAGCCAGTGACTCCCTTGCAAACCAACTGGAGACAATGAAGGTTCACGCTGTCAGTGGGAGGGCTTCAGAAGCCTCATTAATAATTAATTGTTTACAGGAAAGCAAACATTCAGCTTGACTGTCACATCCCTGACTGACTTTGCAAGTTGGTAGGTAATAGTTCTTTCTACATATAAGACACCACTGAAATGAAAACCCTTCTGGATAATGGAGCATTGTGGAATGCAGGGTGACACTTTTCCCAGTGCTTTTTTATAGGGAGTAGGGGAAGAAAATTGCACTTTCAGGTGATTATTAGTTAACTACAGTACTATATAATAACCAGTGTTTTAGCTTGTCCCAAGCAGATTTGACAACTTGTATTACATGGAATGCTTGATCTAAATAATACATTTGCTTATGAATATCCAAATACAGGATTATTATATGATGAAATAGTCACCATGGACCACCATTATCTCTATCCAGTGATACTGTCACTTCCCAGCAAACTGATTTTCCATGGATTTCCACTTGAGAGGACTATTTCTGATATAAGTTTTATCATCTAGTAAATGTATCAGAGAATCTTGATTCTGGACAATCACTTTTGGGAAATGTTTTCCAGATCTGTCAGATATATAACACACACTGCTCAGTACACTTAATTTCCTTCCAAAAATGTTTGGTATTCCTGAAAGAGTTCCCAGGTACAGTACAAATATAACAAAAATAAGGTCAATAATACTGTAGGCAAGTAGATCTCACTTTTATTATGGGAGTACTATATTTTAAACCCTGTTGATCCAATGATGTATTTACCTTAGACATTCTTTAGGCTGACCTGTATTCTACCAAAATGTCCTTAACATGGTCAATAAAGTTTAGTGAAAATGACAACTCAACCATTTCATCAACCTATTATCTTGCAAGTAGTAGAACAGTGGGAGGGAATGTGTTGACTCCATAATATTTCAGTATTATAGTAGCAATGAAGAAGCTGTTTTCCCAACTTCTTCCCTCCTTAGATCACCAATATTGTATTTTAAATCATAAAGGTTTTAATCTGCAAGCATGTCATTTCTTATCTCGGTGGCATATGGCTATGTGAATCTTATAAAATGAACCATTTTGGGGAGGAGAGATATTTATATCATTTCTATGTGCTTCCTCCCTCCCTCTCTCTTCTTTTCTTTTGTTTTATTTTGTACAATGAAATTGGTCTAATGTCATGGCAATTATTTTTGCCGTATAACTTGGACACATTTGTTTCTGCTGTGATAAAAGTGAGAATGTTTAACAAAGTAGTGTGGGATGTGGCATTCCATGTCTGGCTGTGTGAAAGAATCTCCTACTAGGCTTTCAAAAATTAACATAAAGATATTCCATGTTCTCTTTGTGCAGATGTTAAAATATGTGTTACAGAAAAATGTGCCTAACACTTAACTTAATTGCATTTAAATCTTTTTGTCACTAACATTTTTTTGGCTAACTACAAATTGGAAGGTGATGCTGCCAATCACATCTATGACAGAGATATATACTAAGTAAGGCTTGGTAAGCGTATTTCAAACTATTTAAAGGCACAATGCAGGTTACAAAAGCCTCTGCCTGAAAGAATTGGTAATTTGAGGGACTGGTAATGCATTATGGAGCCCGTTATAGAGTACTTTCAAAGGTCCCAGGGGGTAGGCAGGGGCAGGCGGGGATGCAGTGCCGTCACCCCATGCCGTTGCTTCACAGGAGCGGGGCTGCACAGACACCGCGTTGCTGGTGCTCCGCTGCTCGCCACCCCTAGCTGCTTGCCCCCCCCCCCCAGTGGTACACTTATTAAAAAAGGTTGAAAACCCCTGTTTTATGGCTTCTGAATTGTCATAACCAGTTTTAGAAATCATAAAAAAGTAGGGCTGGAAGGGACTTGAAGAGGTCATGTAGTATAACCCCTCACTCCAGTTAGGATCTTTCCTGTCTAAACCTTCCTAGCCAAGGACACTAAGGGCGCCTGTGCACAAGTGCAGAGGCTGCTCCGAATTGCTGCACCTACAGCATGTTGGAGCAGTCTTGATTAATCAAATCTGCTAGAGTGTGGCAATTTCCGTGCTCCAGCAGCCTCCCACATCTCATATATCAGCGTCCCCACGCTTCAAAATGGCAGCGGGGGTGTTTGAACTAAAGCGTATCAAATTAACTTTAGTTCAGGTGCTTCTGCCACCACTTTGAAGCAGGGACTCTGATACATGAGATGCTGCAGTGCTTTAATTAGAGCAGCTCTTGGAGCATCTCCTTCCCCTCTCGCCCCCAGAGCATGTGTAAAAGTGCCCTAACTTGCCGCAGGTAAAGTTAGGGGAAAAGGGCACTGTCAATGTCCTGCCAGTGCAAGGACAAGTAGTTGTTAAAATGCGCTTCAGAGATTCAAGGGAAAGAACTATGCAACTTCGTAAAGTTATACAGTTTGGCATTGTGCTCATTGGAAGTTTCAGCTGTCAGATCTGGACATGAACAGATCTACAGACTGAGTAGCTTCCTCATCCTTGGAGGTAGTCTTTCCAGATTTGAGTTGAAGAGTACTTGTTAAGGCTGCATGCAAAAATAGCACCCAGTGCTCTCTGTTGTACTTATGTGGTGGACAAATCTCAGCTCTATCAACAGCACTGAATTCCTTGAAGACTATTTTCAAAACTGCTACAATGTGTCCAGTTTTTATTAATCACTTTCTTGTCTGCCTTATATTAAATACATTACCTTGAACTTATATGAAATCTCATTTAGGGTGTCTGTTCCTTTCTGTCTTCCTGTGGGATTCTAGTATTTTTGAGTCTACCCCATAAACATTTCACAGCTGGTAAAAGTTAGATTAATCATTCCCTTCCATAATTACTCCAACATTGTTCCCTGGTTCAGTAAATGGTTGAACACATTTGGCAATATTTTCCTTAATGGGAAATATTAGTGGGAGAGGGAAGTGAGGCTGGAACAATATTAACAAACACTGATGAATATCTATGCATTATAAACATCTTTAAATGTTAATGTTTGTCAACTGAAGAGAGGCCCTCGGATTATTTAATATTGTGCAGGAGCTTTAAAGACCACAAGAATCAGAAGTTTAGTAGTTTCTTCATTAGTCTTGTGAGCTTTCATAGTCAGTGACTTGTTGACAAGACATCAGCATCAGGGCTAGATCTCCCAAGAAAATATCTTGTGATTCTACAAAATCTGTCACTCAGTATAATCTTGTTTATGCCCTGTTTTTCTGTTGTAAACATGCTTGTCTTGGATTGCTGTCTGAGTAAGCTTAGGAAGAAAGGGCATAGAATACATCTCCTCAATTTCTCTGAAATTATTCAGGATAAAGATTTAAGGTGGTTTTAAATGTGGAAGGGACTACATACAAATACTTGGAAAAACAGGATTATTTTATAGGGGTTTAGGTTGTAGCCGTGTTGGTCTAAGGACATAGGCAGACAAGGTTCCTTGGGTGAATTTGATATCTTTTATTAGACCAACCCAAATGGTTGGAGAATAGTTGTTAAGCAAGCTTTCGGGTTCAAAACCCCTTCGTCAGGCTCAGGAAGCTGCAGCAGTTGGTGTGTGCTCTTCCTGGATGGAATGAAAAGTAAAGAAGCCAGGGGCTGGGCTGGGCTGGGGAGTCAGTTGCCAGGCAGATTGTAATGTATCAAAAATCCAATGTCTATGTTTAGTCCCTGATCTCTAGTATCCAGCAGGTTGATGAAATGGAGCTCATAGGCTGGTCTCTGGGAAGTGTTGTGTAAATTTCCCTTGAGGATCAGGACTGAGAGATTGGAGAGAGAGTGGCCCTCCTGTGAGAAATGTGCCCCCACCGGTAATTGGGTGTTTCTGTCTTTGATGGATTTCCGGTGTGCGTTCATTCTGGTGCGCAGTTGTTGCTTGGTCTCTCCTACATATCTTCCATCAGGGCATTTGGTGCATTGGATGAGGTATATTACATTTCTGGAGGTGCAGCTGTAAGATCCTGGGATGCTGATGGCTCTGTTGTGGGGTGTAGTAATAGTGGGGGTGGTGGAGACGTGCTGGCAGGGTTTGTATTTTTTGTCCTGGCACGGTCTGGATCCTTTTGGTGTGTTCTGGGCTTGAGGAAGTTTGCTTCTGGTGATGAGGTTGGCGAGGTTCGGTGCTTGTTTGAAGGCTAGGATGGGTGGCTCTGGGAAGATCTTTTTAAGAATAGGGTCTCTGTCTAATATGGGTTACAATTTTTTGAGGATTTTCCATACAGGTTCAAGGGAGGGGTGATGCGTCATAACCAGCGGTGTGCGATTTGTGGGGGGGTTTCTTCTGTACTGCAGCAGTTCTTCATGTGGTATCCGGGTGGCTCTTTCAAATGTGCGATCTATCTCTCTGGAGGAGTGTCCTTGCTGGGTGAAAGCCTTGTTAAGATTGGTGAGGTGGCGATCTCGGGTGCTTTCTTCAGTACAGATGCGGTGGTATCTGAGGGCTTGGCTGTATATCACAGCTTTTTTGGTGTGTTTAGGGTGATTGCTGGTTCTGTGCAGATATGTATGTTGGTCTGTGGGTTTCTTGTATACTGTGGTCTGTATTTTACCCTTCTGGATACTGATCCTTGTGTCTAAAAAGGAGATGTTGGTGCTGGAGTATTCTAGAGAAAGTTGGATGGAGGAATGGTGACTGTTGAATTTCTGATGGAACTCAATCAGAGATTGTAGGTTCTCAGTCCAAATGATGAAGATGTCATCGATGTATCTTAAGTATAGCAAGGGTTTGATGGTGCAGTTCTTGAGGAAGTCTTCTTCCAGGTGGCTTATAAAAAGGTTGGCATACTGTGGGGCCATTTTAGTGCCCACAGCTGTTCCCATCATCTGGATGATTGTCCATTTCTCTCTCTCACTTTTTCTTTTGCTGAAAAATTTTGGAATTTGAAAAATTATAGCCAATTTTAAGTTCAGGTCTCCTAATGAAAACTTTGAAGTGCTTCATGACTTTTTAACTTTACAGGAGTATATGTGCAGACATATAAAGTACCTTCATCTTAAATGTAGATGAAGATGTAAGGTACACTGTTTTGTAAGAAGATGATATGTTAAGGCTGTCAATGATATGAAGATATGACCTCTGTATTTCCTCCCCAAAAGAGCCTTTTCTTTTTTTTAGTATTTCATTCTCGACTTGCATAATTCAGATTTTTCCAAATTTATGACTTAAGTTGTAACTGCTGGTTGACAGGTAGAAGAAATGAAGTTTACGTGTCTGAATGGATAAGTAAAAAGATGCCAAATTGCTGCCTTACAAGCCATTGTTAAAATGCCACATAATTCTAAACAACTGCCTGAGAAGCATGATAAGCACAGATCAATTTGCAGGATTCTGTATAGGCATGTATTAGTAACTATTACTGACAAATCATAGTGAATAATTTATTTGATGAATTATGCCTTTTTGTTGTTAATCGAGAATCTT
The DNA here is from genome assembly GCF_000455745.1 of Alligator sinensis. Classification (NCBI taxonomy): domain Eukaryota; kingdom Metazoa; phylum Chordata; order Crocodylia; family Alligatoridae; genus Alligator; species Alligator sinensis. The sequence continues at coordinate 61,860 of NW_005841888.1, read as the reverse complement.
CTAACAATGGTGACTTTCTTTTATTCTTTCTTTGAAATTAGATGATTTTTCATCAATTACATGCACTCTCTGGCTTGCTGTTTGTGTATGATTTGCTGTGGTTGCATTTCATAAATAAATCACATGGCACTCTGTTCCCAGATTGTGAGACTGTTACACTATTTAGGAATACAGAAATTTTCATATGACAATAGACCACCGTCTAGTCTAGAACTGATAAGACTCATCTTATCTGCAACAAAGATAAGTGCCAGCTGCTTCAGAGGACAGTACAAAAAATTATGGAACAACCTGCATATAGGAGAAGTTTATTCTCTGTTAGTTTATTCCCTGTTGGTTTCGTCCCTTTTGGTTATTATGTATAATTCCTAGGTGCACCAATTATGGATTAAGACCTTAGTATAGTTGGATTATACCTTGAAGCATGAGGACGTAAGTTTTCACTTCAATTTATCTAATATAATTGTATTTGCTGTCACCATCCATACAAACATCTATACCTTTTTGTTTCTAGTATGAGTGTTTGAAAGAAGCATACTTAAAATTCACTTTCTATGATCATTCATGCTGTTTAAACTTGGCCATATGAATATTCATGGAAGTCCAATACAAAGGAGAAGTGAATGTAGCCAAAGTGAATACATTTAAAAATTCAAACCCTTATTAGCAGAAACTTTTCTTTTTTGGAGCATTTGCTATTGCTCTTTGTAATCCAAATAGAGCAAATAAATCATGGACACATTGGTGATTGCAATATTTCTAAGCACACATTTCACTCAGGGAAGTGTGCCAATGTATGAAGAACAGGCACCAAAAAATAGGAACAACACTCCAATAATACAAGGAGAAAAACTTGGAACTACTCAAGACATGCATATAGGGCTGTGTGAAATGGCAGCGTTCTGTTTCGACCAGTGCTTTGCAGTTTTGACAGAACAGCATTTCATTTCAAATTTTTTTCAAATCGAAACAGCTGTTCTATTTTGTTCTGTTGAAACAGGGTCAAAATGGCGAAACCGTTTTTCCGTTTCACCCATAGGATATAATGGGGAAGGACAAAACAACTTATAACTTTGTAATTTCTGGCTTGATTTGGATGAAACTTTCCGGAATGGTAGCCCCTTATGAGGGCACAAAGTGTGCCAAGTTTCAAGGAGATAGGTACAGGGGTTTGGGGGAAACTACATGATGAAATTCATAAAATAATTTTGGCTCAACCTGAAATGTTTTATTTCACCAGAAAAAAGATTAATTATTTTTTTTAAATATGGTGTTTAGACTATTTTGTTTTAAAAAAAACCTTTTCCTTTTTTAAATGACGTCAGTTTTACATAAAAGAAAAGGTGTCATTTTGAAACCAGTGAAAATTTACCCCTTTTATCAACTGAAATTCTTTGCTGAATTCAACCAACATTTCTCTTGAAGTTTTTATCACTAATTAATTATTTATAAATAAAGAATGCATGTTGGTTGACACCAGTGACTGAGCTGGAGAATGCCAGTGTTAGATGCATGAGTTTTTATAACTTGAGTGATCTTTCTGTAGCTATGGACAGTAATAAGCTCATTTTTCATTGATTCAGTGGCACATAACATACTAACAAAGTAAGCTACAAAACTTTACATCTCGCTGCTTGCTTATCTTTGTTAGTAGAAATATAAGGACCTGGACTCTTATCAAATTAAATTTTCAGGATGAAGAACTGTAGTCTTTTGCCCATTTATTTTCAAAGGCCATGATTGCTACTTATTTGAAAATTATTCTGGGACAAAAGATCTGTCCTCAAACTCTTGAACTCAACTGACATGATTCTCCTTCAACTTAATGGTGTTACTACCAATTTACAATAGCTGAAGTTACTGGAATTGCCCTTACATAAAACTAGTGTGACAGAAGTGTTGGGCTCAACAAGATGCAGTGATGTACATAAGGCAAAGACATTGAGAGCTGGAAGTGCCTGATAATTTGATTTCTTCCAATGCTATTTATATTGGAACAATCATTTGAAGGTCTAGAGGAATATTTGCTTCTTATTAGCCTATTGTTTCAATGTGTATATTCCACCTGTCTGTTTAGATTTTAGGCTAACAGATAGTTATTTCTTTTTTCTAATCTCTGCATTTTTTCTAATCTCTGCATGCAGTGTAAAGCATGTGCATGTGTGTGAGAGTATAGATATATATAGATATATATCTATATACATATCTACATCTATATCTATCAGTATAGATATTGATATAGAGATAGATATAAAAGGCCCTGTTTTCCTATCATGCTTGCCAAGTCCTGAATAACTATTAAGGAGGTCAGTGGAGCAATGCTAGTTAAACATTTTCAACATCTTTTAATGAACTGGGCTTTATGCTGTAATCTTGCCGCCTTGTGTGCTTTCATTGGTACTTGTGCCATCTCAATAATCAATTATACACTATATATTCTTGACAGACAACTTATCACCCCAGCATTTGAATCATATTCCTCCTACTGATATAGTTTAAAGTTTGTACTGTTAAAAAAATGTAACACTATAACACAATGATTTTTTTTTAGAGATTTTCTATACTATAGCTATAAGGTCCTACTCTAACTCATCAAGATTATCCATAACAACATGGCCTATCTGTTTATAATTCAGTATGTTTGAGAAAGGAAGCTCTCAGCTGCTAAGCATATTATCTGAATAGATTATCCATCTGTACATTCAATTGGAAAAATCAAATGACAATGTGGCATTTTCATATCTGGATAAATTATCCCAAATTACCTTGGGAGCATTAATAGTTTACAACGTTCACCCTCTGTAATGGGCTGTTTGCCTTTAAGGGCTTTGTCAGCTTTGCTGGACTTAGCATGTACTAAGCTACAGAGATGATCTTTCTTCACTACATTGCCTGTCATTTGAATAGGTCACACTTTGATGGGATGCATTTGATTCTCTGACTGTGAAACTGCTGTATAATTCTTCCTTCGTGCTTGCATATTTCTAGAAAGATCCATTCTCTTATTCAGATAGCAAATACCCATTTTTTTTGCTGCTAATGATCTTGTAGGAATACCTTCATCTATTTCTGAAATGCTGCAGTGACATCTGCCAACCTACAGAAAGTTTTCAGCCATGGTGGCTAATGTGATGGGAATTAATTCTCTCCCACAAGCCTGCTGAGGTGGAGCCTTGCATTGTTCAAACCTGAAAAACGTTGACTATATTTTGTATGAAGCAGTTAGCGATGGGAAAGAGCCTTTTAGGGATCCAGGCTTTTAAAATCACTCTATTCCTTTTTGAGTAATCTGGATTTGGCCCTGCACTGTTTTACCTCCCTTCAATTTTAAGGGGAAGGGAACTGAGTATTAGGCCACCTGATCCCCTGGAAGTGTGGTAAATATTCTTCTGGCATAGGTTGAAGCTCTGAAATTCTCCTGGCATAGGTTGAAGCTCTGAAATCAGGCTCTCCATGAGATCCTGTCTCACCTCCCAAGTCTCTTTTACAGTATTTGCTGATCCTTACATCAGTAGTTCAAGCTGAACTGATGTTCTTAATAAAGTGACACACATTATACTTAAAACATGAAGACATGACTCTCCCTCCTTTTCAGGAATAATAATGCTGAGGAGAATGGTTTGTATTTGTATTTTACTCTTGCAAAAGAACTTACCAGGCTGGCCAGGTTGGGCATGTTTCTAGTAACTTTGTATCCAGGGTTATTTCTTTTAGGAGCTATAGAAGGGAGTAAACATTATTAGAATTCTCATACAGGAAAAATAAAATCTTAATTAAAAAATACAAACCAACAAGCATAAGTGAGAATCACTTGTGTGCCTTTGCTGTCTACTGGTGACCCATGAAGCTCTGACCAGTGAGCTGCTGAGCAGACAGAGAAACCTGGAGAAGCTTGTTGGTATTTGCAATGGTACCCTGAAGAGCCGTATTTACTTGTAACTGGACTCCATGGGTGCCCAAAGAGGTGGCTGCTCAAGGAACAGGCTGAACTGGTGCATTGCTTGTGTGCATGGCACAGCCCCAGTCAGCAGTGCTTTGGGGCTGTATAGACTGCTACACACTTCCTGCCAGAACTGTGACTGGATGTGTCTGGTATAAGTCCTTTTAGGGTGGACTTTTGGTCTCCTGGGGTTCACAGCCTTCAGTTACCTCAATGAAAGCCAACATGAGCTATCAAGACCAACATGGTATTTGGTACCTAGTTCCAGCCACTAGCATCTCTGTGAATTAGAGGTGCCAAGTTGCTACTGCAGAGAGAAAAGTGGAAGGAGCAAAATATTTAAGATTTGGTATTGACAATATTGCTTGCTCTAGTGGTAGCTGAGTATTAGAGTTTGGAAGCTGACTACAGTTTTAGACAGAAGAGGATTTGAAGCTCCCCTAGAGCTGTGGCAGGATTATCAGAAGCTGTCATGACAACATTAAACTCCAGCATAGTTCACTTTCAGTTTGCCATTTTGAAGATTATCTTAGCTAGATGCCGGCATGCTGTGAATTTGTATGATCAAGAGTAATGTGGCTTGAACATACTGCACAAGAAAAGGTAATGAACACTTTAATGCTCAAGGAAAGGTTAATGAATAAGGTAATGAAAAAATTCTACAACAGAGGGGAAAAAGTATTTCTCTGTGCTGATATCTGGATTTCATGCATAGCTTTGCCTTTGGCTGTACTCCAACTGGCACAGCCACTTGTAAATCATAGTTCTTCTTGAACTGCATATAAAATCCATATCCCCACTACCTTCTGTGTGAGCCAGGCAGGCACACCTCTGTTGCTGTAGGATGTGGTACACATAAAGAAGAGATACCCATAAAAAAGTCTAAATTTAAAGCTAATGCCTTTTCCACCCATTTTGAAAATGTGCTCAAACTGGGCATTGAGCTGTAAACCTCCATATCCAGAAAGCAACATGTATTTTGTTTATCATTTGTAACTCTTGTCTGTGAGGGTGATATGTTGCGAGTTCAGCAACAACACTCTGGACACCCTGGGGTTGAGCTACAGTTATTTATTATTATAATTCTCTGGAAACATATCTGGGGGATCTTAACAATTTCCCTCAGTCTATTTATGCAGAACTTATACTTGCTCTGCCTCTGACTTAACCCAGTCCAGTCCTGCAGAGGGAGAGGAACCAAGAAAGCCTCTGGCTCCTCATGGCAGAGAAAATGGAGACCCCAGTGCTGCAAAACTGCCACAAGCAGACTGTAGGGGTGTGCAAAATGGGCCATATTTGATTTGGATTCGGTCCAAATCGAGGACAGTGATTCAGTTTGTTGACTTGGATCACTTTCCCCGATTTGATTTGGCCAAATCTGAATCTGAAGATTTGATGATGTTGACTCAGAGAATCAGTGATTTGGGCATAGACACACCTTTAAATGTTTTTTTCTACACCACTTGAGGTACCAGGTGCAGCTCATGAACGCTGCGATGCTGGGGTGGATGGAGTGTCCCACAGGAGTGGGGGGTGGGGGGGAGGCACATGCTTGGTGGCAAACCTGGAAGTGGCTGGAAGTACTTCTGGTCCACTTCTGGGTCCACTGTGAAGCGCAATGGGGGGAGCTCCCCCATGGTTCCTGGCTCAGCGATTAGGCATTGGGGGGACCCCAGGTGCCCCCCGACCCAGGAGACACCGGTTACCAAGCTGGGCTGCATGGGGGGCCCCTCATGCACTCTCTGATGGACATGGAAGTGGACCAGAAGTCAAGAAGTCTGCTGCCTAATGTGCTGGGGACTCTCCTGTGCTCCTGTGGGATGCTCAAATGAGGTTGTGGCTGGCAAAATCTTGGAACTCTCCTGAGGCGAATGCACTACCATTATCAGAAAAGATAGTGTCAGGCACCCCATAGGTTGCAAACAGCTGATGGTGAGCTATTACAGTGGCAGTTGATGTAAGAGTTGAGACAGTAACCACTTCAAGCCATTTTGAGTACAAGTCAACAACAGTTAAGACGTTCTTACCTTGAAAAGGGCCAGCAAAATAAATGTGGATGCATGAGCAGGGTTCCTTTGTCATTTCCCCAGGGAATACTGGTGCCTTCAGTGGATTATGACGGGTTGCTTGACAAGTACTGCACTCCCTCACAACCCTTTCTATATCATTGGTACTGGACAAAGGGGATGAGCTAGTCAGTGACCTAAGAATCGATGGAAAGCTGGGTGATAGTGACCATGAGCTGATCACCTTTACTATCCATCACAAAGCTGGTAAGTCAGTTAGCAGTACAGAAGTCCTCGACTTCAGGAAAGCTGATTTTGACAAGCTCAGGAGGCTCATTGTTGAGGCCCTAAGGGACCACGACTTGACAGGAAGAGGAGTCCAAGAGGAGTGGTTGCTCAAGTGAAGTACCTGAAGACTGAAAGAAGGCCAATGTGGTACCCATCTTCAAGAAAGGGTGGAAAGTAGATCCTGGGAATTACAGGCCAATCAGCTTGACCTCAATCCCTGGGAAGATTCTAGAGAAAACTGTCAAGGAGATCCTTCTGGATAAGCTGGCTGAGGGCAACATCCTGAGGGATAGCCAGCATGGGTTTGTCACAGGCAGGTCTTGCTTGACAAATTTAATCTCATCTCCTATGACCAGGTAATATATCATCTGGACAAGGGAGAAGAGATTGACATCATATATCTGGACCTTAAAAAAAGCCTTTGATTTGGTGTCCCATGACCTCCTCATGGGAAAATTGGCCAACTGTGGCTTTGGCTACACCACAGTCTGATGGCTGGGAAATTGGCTCTGAGATCAGACCCAGGGAGTAGTGGTCAATGGTAGTGAATCATTATGGCACTCTGTGCCCAGTGGTGTCCCCCAAGGCTCTGTCCTTGGACCAGTTCTTTTTAACATCTTTATCAACGATGTGGACATTGGTGTGAACAGCTGATGGAGAGCTGTTATAGTGGCAGTTGATGTAAGAGTTGAGACAGTAACCACTTAAAGCCATTTTGAGTACTAGTCAACAACAATTAAGAAGTTCTTACCTTGAAAAGGGCCAGCAAAATCAATGTGGATGCGTGAGCAGGGTTCCTTTGTCATTTCCCCAGGGAATACTGGTGCCTTCAGTGGTTAGAAGTGCACTGGCTAAGTTCACCGATGACACTAAACTTTGAGGCATAGTGTCCACACCTGAGGACAGGCTAATGATCCAGGCTGACTTGGATAAACTTAGAAAGTGGATGGTTACAAACCTGATGACGTTCAATACCGATAAATGTAAGGTACTCCACCTCAGGAAAAAAAACCCGCAGCATACTTATAGGCTCAGAAATGTTACACTTGCTCACACCATGGCTGAAAGAGACTTGGGGGTCATGACTGACCACAAGATGAACATGAGCCACCAATGTGATCCATTCACATTTCAAATTTGCAGTTTGATATCCCAGAAAGTTGATACTGGAAACTCCCAGTTGACATTTCTCTCTTTTTACTCTGATACCTGCTTTAGCAAATCTCTGTAAAACTTCTCAGAGTCCCTCAGTGAATTTCTCTCTAGATGGCCCCATGATCAACATATCATCAAAGTATGGAGCAAACCCAGGATTTTCTGCTAGCATTTTCTCCATGAACCGCTGGAAAATTCCTGGTGCCGCAGAAATTCCAACTGGAGGTGCTTGACACGGAGCGCTCCCCGGTGTGTAATTATTGTTTGGGCCTCAGCAGCCTTGATGTCCACTATCAATTGCTGATAGGCTTGAATGAGGTCAAGTTTGGCAAAAACCTTCCCTCCTGCAAGAACAGACAGTAACTGGTTAATGGCAGGCACTGGGTGCAGGTCTTGCTTAAATGCTTTATTAATAGCTCACTTGTAATCCCCAACACTGCTGTTAGGTTTTAAAACAGGAACAATTGGTATGGCCCAGTTGGTATGTGTGATTGGCTTGAGGACCCCTTGCATGATATGCCAATTTAATTCTGCATCAATTTTCGGCTGCAGTGCGAAAGGTACATGCCGAGCCTTCGTAAAGATAGGGGCTATCGCAGGATCCATTTGGAACATCACAGGTGGACCTGGAGTAAATTCCTAATTCCTTGGAGAATACCTGGGAAGACTCCTTTGCAAGCCTTTCCAGACTTTCTGTGCAGAGACTGTGTACACCATGAATACTGATTCCCAATGGTGAGAACCAATTTCTCCCCAGAAGACTTTTGCGGGAACCCTTAGTGACAATGAGGAGTAGATGTTGTCTAACAGATCCATACTGGTTATAGACACTGCAGCTATCCAAGGTTTCCACAATCTGTCCATTGTGGTTACACAGACAATACTCAGGTTTCAATAACTTGGGGAGAGGGTGCCAAAACAACTGAAGAATGTGTTTTCATCTATAAGGGATACTCCTGAACCCGAGTCCACTTCCATTTTGCGTTTCTTTCCCATTATTACTACAGTTGCAGTCATCTCAGAACCTTGAGTTTCAACAACACCAACATTTTGAATCAGCTATAGTTTTTGTACCTCACGTTCTGGGGAGGAATCTAATCTGTGAGTGGTTTGGGAATGAATACATTTGCCACAGTCTTTTTGTCTCCCAGAACTGGCCTTTGAGCAGCAAACCCTCTCTATGTGGCCCTTCATCTTGCAGGCAAGACACTCCATGTTCCTAAACCTGCACTCCCTTCATCTATGTTGGCCACCACAACTCAAACATGTCTATGGATTAATTGGCTTACGTGGTGCTGTTGGTGAGGGTATAATCCGCTGAATTTGCTGGTGATGATCTGATTCTTGATCTTTTTGGAGTAAGTGGACGTTGCTGGAGAACGCTTGGTAAATTTCTTTCATGTTATGGGTTGCTGCTTCAGCTGCCAAGGCTTTTTCTTGTGCGGTAGCCAAGGTCAAATTTGGTTCAGAGACCAGGCGACATTGGAATGCTTTACCTCGAACCCCACAGATAGGACGGTCATCTAGATAGCAGGCCATCCAGCAGATCATCAAACTCACCAAATTCTGTGAGGTGATGGAGCTCTGCCAGGTAATCTGCTATGCCTTCATTGGCTTTTTGGTCCCGTTAAAAAAATGAAATCTCTGCAGGGTAACAGATGGCCTTGGGCAAAAATGTGCCGTTAGCAGAGCAATTAGTTCAGCATAAGACTTAGTGTTTGGTAAGGCAGGTGCTGTGAGGGAACGAGCAATGGCAAATGTTTTGGCACCACAGACTGTCACGAGGATCGTGCACTTCTGTTCTGGGTTTTCCACTTTGTTGGCTTCCAGGTAATAGGATACGCTTTCCGCATAAGAGTCCCAAGAAGCCGACTGGCTCGCATCAAATTCTTCTATATGCCCCAATGTAGCCATTTTAACTAACATCAGCCATAATAGCGAGAAAAGAAGAAAAAAAAATCTTCCCTCTGATCACAAAACACAGCTGGTCTCAGAATGGTGACCCACAGTATAGGGATGTCTGCTTCCAGGTAATAGGATACGCTTTCCGCATAAGAGTCCCAAGAAGCCGACTGGCTCGCATCAAATTCTTCTATATGCCCCAATGTAGCCATTTTAACTAACATCAGCCATAATAGCGAGAAAAGAAGAAAAAAAAATCTTCCCTCTGATCACAAAACACAGCTGGTCTCAGAATGGTGACCCACAGTATAGGGATGTCTTTTCAGCAAAGGATCCCATCCTCGTCACCAGATGATATGTTGTGAGTTCAGCAACAACACTCTGGACACTCCGGGTTGAACTAACAGTTATTTATTATTATAACTCTCTGGAATCATATCCAGGGGGATCTTAACAATTGCCTCAGTCTATGTATGTAGAACTTATATTTGCTCTGCCTCTGACTTGCCCCCATCCAATCCTGTGCCATTGGCAGGGCTGCAGCAGCGCATAGGGGATGGGGCCAGGTGGGGCAACAATTGGAGGGCTGGGGGTGGGGCATGTGGGCCTTGTGGGGGGTGGTAGCTCCTGTGGGGGCCATTAGGCCCCCCTTGTGTGGGGGCCGGACCCCCCTGTTGAGGGGCCAAACCACCTGTTTGCCGTAGCCCTTGTGTGGGGGCTGAATCCCTTGTGTGGGGGCTGAATCCCCTGTTGGGTGGCTGAACACCTTGTGTGGTTGCCGAACCCCTTGTGTACGGGCTGAATCCACTGTTGGGGGGCCAAACCCCTTGTGAGGGGGCGAACAACCTGTTGGGGGGGCCGAATCCTTTGTGTGGGGGCCACTGCTCTGTGGGAGGGCAGCAAAATATGTATTCATGAATTCGTGAAACATGTATTTAGAGTTCACTTTATTATTATGATAAGAGACTTGCTTTAACACTCTAGATATATCAATAAAACATTGTCCAACTGATCACTATCTCTGTCTCACTCTCTCTCTCTCTTTATAGTGGGTTTTTGTCTTACTTGTGGAGGAACATGGATTTGGGGGTCTTTTCTAGAATAAATGGTGACTTTGGGATTTTTTTACCAGGGATTTTTCAGTTTTCCAATAGGGAACACCAGAATTCCTGCTAGGGAGGCCAGTGGCAGGACCCTGCTTGCTCAGAGCTGGCACCCAGGCTCTAGCTGCCCCTGGCTGCAGATCCGGGAGGAGCCAGGCAGGGTTATTTTGCCCCAAGTGGCACAATTTGATCCACACCAAAGTGCATGTCCGAGCACGTGCAATGAAGCAAAAAGCCCCGGCTCAAATTTGCACCGCTTCTATTTGAGCTGCTGCAAGCGCACGTGTTTGCATGTGTGGACGCGCCCACTGAGGCTTTTCAGATGGCTAGGGGGCTGCGTTCTCCTACAGT